>NC_088177.1:867500-1167500 GCF_028769735.1 Zonotrichia leucophrys gambelii | reverse complement strand
CAGTGGATGTGTGCTCATCCCTCCCTCCGTGCTGGGACGGGCTCTTGGCTCCGGCTCCTGCCCCAAAGGAGTGGGTGTAGGATGGGCTGGAGTGTGCAGGAGCCTCCAGCTTCCTGCTCTCCTCTCGTTATTTCTCTTTGCTCTTGCCCAGCTTTCCCTTGCAAGCAGGGTTTCTGAGGGTGGGCAGGGGGTGTTGGAGGCATCCAGGAGTTAAATGCTGCCTGGAGTATCAAAGCACTGGGAGTTTTCCATAGACAGTAAGGGGGATTTAATCACAAAAATATCTGTTATTAAAAACAAACTGCCAGGGGATTTTTTGGTATCTGATCAGGGAAGTCAGGAGATAAAATGTCAGATGCAGGCAGCGAAATCTTAACTTGGTTTAGGCTGGGAGGATTTATTGCTGTTTTCTTCTCTCTGAGCAGGATTTCAGTTCTCTACTCAGACTTTTTAGAAATGTCCAGGCTTGGTTGTGCTTCCCATGTTGTGTAAGGCCAGGGAGGACCCCAGGGAGCAATTCCTGTGTCTGTGTCTCACAGGAAGAGAGAGGTCCCTGCCTTGCAATCCCACACAGGGAAAATTCCCAGTGACATCAAAAGGAAGGGCATGGGGAGCGGGGAGCACGAGATCAAACCCCAGAGATTATAATTCATGTAAATCTGAGCCACTGAAACACCTAAGAGCAACGAGCTGCCTACATCACCGTTTTGCATATGGCATTTATTTCTCCCGTGGGTGGCTCAGCAGTGGGCAAGGAGGGCTGAGTTTCAAATTAATTCCTGTTAATTGAGTTGCTCCAGTTGCTCTGTCCTCTCTCCTCACCTTTTGTCATCCTGGATGGCAATTTAATTGGGTCAGGAACACTATTTTTGGCTTAGCTGGGGACACAGAGAGCTCAGGCAGCGGCAGCACAAATAATGAAAGGACAAATTAATGAATTTGGATCAGCTGAAATCTGGGTCTGACCCATCATGGATGGATGGGGAAAGCAGGGATGTGGCCACTACAGGTTGGACACCTGCAGGTGCTCCTGCCATCCCTCTGCACTGCAGAATCCATGGACATCTGTGGTGGCCAGAGCTCAGTATTCTTAAAACTGCCACAACTTGACTTTGAAAAGCTTTTACTACTTTTCCTAGTCCTGCCTCGCTTTCCACAGTCGTTTTTAACCACAGATTTGTGGGTTTGCTGCAGGAATTGCTGAAGGGAACGATGCCAAAAGCCTCACTTCGAGTTGTTATTCTAATTTTTGTCCAAAAATTTGTTGTTTACTTCATTGCAGATATGTACACATGGCACCAGCAGCTGGATGCAAGGATTTGGGGCCAGATTCTGCTTTCACTGAGTGGTGTAATTCCAAAATAATCCCTGTTCCTGGGTTCTCACTAAGGCTCTGAGCCCAGCAGGGTTGTAGGGCTGTTTATATACAGAATTTTGGAGTTAATATATGGTGAGCCAGCAAGATGTTTTGTTCTCAGTTTAAAGTGAATTTCTCAGCGTTTTTCTGGTATTTCACTGAAAAATAGAACAAAACAAGAGACACAAAAAACCCTCTTTGTCTTCTCTTTGACCCAAATGCCTGGATTGGCTTTTTGGGCTGGGTCAGAGAGTTGACAGGAATTAGCTCAGGGAGCAGCTGGGACACAGAATTCCGTGTAGGAAAAACTGGAATACTTCCCTTGCACTTCCCTTTGGCAGGGTGGAGATGAGGTGGTGGGGAGCAGGGTTGATGGGAATGAGGGAATTTGTTCTGGGAGTGGGAGCTGCTGCTGGGTTGGAGTGCTCCAGAGCAGTGGGATTTCCTGGTTTTTGGGGCTGTGCCTGTCCTGAGCACATCCCAGGTGAGGAGCCTGGGTGTCCCCAGAGTTACCTGCATCACTGGGGCTGCAGCACCGAGGATCTGTCACCCCACAGGAGCTGCTCCAGCTGCCTCCAAGGAACTCTGGATTTCCTGGAAGACCACCCAGGAACACCGAGTGTGTTTACAGAGCTCGTTTTTCCCCTTTTCCCCAAACTCCCTGTGGTTTTCCTTTATCTCTGCCCTGGTGCAGGGGTGGGATGCTCCACTCTGAGCTCCACTTCCAGCCCTGCTGGAGCTGCAGGAGTGGCAGCTTTGGGCAGCAGCAGAGGCTGGCAGGGATCTGTTCTGGAGCTGCTGTGGTGCCCAGCGTGCGTCCCAGAGGGAAGCAGAGCCCTCCACAAACTTCCCTCGTGTTGGTTTTTGTTCTTCCCCTTTACTTTTTCTCCCATTTTTAAATTTTCCCCACATGACAAAAAGGACAATGAGGGGCTCAGGGATTGGGACTGCCCAGGGAGGTTTGCAGTGCCCATCCCTGGGGGTGTCCCAGCAATTCTGGAGGTGGCACTCAGGGCTGGGGACAGGGTGGGCATGGGCACAGCTGGCACTCTGTGACCTTGGAGGGCTTTTCCAGCCTCAGGGGTGCTGGGATTTTGTGATACATGAGCTTGTAAAGAGCCTTGAGGATTGTTAAAGTTTAAATGCAGCAAACCCAGTGTGGTAATTAGTTATGCAAATTAAGGAGAGGGTCAAACCATGGGGAGGAATCCTCATTCAGTGCAGGTAAATCCTGGCTATTCATGGCTTTCCACATAAACTTCAGACTTTTGGAAGCATCCTGTAGAACTTTCAGTGATCTTGGAATGGTTTGGGCTGGAAGGGACCTTAAATCTCATCCAGTGTCACCCCTGCCATGGCAGGGACACCTCCCACTGTCCCTGGGTGCTCCAGGCCCTTCCAGCCTGGCCTGGGACACTGCCAGGGATGGGAAGTTCACAGAGACCTCTCACCTCTATCCCGGGCAACCAAATCACCTTCAAAGCCCCAGAGCGTGTCTGCTCTCAGCTGGGCCTGGAGAAACCCCAATAAAAGCCTCCAGTGATTCACAGGGGCTTTGTGAGCCTTAATTGCTTCAGGTTCCTAAAGAGCTTTGATCCAGGAATGAAAGGCATCCAGCAGATGCCAACAATTCCCAGTGACAATTCCCCTCCATTTGGAGGTCCTGCCATGTTTGGCTGTAAATAATTTGAGTTCTTCAGGCACCAGTGGGGATGGGGATGATTTTTGACACTTCCCATTATGTGGAGGCTCTCGGGATGAGGCTGCATCTCTCAGAGCCTGTCAAAGCTTGACATCACCCCCAGCCCCAGCCTCGTTCCATAGGAACCAAAAAGCAGAATTTGGAGAGCACTTTCATAAGCACTAAAACACACCCAGCCAAGTTTACTTGATTGTTCTTGGGATACCAAAAAAAAAAAAAAAAAATAGAAAGATTGTTTGGACAAAAACATATTTCAGAGGGTTTGCCTGACTCCAGCCTTTCCTGCCTCCTCCTTTGTGTTCCGGATGCATCAGCAGATGTCCATGAAAGTGCTAAAAGCTGCTCCCTGCCTGACCTTTCCTGCTGAGGAAGGTAAATCACTTCTGGCAGGAGCTTCCCAGAATATCTCCAGAGCGATACTATTGCTATTGTAAACAAATCTAATTAAAGAGCAGCCTTAAGCAGGTTTGGCCTTTGGTGGGGTTTTTTTCCCTGTGCTGAATCCCTGGTTGGGGTGCCTTTGGTGTTTTGCACTTTGGGGTTTTCTCAGGAGGTGAAAAACTTCTTTGTTAGTTGCATTTTAGGGGTGTTTGGCTATTGTTCCTTTTAAAGACTTTTTTTGGGGCAGGGAATAACTTTGAGATTGGATATTTTTACTGAAATTAGGAATAGTGTGAGAAATATTAAGTCTGAGTTGCATTTTAGGGGTGTTTGGCTGTTGTTACTATTAAAGACTTTTTTGGGGCAGGGAATAACTTTGAGATTGGATATTTTTACTGAAATTAGGAATAGTGTGAGAAATATTAAGTCTGAGTAGCATTTTAGGGGTGTTTGGCTGTTGTTCCTTTTAAAGACATTTTTTACAGGGGGAGTAACTTTGAGATTAGAGACTCTTACTGAAATTAGGAATAGTATGGGAAATATTGTCTGTGTTTGTGGTGTGTGGTGATGGTGGACTCCTGAGCAATCCCAACCTGCTCCCTGGTGATTCAGGGATGGGAGGAATGTTGGGAGGCAGGAGCAGAGTTTGGGATCAGTTGTCCAAGCACTCAGCCTTGATGCTGTGGGTGCCAACTCCATGTTGGATACATCTCATTGCATCTCCCTTGCTCTATGTCCATGGATTATTCCTTCAATCCCACCACTCTTCCTGAAAATTTGGCCACTTATTCATCAGCAATTAAGAAAACTTCGTGGGATCTAAAGATCAGTTCCTAAATCCTTGAGTGATCCCCTAAAGAAGCCAGTTCCTGTCCCAAGGGTGTGTCTCCATGTTCCTGAGTGCAGAGCTGGGCTCAGCTCCTGATCCGAGCCCTAATCCTGTCCCTGGAGCAGGTTCCAGGAGTTCTGCAGAGTTCCCCTGAGCAGGAGGAGGAGGGAGCCCCCAGTCCCCAGGTGTGACCCTGGGAGGGGCCGTGTTGGTCTCCAAATGGCTCATCCAGAACATCTTCCAAGTCACATTTTCCAAAACACGTCTGGATGTGGGTTTAGAGAGGCAATTCCAGCAGGGAGTTGTTATGTAAGGGCAGGGGATGTTCTGAAGTGCAGGGTGGGAAAATGCCCAGCGTGGCAAAGAATTCCTGCTGCCTTCCATGGGAGTTTATGGCACCTCCTGTTTGCCAGGTGGCTGTGGAGCCCAGAAAACATAATCAAATTATGTATAAAATTTTTAAAGAATAAAATAACCCCACTGTTTTTAGACTGCATCATATTAGCAGCATGATCCTCAGCTTGATGCTGAGACTTTGTAATTTGGCTTCAAACAGCTCCTGCAGGAAGCGAATCCCAAAACCCATCTCAACACAGGAAATCCACGGGATGCTTTTCCAAACCAGAGCCATGTTCTGCAGGAGAACTGAGCAACAGAGCCAGGATTTAGCACCCAGGTGGTGTCAGGGCCTTCAGAAAGGGGATTATTTGCTGTGGGGAAGAGCAGGGGTGTGGGTGGAAGGTGTTGGAGGTGATGGGCCTCACATTTGGTGCCACGTCCCCTCAGGACTGTGGTATATCATTCCTACAACCAGCATGTTCTCCCATGGGATTTGGGGCTGAATTTGGGGATTTTTGGTGTAAGAAATGTTTGTTCTCTGTCTGTGTAGATGCCCTAATTCCAAAGGTATGGATGGAGCAGGAGGGGTCTTGTGGGCCCATGGGTGCTTTGAGTGTCACCTCCATGAAGGATTGAGGAAAACCAACCAGAATCTTGGAAATCAAACTAAAGATGATCCAGATGTGGTGTGGCTGGATATTTGGGATGGAAGAGGTGCCCTGGCTCTGCTTTGCAGAGTGAGGGGCAGTGAGGGGAGCCCTTCCAGCCATGTCAGGGCATGGTTTTGGCTCAGGATCCCCTCATGGAGCACCGGGACGGGGCTGATACCATCCGGATGCTGCTGTTCCCTTCTCCTTGGTGGGACTGGCCAAGTCTGTTGGGATAAATCTGCATCTGATTTGCATAATTGGCAGAAGGAGCCTGTTTACTGAATCCTGAGAAAGCAGCCTGCTCTTTGTGAGCAGTGCAGTGAAATAGCTGAAGGCACAGCCCGAGCTCCCTCGGGACAGTGCTGGTGTGCAGGATATCCTTGGGATGCAGTCCTGAGCCTCAGGGCATCCTCCTGGCATTGTCCTGCTTCCAGAGGCCCAGCCTGCTGCAAAACTGCAAAATCAGAGAACTCTGGAAGTGCAGGGAGTGGCTGGGTGCAGAGGGAAATCATGGATGAGGATTCTGGGGTTTGTTGCTGCTCTGAGTTACGGGCTGAGATTCACCTGGAAGAGCTTGGATTGAAGAGATGTAAGACAAATATGCTGAGGTGGATTCCTATATTTAGGATATGTTGGATTTCAGATGGGATGGGGGCTGACTCAGCTCTTTGGACCAATTACGAGGCTGAAAGTTCTGTAGAACTGTCAGGTTTCGCTAAGAGCAAAAGCAAGCTCGATACTGATAGATAAATCTCCCCTAAGACTGGCTGGAAAGCACTGACAGCAGTGCCTGGAAATCCTGGGGTGTGGAAGGAGGAGCATCCTGGCTGTCAGCGTGGAGCTTGTTATGTTTAATTGAACAGCACAGGGTGGGAAGGAGTTTTGGGTTTAACAACAGGCAGAATGATCCCTGTTTTCTGCTAAATGAAATCCTAATGGGCCTTGATCAGTGCTGAGATCCCTGCATTATTCATAATTCCTTGGGATTGCTCCCTGAGCAGCCTCTGCTGCCCTGTAGGTGTTGGAAGGGACAGCTGGAGATCCCAGGGATTTTTATCCCTCTGGAGCAGAAACGGCCATGGCAGAGCTGGTGTGTGGAAAGCTGCAACGGGAGAAAATCCTGGGGTGAAATAATGAAGTTTAAACCTATGTAAACAGGGAAACAGCATGGCTTGGATAATGACTCTAATTAATTAGAGCTTCTTAGGCAGCTTCCCGGGGTTCTGATGAGTGCTGGAGCCTGGAGAGTACCAGAACGTGCGGCATCCCCAAAACCCCGCTCCGTGTGCCGGCTTTATTCATGGCTTTGCTGTGCTGTGTTGGATGTTTTGGTGGAGACCACGAGGCCCTAATCAGTAAAAGATGTTCAGTGAAAATAGCCCTCTGCCCTCGTGCTTGGCTTTCCCTGGAATCCGTGCTTGTCAGGGAAGCTGGGAAGCGCCGGAACGCCGAGATCCCGCGGGATCGCCGCGCCCGGATTGCGCTGGCCTCGGCTCTCTGGGTGGATCTGGGGGAGCTCAGGGCCAGCTGGGATCAGGGCTGGGATCCCCGAGCTTCCTCAGCAAAGCCAGGGAGCTGCTGGGCTGGGAGAGGCACTCAGGGGTGTTCTCACACCTGGGCAGGGGCTGGAGCCTTGGCACGTCCCTCAGATCCCTCCTCTCTGCCTGCTCCTGCTCCCCTGGCATCTCACCAGGTTCCTCCAGGCTGGAGCTTTCCTGCTTTGGGTTTTCATGGCGTTTCTGGTGGCCCTCATGGGATGGAGGGGACCCCAGTGGGGTGATCTGGAGCAGGGTCACCCCAGAGCACATCCCAAAGGGATCCCATCCTCACTCCTGCCCTTTGGGATCCCATCCTCACTCTGGGAACTCCTCATCCCTGGCAGTGCCCAAGGCCAGGTTGGACAGGGCTTGGAGCACCCTGGGACAGTGGAAGGTGTCCCTGCCCATGGCAGGGGTGGCGCTGGATGGGCTCCAACTGGATGAGCTCCAGCTTCCAGCCCAGCCCATTCTGGGATTCCGTGATCACTGAAAGTTCCCTTTGGGATCCCATCACTGCAGAGTCAGTGGTGATGCTGCTAGTGAAGGGAAAACAAGGGCAGGTTTAGAGGATTTAAATAATTCCAGTATTTTTGGTATTCCCTGTAAAAGCATTTTTTCTGGTGCTCCACTTGGCTTTATCCTTAGGGACACAAGTGCCCCTGATGCTGCTTTTGGAGTGGTTTGCAATTGGTTTGTGGGGCCTGTTTAGCAGAAAGGTGTTTTTCCATGGAAGGTGTTGGGGATAACAGCTCCCACTGGCACCTCAGCCTCTGAGGGTGACAAACAGCATCTCCCTGATAGAAATCTTGCCACCCTGCAGAAAATACTGCATCAATCCCTCTCCTGCCTCTTGCATTTCTTAATGTGTGGGTATCCTTGTGAGATGGTCCCTTCCATCCCAAATCCCTCATGTCCAGCCCTCTCTGCTCCTTCCTTGCCCTTCCTCCTTTTTTAAGTACTTGAGTGCTGTTCAAATTTGGGTGGTTCTGTTTTTATTCTGACAAATGCTTTTGGACAAAGGCCTGTGTTTCTCAGGGTGGTGTGAACTTGATTCCACAAACTGATTCATCACCACCAGGTTGGGGTGCAGGGTTTGGGGGTGGATGCAGGGCCCAATTCCTGCTTTTCTGTGAAATTCAGGAAGGACCTGAAGCAATGTCTCTTGTGATGTATTTATAGAGGTGATTTGATCACTTTTCTGGTAGGAATAATAATGACAGGAATAATAACCTGGATACTCAGAGCACTGGGGAAAGGTTCATTAATGAAGCACAGTGAGAGAGGTGTTTTCTCAGAGGTGCAGAGATGTGAAAAATAAGGGGTTCAAATCCAGGTTGGACAGGGCTTGGAGCAGCCTGGTCCACTGGAAGGACTGCCCATGGCGGGGGGTGGAATGAGAAGTTTTTAAGGTCCCTTCCCACACACACCAGTCTGGAATTCCATGATTTTGTGGTTAAAGAACAGCATTGTCTTGACCTCCCCTTCACAGGTGTCTGGTGTGGCCTTTTGTGTGTCTTCCAATATTTCTGTCTCATTTTAGGGAATCCAGAGGGATTAAGATGGATGTGGTGGTGGAAGGTTTCACACTGGTTTACCATGCTGTCTTTTGGTTTCACTTTAAGCCGAGGGCCTGGAATTTTAGCTGATATTAATGGTATGACTGAGCAGCAAAAGTGCCCTTTTTAATTCCATGGATTGCAGTCAATGGGAAGCACTGGCTGTGGAATCCCAAGTGTTTGTGCTCCTTTTCCTGACAGCCTGGCTGGTGGGAGCAGTGACAGCCAGGAATTCCTGCTTGGCTGGCCTCAGGACATCCAGGATTAGCTGGGATGAGCAAAGGCCTTGGAACCAGTTCTGCCTCAGGTGCTTGTAGGCAGAGGAGGGAGCTGTTCTTGTCAGCTGCCATGGATCCATTGGGTTGGGAAAGCCCTCGGAGACCATGGAGTCCAACATCCCCAGCATTTCCCAGCCACATCCACAGGGCTGTGAAATCCCTGCAGGGATGGGGGCTCCACCTGAGCACCTTTTCCTGCAGGAATTGCCCCAAAATCCCCCCTGAGCTGCCCTGGGCCAGCCTGAGGCCGCTCCCTCTGCTCCTGTCCCTGTTCCCTGGGAGCAGAGCCCGACCCGCCCGGCTGTGCCCTCCTGGCAGGGAATTGCAGAGAGGGAAAAGATCCCTGGGGATCCTCCTGTGCTCCAGGTGAGCCCTGCCCGGCTCCCTCAGGGATTGTGCGGCCCCTGCCCGGCTCCCTCAGGGATTGTGCGGCCCCTGCCCGGCTCCCTCAGGGATTCTGCAGGCCCCGCCCAGCTCCCTCAGGGATTCTGCAGGCCCCGCCCAGCTCCGTTTCCTTCCCTGACACGCCCCAGCCCCTCAGCCCCTTGCCGTGAGGGGAAAATCAAAAAGTGGGAGAAAACATGAGGGGGGAAAGAAATGAGGGAAGTCTGAGGAAGGGTTTGATGCAGAGCTTTTCCCTCCTGGCTCCTCTTTTTCTCTAGGCCAAGCCCTTCCCAGCTCCCTCAGGAATTCTCCAGCCCCTTCCCAGCTCTGTTCCCTTCCCTGGCCCGGCTCCCTTACTGTGAGGGGAAAACCAAAGAGTGGGAGAAAAACGTGAGGGGGAAAAGAAGTGCGGGAAGTTTGGGGAGGGCTCTGCTGCAGAGCTTTTCCCTTCTGGATCCTCCTGTGCTCCAGGCTGAGCCCCTGCCCGGCTCCCTCAGGGATTGTGCAGCCCCTGCCCAGCCTGTTCCCTTCCCTGTCCCATTGTCAGGGGGGTTCCTGCTCCATGCTGACCCTCTGGAGCCGTGTGTCCATCTGGGATGAGGCTGTTCCATCTGCCTGGCCACCTGCCCCCAGCCCACACGGAGCAGTTCCACCACTCCTTGTTCTCTGGCTGGATTTTTCCTTTTATCCACGCTTGTTTTCCTGTCTGTGTTTGGACACAGAAGCTGTTCCAGCATCCCATTTTTTGCTTTTAACTTGTTCAGGGAGGGTTTGCATTTCAGAAGTTGGGTTTCAACTCCTCCAAGGGAACCTTTAGCAACAGGTTTCGATTGCTGCTTTCTGTGAGGCGGAAAAAAAAATGTTTGGAATATTTTTGTTGTAATTAAGCTTGGCAAATATTTATAAAAATAACATTTTGGCCACAGTGAAACCTCCTGGTCCCTTAGCCCAGGGCAAGGAGCATTCCCTTGGCCCTTGTCCATGAGGGATGCTTGTTTTCCTTCCTGAACTGGGAGCTGGGGAGGAAACTGGGATGCAGGTGAAGAGGCAAAGTGGGATTTTGAAGTATCCAATTTCTACTCCCCTGAACTTGCTGGAGGTGCAGAGTTGGGAATTTAGGAGCAAAATAACCACTAAATGCTGGATTTATTTGAGTTATTTTGCTGCCTTACATAAAAAAGGTGGGTGGTTATTGAGTCCCACACGCTCTGTATTATATCCTGAATTCTGTCCTGAATTTGCAACCAAAGGCAGAGTGCAGGAACACTGCTGCTGTCCATTCCCTAGGGATCAGCCTGGGTTCCTGCTGAGCCCCCAGCACGTGCAGGAGTTTGATCCATGCAGGATTTCCTGCTTCCCATGGAGGCCAGCCCCATTTCCAGGTTGGCATGGCGCAGAGGAGAATTCCCGGGGCTCCTGCTGCTCCCCAGAGCTGCTGTTTCTTTCAGGGCACTTTAATCTCATTCCAAGGCTTGAGCTGAGCTCCCAGCTGATGCCTGGGAGGGGAAAAGATTCCCTGTGGGACAGAGCTCCTGCCCTGTGCCCAGGGATAACTCCTCATTCCTGAGATGGGAGCTCTGGGCATCCAGGCAGGGTCTCCTGAGCTCTTCCTGCTGGATTCCACCTTTCCAAGGAGCCTGATTAGTGCAGGGGGTTAATGATGAGCCGAGTGCTGTTTCAGTGACCCACTTCCCAGCTGGAACAGTCCCAGCCTCTCTCCTCGTTCCCCTCTGGCAGCTCTTGTGTGGATTTGTGTTCGTCCCTGTGGATGTGTTGTTCGGGTGACTTTGAGCCTGAGGTTTTGGTCCAAATTCCTGGAATTCTGTGCAGGTTGGAAAGGCAGAGAGTTCTGACCATGCTGTGGCAGGATGGGGTTGGGCTGAGTTGGGCTTGGTGACCTTAGAGGTCTCTTTCATCCTAAATGATTCCATGATTTCATGGGCCTTTGAGCTGCTGCCCTGTGCCCCCTGTCCTTGGCACACCCCCATCCATCATCCATCCATCCATCCATCCATCCATCCATCCATCCATCCATCCATCCATCCATCCATCCATCCCTCCATCCATCCATTTGTACCTTGGAATCTGTTGTGAGAATCAGTTTCCACCATTTCACTCAAATTTAAGGATTTGTTTCACCTTACACTGTGAGGAGTTCCTGGAATTAAATCCTATGAGGAGTTCCTGGAATAAATCCTGTGAGGAGTTCCTGGAATAAATCCTTGTCCACCAAATCCACCTTGTACCTTAGAAATATGAAATAAATGCTGTTTAAATACAGAATATCAGCTCAGATTCCCCAGACAGCTGCTGGAAGTCTGGGCAGAGGCCGTATCCATGTCCTGCCCTAATTCCACAATTGTTATTTGTGCCAAGTCGGTTTTGATGCCACATCACTTCCAAGGAAATTTCAGAGAAAGCCCGTGGAAAGCAGGCTTTGTGCTTTGCTGCCTCTGCTGTCACCTGTCCCTCCTGGGCTCTTCTCTACCACCTGCTGAGGTGACATTTGAAATGCAGGTGTTGTGGGGCTGTTCCTGCATTGTTCTGGAACACAGGCATTGAGGAGGGAATTGCAGGTGTGCCTTTGTTTTACATTGTTTAAAAGGCTAAAATACAGCTGGAGAAATAAATGGGATTATGGAAAAGGATTGAGCTCTTGGACTTCTGAAGCTGGCACAGACCTCACTGTCCAAAGGAAATGGGAAGATGTGTTTATAAAACTGGTGCTTTCTGTGAGGTTTGGGTTGTGGGGTTTGGTTTGGTCTCCTCATCCTGTGCCAGCTCAGTGTGGGCACCTGTTTTGATAGGAAAACCACCTGGATTGGGCATCCAGGAGGAAATGAGGGCTGTAAATCAGGATTTTTCCCTGCTGGGAGTGGATGTAAGAGCAGCATGGCTGGGTGCTCCTCACTCTGTCACCTGTGTCACCCTGGCAGGAGGGTGTGGAGCTCCCACTGCTGCCTATGGAGCTGGGATTCCCTTCCTGCAGAGAGGGAATTTATCCCAGCTGGAATTCCCTTCCTGCAGAGGGGATTTATCCCAGTCCCTCGTTGGGATTCCCTTCCTGCAGAGGGGATTTATCCCAGCCCCATGGAGCTGGGATTCCCTTCCTTCAGAGAGGGAATTTATCCCAGTCCCTCGTTGGGATTCCCTTCCTGCAGAGGGAATTTACCCCAGCCCCTCGTTGGGATTCCCTTCCTGCAGAGGGAATTTACCCCAGCTCCTCGTTGGGATTCCCTTCCTGCAGAGAGGGAACTTACCCCAGCTGTAATTCCCTTCCTGCAGAGGGGATTTATCCCAGCCCCTCCCCTGCTCGGCTAGGAGGGTTTGTGATCCATCCTGGAACACAGACATCACACGTCCAGTGCTGTTTCCCAGCCTCATTAGTGACAGAAAGGGACACTAATTAGCTGTGCAGTGCCCAGCGTGGCTCTGTGTGTGCTGTTCCCAGGAGCAGAGCCAGGCTCTCTCCGTGCCTGGGATCCCTGGGGCAGCCAGGGCTGTGCTGCTGCTCCTGCTCAGTGTGTCCCCCCTGCTTTGGGGTGCCCACATTCCCCCAGCCCCATTTCCCCTGAGTGCTGGAGTGCCTGGCTGCTGTAGGAATTCCCTTTGCACCTCGAACCAGAGCTGGAAGGACCCACAGGATCATGGATCCAGCCCCTGGCCCTGCACACACACCCCACCTCTGTGCATCCCTGAGACCTTGTCCAAGCATTCCCTGAGCTCTGGAGCCCTGGGGATGTGACATTCCCTGGGGATCAGGGCCATCCCTCTGTCTGGAGCTGAATGTTAAGGAGCTGTTTGCCAAGTCCCAGCCCAAATCTCCCAATTTGGTCCTTCCCTCTGGAGCTGTGTGGGTGCCCCAGGGGTGCTGCTGTCCCCCAGTGCCTGATCAAAGGCAGAATTCCCCCCTGGAAGTGTGAAATCCTGTTTGTGGGGCTGTGCTGGGCTGTCCCTGCTTCCAAAGCCACTTTGAGTGCGGTGACAGAAGGCTGAGCATATGTTCCAAAGGGGCATCATTAGGAGCAATTGGTTGCAGCCTTGGTAATGCAGGGATTTACAATCTTCCCATAATCTCTGGTGCCTGTTGAGCTGGAGAAGACATTCCCAAAGGCATGGAGGAGCTGGAGCCTTCTGGAAGGATGGGTCTGGTCCATGCCCACTGGCTCCCTTTGGGAATGGGGGTGCTGGTGGCACCCTGGGATTGGAGCCTCCCCTCAGGGGCCCTGTGGTGCTGGAACACCATCCAAGAGCTCCATTGCTGTGAGAGATGTTTGGATTTGTCCTGGAGCAGCTGCTGCACTGGCTGTGCCATCGCTCCCCTCTCCTCTGGGTGCTGGTGTCACTGCTCCGTGTTGGTGGCAGCTGCTGGGTACAGCCAGATCTACAACTCCCCTTTGGTGTGGGGCTCTCTTTTCATCTTTGTGCCCCAAAAATGAACCCACAAGTCCTGCTGGCCATCCCTGAGAGGTTCCCAGACAACTGGAGGGGCAGGTGAGGCTGGGAGGGGAGAATCCCCCAAAATCTCCAGATTGGCACCACGTCACGTTGTGTGGGACCCAGAATTCGGGTCTTGTGGAAGGGAAGCCCCTTCCAACAGGGCTTCCAGACACCCTCACTGGGTTCTGGAGGTGCAGGAGTCACAGGCTGGTGCTGTGTGGAGGCCCTGGAGCTGAGATGATGCCAGGGGAAGCACAGCATCCCCAGGAACACACAGCTCCCAGCAGGGATCGCCTCCCCCTGGAGCTGTTTTTGGCTTGGAGGGGGAGCTGATCCCTGGCTCCCCAGTGCACTCCATCCAGGCAGTGTGGCTGAGCTCACACACGAGGATCTGGCTGGTTTTTGGCATTCTTGGCTGTTTTTTTGGCACTCTTGGCTGGTTTTTTGGCATTCCTTCAGCCACGGAAGCGGGGAGCTGCCGATAGCATCTCGGAGTTCTTGCAGATAAGGGTAATGAAGTGTGGGGCTGATAAGGAAGTACCATTGCCGGGAAGAATATTTCTGCTTTGCCAACTCCAGCTGAAGGTAAAAGCTGTTTGTGATGTGGAGCACAAAACTTCCTCAGCTCTGTCTGCCCCGTGCTGTGGGATTGCTGCTGCTGCTTCTCCCAGCACCAGTGAGATTCCCTGGAATCCCTGACAGGCTGAGGCAATCCCAGCAGGTTGCTCAGGGCTGGATCCCGTTTGCCCTCCGAGGATGGAGCTGCCCGTGCCAGACTTGGATCATACTTAGTGGATAAAAGGATTTTTGGTTTGTTTTTGCACCGTTTCAAGTGGAATTTGAGGTATTCCAGCCTGACCCAGTGCTTGTCCCAGTGCCAGGCTGGGAGCTGGCTGTTCCTGGTGCCAGGGTGGGATTAATCCTGCTGCTCATCCCGGTCATGTGCCGCCCAGGGCTCCTTTTCATTCCGTGCCATGCTCTGCCTGGGAGCCCAGGAGCTCTTTCACCCAATTCCCATTGCCAGCCCTTGGCGTGGGAAGCCGAGGAGAGCCAGGGCTCCTTTCACAAAGCTCTCTTCATGTCAGCACTTCCAGAGCCAGAGGTGAAAATCCCAGAGTTTCACTCGTGGGTGACCATGAAATCCCAGAGTTTCACTCCTGGGTGACACCCTTGCACACAGGTGCCACATGCCACAGGCACCTGCTCCCAGGGGACTAAAATATTCCCAGGAAAGCCTCTTTAGAAATAAAATATTCCCAGGAAAGCCTCTTTAGAAATAATTTTTGGCTGTTTCTGTCTTCAAGCCTGAATCTGTTCAGTTCCTGATTGTGCTGACAGCCAGCCCAGCTCCTTCTGCCTGGGAGCTGCACCTCACAGTCCTTGTGTATTTACTGGTAACTGAATCCAGTTCCTTCTCCAGAACCATCCTGACAGCCAAACGAATTCAGCCAGGAATTAGGGACAGTTGTGCCTTAGAGAGCCTGAGGAAGAGCAGGTGTGTGGAATAATTTCTCAATTTTTGTGCCGTCAGCACCACTCTGGTCTGAGTGGTCCATCATAGGCTGAATTCAGTGCTCTTGGAGATCTATTCCAACCTCAATGATTCCTTGATTCCATGATTTTGGCAGCACCTTCAGTGTGCCCCTGGCAGGAGATACCAATGTGGTGTTGCAGCACAATTCTCCATCATAATTCCTGTTGTTTTACAGTTTATAAGCATTCATCAAAGGGAATTTTGATGAAATCCAAGTTTTGTCTGGTTCCAGGCTTCCTGCAGCGGGAAAATCACGAGGTGGATGTCTTGGGGGGGGTGAGCAGGTGAAGCGTGTCTGACATGAAAAGATGAAATTAGAAACATATTTGTGGGTAAACAAAGGGAATTGTAAACATGTGTTGCCATCAGGTGAGAAATCCTCTGGGATTCAGTTGCAAGGATGACAGGAGCTGGAAAGAAATTCTCTCTTCTCTCTTCTCCTTCTCCTTCTCCTTCTCCCTTCCCTTCTTTTCCTGAGTTTAGGTGCCTGCTTACATTGCCCAGAAATTTGGGATTCATCTTCTCACAGAGATTAAAAATAGCATCCAGAACTGCCTCGGGAACGGGAGCCCAGCCAGCACAGCCACAGATTTATTTGGAAAAAGTAACCTAGCAGGGATTTTATGGGCGAGTTCAAACATTTATTGGTCTAGCACCTTCCTTTGGGACTGGTTTTGGGACGGCCACAGTAAAAGGGCTTAAGGAATGAGCAGAGTGATCCCTCAGGAGGAAGCTCCAAAGTGGGATAAGTCTCCCCTCAGTCTTTTTCTCCAACAAACCAAGTGCCCTCAGCTGCTTCTTGTATGGCCCCTGCAGGGAAATTCAAGGAAAAAAAGGATAAACCACCTGAGATGCTGGGAAACTCAGGGAAATAGGGAGGAAACCCCTCCCAGATCCAGGGAATTATGAGGGAAGGGGGATAAACCCATCCAGATCCACAGGAACTCAAAGAAATGAAGGAAAAACCCCCCAGAACCAGGAAAATAAAAGGGAAGGGGGATAAACCCTCTCAAATCCAGGAAAACTCAAGGAAAAAAGGGATAAACCCTCCCCCAGATCCAGGGTAAGTTGAGGAAATAAGGTTTAAACCCCCAGATCCAGGGAAACTCAAAGAAATAAGGTATAAACCCTCACAGATCCAGGGAAACTCAAAGAAATAAGGTTTAAACCCCTCAGATCCAGGGAAATCAAAGAAATAAGGTATAAACCCTCACAGATCCAGGGAAACTCAAAGAAATAGGTATAAACCCCTCAGAACAGGGAAACTCAAGAAATAGTTTAACCCTCCTAGATCCAGGAAACTCAAGAATGGTTAAACCCCCAGACCCAGGGAAATTCAAGGAAATGATTACCCACCTGAGATCCAGAAACAATGGATGGAAAACTCCCCAAATCCAGAAAAAATTAAGGAAACTTAACACTGATGCGTTCCTGGGTCTGACATGTGTAAAATATCCGTGTCCAGGAGGAGGGAGCAGGAGCAGGCAGGACAGGTGGATGAATTTGGAATTTGGACACTGGGTTTTCTGGGAAGGGAGCAAAGGGAGGGCAGACAGAGGTGTTTGCTCAGGGAAACACCTCTGATTTCCACTGAAATCCTGGTGCCTTGCTCTTGGCAAATCCGTGGAGCCTTGAACACTTCAGAAATAATATTTCAAAGAGGCGCCGTGAGATTTGTGTCCAGTGAAGCAGCAAAAAGCAGGGCTGGTGTCTGGAAATGCTGGATTTTAGTCACTGGAATCACTCACACAACGCCCATGTGTGTGTGAGACACGATTTCAGTGATTTATTGCCAGCCAGGCAGTGTCAGGGAGCCCTGGGGACAGTGACACCGGAGCACAGGACACAGCAGCCCTGCTGCAGGAATTACTGCTCATTGGGGCTGGAAAATCGCAGGATTTGGGTTTGTTTTGGCTTCCCTGCACCTCCTCTGCCGGGCTGGAGTGCTGCCTGCTGTAGTGAGACCTGTAAATATTTCCAGTATAAATCCAAGTTTGTGACTTGCCGTGAAAAATTCCCTTGGGATTGAGGTTTGGTGTGTGAGAGCCTTTTCTGGTGTTTACATTTTTAGGTTTAATAGGCTTCCAAATAAATTGCTGTCCCTGTTCAGCAAGCACTTGAGTGCAGCAAAGAGGGATGTAAATAATTTGCATTTTTTAACAAGTTCTTTTGATTTATCTGCTCCCTCTGGGCAGTGTGAGGGGATTCCAGAGACCGTGATTGGCTGGGGGATGTTGGGAAGAGAGAATTGGGAGCTCAGGGAGAATTAAAAAATTAAAAATAGGCTCCAGTTCTGAGCATCTGAGTGAGTTCCTGGCTGCCTCCAGAGCAGCACTTTTGTCTGGGACATGGTTTTCCAAGGAAGGGATCATGCTGACATTCACTGGAGACAGAAAACCTGGGACCAGGCCCCGGGCCAGGCTTTTTATCCCTGACTTCATTTATTTTTCTTGGTTTATCCAACCCTTGATATTATTGAAATGAAGGTTTTGTTCCTAGAGCAGCATCCATCAGGGTGTCCTGGGACTGAACCGTGCCGGGCCCGTGGGTTGGGTTTGCTCTTGGATTTTATTTGTGTCCCTTTGAACACATCCCTGTGGGTTATTCTGGCTCTGGGGGATGTTTTCCATCTGCTTGTGAGGGGATGATGGTGGGATTTTGCCACGTGGGGGTTTTTCTGTGGGTGCTGCAGTTGAGATCTCAGTTGGTGTTGCATAAGGAGCTCACTTGGGATGAATTCCATGGGTTTCTGTCCATGTGTGAGGGGAGTTTCTGTGGGCACAGGTTGTCCTGAGAAGCTGTGGTGTCCCTGGAAGTGTCCAAGGCCAGGTTGGATGGGGCTTGGAGCAGCCTGGGACAGTGGAAGGTGTCAGGGATGGATGGGATGGGCTTTAAGGCCCTTCCCAATCCACCCTCTCTGGAATTCCATCATTTCTGATTGGAAAATACACGTCATCTCTATCACAGAAGTGTGCTTAGGATAATTTGGGATCATCAACTGCCTTAGGAATTGCAGTTAGGTGAAGTTTAAGTGTTCTGATGAGAGTTTTATCCAGCTTTTCCTGAGTGAGGTTGACTTGGCTGATGTCCCTGAGCAGCTCATCCCTTTGGAGGGGAACTGAGGGATCCTCCATGTGAGGGGAGCTCGGGGGGATTTTGTTCCACCCATCCTCTGAAAATCCCTTCTCATCCTCAGGAATATCACAGAAATCACAGAATCCCAGCTGGTTTGGGATGGAATATTAAATCCCATCCCATCCCATGGCAGGGACACCTCCCAATATCCCAGGGCACTCCAGCCTGGCCTGGGACACTTCCTTTCGAATCCCATCTTGGTTCTTTGGGAGCCACATTCTCTGCCATTTCACTGGAAGGGCTTCAATTTTGGATTTTGTGGTTTGCCTTATCAGCAGTGAGCAATTTGATGAAGCCATGGGACGAGCTCAGAGCTTGGAGTGAGTCAGGCCTGGCTTGGCCTTTGAAGCGTTCCTACCATGGAATTCTTTCCCAGTGGTGAATTAATGTGGTTTCAGCTTTCCCAAAACGTGAGGCCATTAAGCTGAGTCTGGATTTTTGAGAGGAACAAGCAGCTCTGTGGTCTCTGCAGCCCTCAGGTCCCAAAACCTTCCAGAGGTTTCCCTGGATAAAGTTCCCTCAGAGGGATTGGATGGCTCTCCCAGTGATACCCCACTGCTGTGTGAGGAGAAGGGGTTTGGGATCAGAGAATCCTGAAGGTTGGAAAAGCTCTCCAAGATCTCCAACCATTCCCCAGCACTGCCCCTTGCTCCCAATGCCACATCCTCATGGCTTTAAATTCCTCCAGGGATGGGGATTCCAATACCTGAGGAGATTGTCCCTCATTTCCAGCCTGTCCCATCACTCAGAGTGATCCCACAGTGGCTCCCTGGTGCTGCTTCCATCCCTACAGTGCCCTGATTGACCTCTGGGAAGGAAATGCTAATTAATGATAAATATGCAAATGGAGTGCTGATCAAAGGGAGCAGAGAGCTGCACGTGGGGAAGGAGGAAAGGCACAGAAGGGCTCAGAAAAGTCATGGAAAACCACAGTGGGGGCAAAACATGGGAATCTCAGTGTGTGCCTTGCATGTGGGCCCCGTGGGGCAGGAACTCCTGGCTCCATCACGATTCCAGGCTGATGGTGTAGCAGGGCTGGGTGGCCATGAACACCCAGGAAGTGCTGGTGTCCCAAGGAATATTCCCCTTCCACAGGATTCCTGGATGCTCCAGTCCTCCCTTACCCGCTGAGGAACCGCAGGTTGTCACCACGGTTTTCTACATCCCCTTCCAAATGCTTTTGGAAGCTTTCCCCTTCCATGTGTGAAGTAGATGTTCCTGGATGACCTCAGGCCCACAGAGATGCACGTGGGGAATCACAGATCCAGAATTCCAGGAGTTTGGCTTGGGTGTTTTTCCCAATCATTTCCCAGGGATGAGCTCCACACGCCGTGTCCTCTCTCCTCAGCAGGTCCCTCCATGCTGTGGGAGCTTCTCCTGCTCTTCCCTACGGATCCAGGGCATCTTTAGGAGGAGAAAGGCCTGGTGCAGGCAGAGCATTGGTATTTTTAGATCAAAGACAAATTTAATAAAAAAAAAAACAGGAGGGGAGAAGGAGGATTAGAACAATAAGCACATTTAATTTTAGCCTAGCTTGGATTCCTCATAGAGTCAGGGAACTTGGAGCTCAGCTTCAGTTGCCTCTGGCTTTCCTAAATAAACACACTGAAGCAGGGCTGGGAAGTTGAGCAGCACAGAAAATTGCAAAAAGTTGCATTTTAATATTCTAGGAGAATGTTAAGGGCTGTTTTACAGGCCAGGCCCTGGAATTAAATTTTAATGCTGCACAAAAATCCCGAGGTTGTTTTGGTAGGCAGCTCCTGGAGCTACACAGAGACTTTTTCTGCAGGAAGGGTCACAGGACAGGGGTTGGGAACAGGGCAGGGTTAGGGCAGGGTGAGGAACCTTCTCCAGCCATGGCAAGTGAGCAGGGCTTGGGGCCAGGATCTGCTGCTTCTGGAATTTTGTAAT
Source organism: Zonotrichia leucophrys gambelii (assembly GCF_028769735.1). Taxonomy (NCBI): domain Eukaryota; kingdom Metazoa; phylum Chordata; class Aves; order Passeriformes; family Passerellidae; genus Zonotrichia; species Zonotrichia leucophrys. The sequence goes on along the minus strand of NC_088177.1, from coordinate 1,147,466 downwards.
TTCTTCTAGAATTTTGTAGTTTATTCTGGAATTTCGTAATTTCTTCTGGAATTTTTGTCAGGCACAGAGGGAACCTCATTGATCTCTACAGCTCCTGGACAGGAGGGTGGAGTGAGCTGGGCTTGGGCTCTTCTGCCATGTCCCAAGTGAAAGGATGACAGGAAATGACTCCAAGTTGTATCAGGAGAGGTTCAAGTTAAATATTGGGAATTTTTTTCCCCTAGAAGAGCAGTCAGGCATTGGAACAAGCTGCCCAAGGATGTGGTGGAGTCACCATCTCTGGGAGTGTTCAAAATGTGGCACCTGGGGATGTGGCTTAGGGATGGTTGTGGAGGATTGGTAGAGGAGGAGGATTTCCTGGGATTCCTTTATTCCTTTCAAGGTCAGCAGTGCCTTCATGAGAGTGTTTAACTCTTTTTATGGAGTTTAACTCTGTGCTGGGATGGTTTTAATGTCCTTTCCTCCAGCGCTGGTGTTGGTCAGACTCCCCTTCCCTTGCCAGGCTGTGCTTTCCTGCCTTTTCCATCCCCACCCATTGGATGGTGAGGACAATCCCACATTTTAGGGCCTCATGAGCTCCTACTGACACATCCAGGGCCGTTCATGGGAACAAATGGATCAGGAGGACTCTGTGCTCATTAATGTCATTAAGGATTCATTAATAAAAGGGATGCGGACTTGATGTGATCAATAAGAGCAGCAGCCCAATGCTATTAATTAGCAATGCTATTAATTAGCAATGCTCATGCTTTTGAGTTGCTCCTACACTGGTTTTCCAAAACATTGGGCCTTTTGATCCTCAGGAAAAGGAGGAATAATTTGGAAAAAGCCCAGCTCAGCCATTCCACCACTGGCCCTGGCGTTGGTGCTGGTGTGACCTGGGCTGCAGGTGGCACCTGGAGGCATCTGCTGGTGCTTCCCTCTCCAGCTGGGTGCTTTGTCCTGCTCTGCCACATGGGATGTGTTCCAGCATTTTCCATGGATGGTGCTGGCTGGGTGCTTTGTCCTGCTCTGCCACATGGGATGTGTTCCAGCATTTTCCATGGATGGTGCTGGCTGGGTGCTTTGTCCTGCTCTGCCACATGGGATGTGTTCCAGCATTTTCCATGGATGGTGCTGGTTGGGTGCTTGTCCTGCTCTGCCACATGGGATGTGTTCCAGCATTTTCCATGGATGGTGCTGGCTGGGTGCTTTGTCCTGCTCTGCCACATGGGATGTGTTCCAGCATTTTCCATGGATGGTGCTGGCTGTGTGCTTTGTCCTGCTCTGCCACATGGGATGTGTTCCAGCATTTTCCATGGATACTGCTGGCTGTGTGCTTTATCCTGCTCTGCCACATGGGATGTGTTCCAGCATTTTCCATGGATGGTGCTGGCTGGGTGCTTTGTCCTGCTCTGCCACATGGGATGTGTTCCAGCATTTTCCATGGATGGTGCTGGCTGGGTGCTTTGTCCTGCTCTGCCACATGGGATGTGTTCCAGCATTTTCCATGGATAATGCTGGCTGGGTGCTTTGTCCTGCTCTGCCACATGGGATGTGTTCCAGCATTTTCCATGGATGGTGCTGGCTGGGTGCTTTGTCCTGCTCTGCCACATGGGATGTGTTCCAGCATTTTCCATGGACACTGCTGGCTGCAGGAGCACTTTGGGGCCACCACGTGTGGTCACCAGCAGCTGCCTTTTCCCATGGAAAGGGACAGCAGGACAACCCCAAGGGACATCTTTGTGACCAAGGACTAAGCCAAGCCATGGTGGTGGTGCCCAAACCCTGCAGATCAGTCCACAAATGAGATTTTTGGTCCTAAAACCTGGAGTTGGAGGCTCCGCCAGTTTGGATGGAGCCGGGCTTTGTTTCATAGGTTAAAAACACATAAATTTCCTTGTTGCACTCTGGTTTTATTTTTAACTCTTCAGCAGTTTAATATTTTGGAGGTCTGCTCGTACTCCCCCCAGTTTTCCATCTGCTACTGTGATTAATCTAAGGCCCAGCTTTATCCAGCCAAGCCAGAGCAAACCAAAAGGAATGGAAAGCTTACCTAGGTTGTTTGGCAGGCAGCAGCAGACGTGAATAACTTTGGAATTCGGGGGGGAAGAGCCAAGTGCCGTGCTCCTGGAGCCAGCAGGGCTTGGCCAGGAGCCCCTGCAGACAGCAGGAGGCTGGGCAGGATCCAGCTGTGCTTCCTCCAGGGCTGTGCTGGAGGTGTTGCTGAGCCCTCGGAAGCGCAGGGCTCTGCTTTCCTGCAGCCTCTGCAGGCAGGGGGATGTGCCAGAGCCCGGCTGCTCCCCCTCCCAGCCTGGGGGCACCCTGAGCTAGTGGAAAGTTGCACTGAGGAGGGTGGGACTGATCCCCCACGCTCTGGGAGGAAGGAACAGGGGGAAGCTGTGGAGCTCACCTGGGCTCGGCTGCTCGGACAGGGGGGCAAAATAGCCTGGCCAGAAATTCATTTATTTTATTTTTTAAATCCAGGTTAAAATAAAATTTTTAAAATAAATTTTAAATGTTAAAAGTAAAATAAGCTGGATTGTGACGGTGTTCACAGGGAGGTGAGGGAAGAGACCAGGATCTGACTCCGTGTTTCACAAGGCTGATTGATTATTTTATGATATATATTACATTAAAACTATGCTAAAAGTAGAGAAGAAAGGATTTCATCAGAAGGCTGGCTAAGAATAGAATAGGAAAGAATGATAACAAAGGTTTGTGTCTTGGGCTCTCTGTCCGAGCCAGCTGACTGTGATTGGCCATTAATTAGAAACAACCCCATGAGCCCAATCCCAGATGCACCTGTTGCATCCCACAGCAGCAGATAACCATTGTTTGCATTCTGTTCCTGAGGCCTCCCAGCTTCTCAGGAGGAAAAATCCCAAGGAAAGGATTTTCCATAAAAGATGTCTGTGACACTGGATGGTTATTTTTCACCTGGATTGGGAGGAGCCATCCCTGGCCAGGGATGGGGATGAGGATGGAAATGAGGATGAAGAGCAGTGGGGCTGCTTCAGCTGCAGTTCCCACTGACAGGAAAGGGTTTTATGGGATCCTCGTGGAAGCTGGGGATCCATTTTTAATGGAAATCAGCTCCAGCTGCACAAGTGGGTGGTGACACAGGGGACACAGGCAGGGGTTTGGATTGTTTGAGGAAGGGAATAGTTCTGCTCTCAGAAGCCTCCAAAGCTCTAATTGGGAAAAGATGGCAGGGGAAACCACAGGACATAGACCTGTCATTAATGAAGAGCACTGGGATGTGTGAAGCCTGGGGTTGTAGGAGCTGGAAGTGGCCAGGAGACGTTGGTGAGTCATTGCAGGGAGAATGAGAAAACCCAATGTGTCTGGTTGGGGGGGACTCCAGCAAAGCTCCTGGAGCCAGCTCAGTAGCCCCTGCCTCAGATCCTGGGGCTGGGGTTAGGGACCTGGGAGCAGTGCACTGGGATTTCAGGAGCCACCTGGGGCAGTGCCATGCAGGGATGTAGAAATAAACCAAACTATTGCTTCCCATGGAGGTAAAAATATTGTGGCTGGGGATCCCGATTTCCAGCAGGGAGGGGCTGTTGAGAGTAAGAAAATCCTTAGTCCAGGTTTCAGAGAAGGTATCCTGGAATAATAATAATAATAATAATAATAATATATCCTGGAAGAATCCTGGAATATCCTGAGTGAGAAGGATCATGGATCCAGCTCCTGGCCCTGCACAGACACCCCAACAATCCCACTCTGGGCTGTCCAAACCCTGCTGGAGCTCTGGCAGCCTCGGGGCTGTGCCCATTCCCTGGGGAGGCTGGGCAGTGCCAGCACCCTCTGGGGAAGAGCCTGTCCCAAAATCCAACCTGAAATCCCATGGCACAGCTCCAGGCATTGCTCAGGTTCTGTCCCTGGTCACAGAGAGCAGGCAGAGGTCGGGGCTGTCCCTCAGGAGCTGAGATCTCTCCCCTCAGTCTCCTGTTCTGCAGCTGCACAAACCCAGTGACCCCAAATGCTGCACGTCTGTCCCTGCAGACCCTTCCCCATCCCTGTGCCCTCCTTGGGCACCCACTGGCACATCCAGGCCTCCCTCAGGCTGTGCAGGTGACCAGGGTGGCTCTGCCCTTCCCACGTCCCTCCAGCAGGGATCAGGCCAAGGATGGAGGGACTCTGGGGTGGCTGTGACAGCGTTCACAGGGGTCCCAGGATGAGGGGAGAGATGAGGATCTGACTCTGTGTTTCACAAGGCTGATTGATTATTTTATGATATAAGAAGAAAGGATTTCATCAGAAGGCTGGCTAAGAATAGAAAAAGAAAGAATGATCACAAAGGCTTGTGACTGACTGAGACAGTCCGAGCCAGCTGACTGTGATTGGCCATTAATTAGAAACAACCCCATGAGCCCAATCCCAGATGCACCTGTTGCATCCCACAGCAGCAGATAATCATTGGTTACATTTTGTTCCTTCTGTTCTTTAGTATAATTTTATTATAATATATATCATAAAATAATCAATCAGCCTTCTGAAGCATGGGGTCAGATCCTCATCTCTCCCCTCATCCTGGGACCCCTGTGAGCACCACCACAGCCTGGCCCTTGTTTCCCTGCTCAGGCTGAGATCCCTGCTGGAGCCCTGCCATGGCTGAGCCCTGCCCAGGGTTCCAGGCAGGTTCCTGTCCCCCTGCCAGCCGGGGAGCCTAAGCTGATTAGCTCTCAGGAGATCAGGGCTTGGCAAGGGCTGCACTGCAGGTAAACACTGCAGCTCTTCCTCCAGCTGGGAGCCAGTGGAGCTGTGAAATATGGCTCAGCAGTGAGCAATGGCGCTGGAAGAACCCTCAGGAAAAATACCAAGAAGTGCATGAAATGATAAGCGGGGCTGATAAGGTGCCTGCTGAGAGACTGAGAGGAGAAGCAAGCACAGATATGATCAGAGCCTATAAATACTGTCAACATGACAGCATGGATGAGCAGGAGAAAGAGTCATTGTTATCTGATGGAAAACAAGCTCTGGGAGGAGCAGCCATGGGAGCAGGGGGTGTGCAGGGGATCCCCAGGAGCAGGAACACTCCTTGGGATGGAGCAGATCCTCAGCTGCCCCTCATTCCCAAGGCTTGCCTGGTGCCCATCAGTGTGGTCAGCACTGCATCCCCTGGCACAGAACCACCCTTGGCACCTGTGATCCTGCCAGCAGCTTCCTTCAATTCCCATTTTCCAGGTGCCACTGAGGTGTCCTGGTTGGCTGATGGCCACAGGTGCTGCTTGTCCACATCCCTCCTAGGATGGGGTCTGTGTGAGGAAATGAAGTCTGGGCAGAGAATGGGTCTGGGGTGGTTCCAGGGACCCCAGGACATCCTGCTGGAATAAACCTGGAGGTTGTGTGTCACACTCCTTGGGAAGGTGCTCCTGGAGTGGGATTTCAGTCTGAAACCCTGATTTATTGATTTCTGATTTATTGTTGTGTCCGGTGCCACCGTGACCAGCTGGCTCTTCCTCACTGGGAATGGGCAGCCAGAGGTTTATGGTCCCCAGGATTAACTGGGTTAACTGGGGCCAGTCTGGGAATTCCAGCTGGAGCCCAGGAGATGCTGGAGCCCAGGAGATGCTCAGCAGATTCTCCACCACCTCTTGGCCTTGCTGTGCTGATCAGGATCCTTTCCACACCTGGTGTTTGTGGAGCTCTCCAGCTGTTCCTGGGTCCCGTCCAGGTGTTCTGGGTCCCATCCAGCTGTCCCTGGCTTCTCCAGCAGCACAAGCACGACAGTTATGCTGCACATTCCAGGCCAGGGCTCTTGGGAAAGCCACCCTTCCCAAGAGAGAGCTGTCCTGGAAGGAGAGCTCACATCAAAGGAGCGATAGGGATCACATAATTGCTGCCTCTCCCCTTCCTTCTGACTCCTGTCACTCACAGTCTGGGATTGTTATCTCTGGGGCTTGGGCAGCAGCAGTCCTGGCTGCAGGATCTGTGTCATGCAGATAAAGTGCTGTGTGGTGGCTTTTCCAGCCTGGATGGCTGCTGGAGTAAAATGGAGTTGGTGTTTCATGGTCCTGTTGGGAGAGGACTGTCCTGCAGCCAGTGTTTCCCTTGGGAATGTGCTTAGGGGAAGGGAATGGGACCTGGCTGGGGCACAGAGTGGCTCCTGTGCTGTGACAGCTCAGGGAATCCTGTCCTCTCTGCTGGATGGAGGTGGATGGTCACAGAACCCAAAATTAGTTTGGATTGGGAGGGATCTTACAGCTCATCCAGTGGGCAGGGACATCTTCCACCATCCCAGGTGCTCCCAGCCCTGTCCAGCCTGGCCTGGGACATTCAGGGATCCAGGGGCAGCCACAGCTGCTCTGGGACGCTGTGCCAGGGCCTGCCCACCCTTGTAGGGAACATTTTTTTCCTAAAAAGCCAGGAACTGAGCTCAGGGCTGGCCCTGGGTCGCTCACCTCGTGTGTCCCAGCTCTGCCCTTGGGTGCCTGGTGATTCACCGACACCTTTGGGGCCAAAACCAACATGGGAGGGTTGGTTCCTGAGCAGCCCTGGCATCAGGGATTCCCAGGAAGCAGTTGAGCAGCCTCAGCCTGGGTGTGCTGCAGTGGGCCTGGCTGGGGCTGATGCTCACAGTGTGCTGTCTCTCCACAGAATGCCATGAACCTGCCTCCCGACAAAGCCCGGCTCCTGCGGCAGTACGACAACGAGAAGAAGTGGGAGCTCATCTGTGACCAGGTGAGGAGCTCTGGAGAGCCTGGGGAGCTGCCTCTTCCCAGCTGCTCCATCCACAGCGACCCTGGGCCTTGCAGGAGCTCGCAGGACCACACAGGAGCCAGGAACCTCCTGTTCCCAGGGGCTTCAGACACTCATTCCTTCTGCTCCCTTGTTGGTAACGCTCCTGGAGGCCTTGCAGTGACAGCTGCAGCCACCCCAGCCCATCCTGGGGTTCTGCCCTTCCCTGGTTTGGGTTTCTCTGTGTCCCAGAGGGCTGGCAGCTCTGGGCTGGACTCTGTGCTGGCAGCAGGGCAGGCAGCAGCTGTGTGATGCCAGCCTGGAGGTGCCAATGTCCCCCTCACAGAGGGATGGGTATCCCTTTCCCCTCCGATGCTTCCATCCTGGATTCCCTCTGGCTGCTGAACGCTGCTGGGTTTGCCCTGCACAGGCTCAGCCTGAGCTCAGAGTCTTGCAAATGAGAAGAAATTATCAAATGAACAAATGAGCAAATGAACAAATGAGCAAATGAACAAATGAATAAATGAGCAAATTATCAAATGATCAAATGATCGAATGAGCAAATGATCGAATGAACAAATGATCAAGTGAACAAATGATCAAATGAACAAATGATCAAGTGAACAAATGAGCAAAATATCAAATGAGCAAATGATCGAATGATCAAGTGAACAAATGAGCAAATGATCGAATGAGCAAGTGATCGAATGAACAAATGATCAAGTGAACAAATGATCAAAATAACAAGTGAGCAAATGATCAAATGAACAAATGATCAAGTGAACAAGTGAGCAAATGATCATAGGATCATATGATCAAATGAGCAAATGATCAAGTGATCAAATGAACAAATGAACAGATGAACAAATGATCATATGATCAAATGAACAAATGATCAAGTGATCAAATGATGAAATGAGCAGATGAGCAAATGAGCAGATGATCTCAGTCCGGGCAGTGTCTGGCTGCCCACGTCATGCTCATGGTGGCAGCTGGAGCTGTCCCCTCCAGGGCCAGCAGGCCGAGCCCCTGTTCAGCCTGGGTTGTGCAGTGCCAGCTGCTGAGGCAGCTGCTGGTGAGCTGTGCAGGGTGTGCAGCAGTCAGCAGATGTGGTGGATCAACAACAATGGCATTTTGGGGGGAAAAATGAAATGTGACAAAGTGGGATTTGAATTTGGGAGCCAGCAGCAAAATGCCATGCAGTTCAGCAGTAATGGCTAATGAGGATAATTGATCCACACTGGGAGAGTGGGATGGATGTTCCCTTGGGATGGAAGCTCAGCAGGACCAGGGTGAGTTTGACAGGAGGTCAGGGACATTGGGATAAGGACATTTATGGGACATTTCCTGTTGAGCTGTTGCAGTGGTGGGGTGGCTGATACAGTCATGGAATTCCAGACTGGTTTGGGCTGGGAGGGACCTTAGAGCCCATCCAGTTCCAGCCTGAGGAACACCTTCCACCATCCCACATTGCTCCAAACCCCGTCCAGCCTGGCCTGGCACTTCCAGGGATGCAGGGGCAGCCACAGCTTCTCTGGGCTCCCTGTGCCAGGGCCTGTCCATCCCCACAGAGAGGATTTTTCCCCAATATCCCATCTAACCCTGCCCTCTGGCAGTTTAAATACACTGCACAGGTACCTTAAAGTAAAGCTTAATGAAGAATTGCTTTTTTTCCCATGAGTTTCCTGTGCAGAGAAGGTAAAGCTTGAGGTATTTAAAGATGCAGTTTACTGGGACATTACAAATTGCAGGAGCTGCTGTGAGTGATTTTAGATTCCCCATCCCTGGCAGTGTCCCAGGCCAGGGACACTGGGACAGTGGGAGGTGTCCCTGCCATGGCTTTGGGGTCCCTCCCAGCCCAGTGCAGCCTGTGATTCCATGATTTGTGCCAGGCTGTTCCCTGCAGAGGTGTGAGCTCCGTGCTGAGCTCCTGCTGGCAGCGGGACAGGCAGGAGCTGTTTGATCCCAGCCTGGATGTGCAAATTCCCCCTCGGAGCTGATCCACCCTCTGCAGCTGCTGCTGATTCACTGCCCAGCACGGGCTGAGGCAGCAGCCTGAGCAGATGGGGAGGAAATTTGCAATCTGGAGTAATCTCCTTGCACAACTGCCAGCCAGTCCACCCCCGGGCTGGGATGAGTCCCTTCCCTGGGATGGGCCCTTCCCATCCTTTGGAAGGGCAGGGAAGCAGCACTGAGGGCCAGCAGGGCCAGGGGACCAGGTGCCACCTTTGCCCTGGCCAGCCATGCCATGGGGCACACTGGGCAGGCAGGACAGCCTGGGGGCTGGCACAGCTCCCTGGGGAGCACGGCACTGTGAGCTGTGTCACTGAAAGCACCAAAATGCAGCATATGGGGTGTGAAATATTTATATATTCACAGTATAGAAATAGTGCCCTGGAATATCTAAATATATATATATAATATTAATATATTCATATTCACAATATTAATAAATATAACATATAAAATATAGTACATATTCACAGTATAGAAATATTGACCTGGAATACATAAATATACATAAAATTAATATTAATATTAATTATATATATAACATATAAAAATATAGTATATATTCACAATATATCAATATTGCCCCGGAATACATAAATTTATATATATATATATATATATATATATATATATATATATATATATATATGTATATATATGTATATATGGAAAAAATATATCTTATCTCTATAAATATTGTAATAAAATATAAATATATACTAATATATACTAATATATATTATAATACATATATGATACATATAAAATATATAGAATAATATATAAAATATATATATTCACAATATAAAAATAGTGCCCTGGAAAATATAAATATTATCTCTATAAATATTAGATATAATAAAAATATTACATGTAGTCTATAGAAATATATATATAAAATGTATACTAATATATAATATATTACAATAAATATAAATATAAATATAAATATAAATATAAATATAAATATATAAATATAAATATATTCACAATATATAAATAGTGCCCTGGAATATATAACTGTTATATATCATTCCACGAGGACACTTCCACAGTGACACGCTGTCCTGCTGGTGGGAATGGTTGGATTGCTGGGACAGGACCGAGCCACCCTCTGGATCTGAGGGAGATGGGGAATTCTGCACCATGCTCATGATGTGTTTGAGGCCCTGCTCCCCATCTCCTTGTCCATCTCCTTGTCCATCTCCTTGTCCATCTCCATCCCCACTGTCCCAATCCATGGGGTTTGTGCACTCCCAGCACAGCCTGTGGGATTCTCATCCCAGCCCGGGTGCTTCCCCAGCATCTGTGAATGCCAGGAACGAAACAGCTTAGTGAGGATAACGATAATAACGGGAATAGCAGATGGGCTGATGCAGAAAGTGCCCTGAGTGGCTTTGGGAGCCAGGGTTGTTGGGAAGGCACAATTTCCTGGTTCCGGAGTGAATGTGTTTCCCAGAGCTGGGTGACCAGGAGATGTGTCAGGTTCCCTTAGGATCGCGTGGAGGAGGAGGAAGTGCTCAGGTCCAGCAGTTCCTCCTGGCTGCTGAATCAAACCTCGCCAGCCCCCCTTTAATTCTGTGTCCATCAGAACAGAAAATGCTAATTCTGGGGGAAAGAGGCACAGGAGAGCTGTTGTGCTCCTGATTTTCCCCTCAGTTATGGAATCATGGAATGGGCTGGGCTGTAAAGGATTTTAGAGCCATTCAATGCCACCCTTTACCCTATCCCAGGTTATTCCAGCCTGGCCTTGGGCACTGCCAGGGATCCAGGGGCTGCTCTGGGAATCCCAGCCCAGCCAGGAATTCCCAATTCCCAATGTCCCATCCATCCCTGCCCTCTGGCCATTCCCTGGCTCCTGTCCCTCCATCCCTTGTCCCAAATCCCTCTCAGGATTTAACCCCATTGAGTTCTCCCCATTTATTCCCCAAAGGAAGGTGCTGGGCCCAGCTCATCTCGTTGCTCTCTGTCCTTGCATTCCCTGTGCTGTTCCATCCTGGCTTACAGCACCTCTCAGGGATTTTCCAAGCCAGGAAGGACCTTTATCCTTGGGAATGAAGCTGTTTTGCTTTGTAGGTGGCTGACAAAGGCAGTGTGCTGCTCCGTGCCCCTGTCCTCCCAGCCTGCAGATAATGCTGCAGCTCACAGCAGTCACGTAGGGCAGATAAAGAGGGTTTCACCCGGATTTAGGAACTTTGTTGTGTCTGAATGGCTCAATCCAGGGAAGCCACCCCGTCCCAGCCGTGATGTCACCCCACAGCATTTGCTGAGCAAGGTTTGGCCGCTCCAATCCGGATTTTAGGCTTTTTTTTGTGTATGTGTGGTAAAAAATGCCCGACCTCATCACTCAGATGTGTTAAATCCTGGGCTTGGAAGCAGAGTTGGCCAAGGAGTGGGTGGGAATTGCCAGAAGTGGAGGGGAGGAGCTGACAGGAAAAGAAGCAGGGATTTTTAACTCTTTAATTATGGTTTCTGAGGCTCAGCAGTGCCTTGGGAAGTGTGGGCGTGGGGATGCTCCCAAGGGGGATCAAGAGAGGATCCTGGTGGATTCCAGGAAGATCAGCTTGCAACCACTCCATTGCCAGCCCCTGGGAGCTCCCAGTCGGATTTTTGGGAAGAGGTGGCTGTGAGCAGACATCCAGGGTGACTTGGAGGCCTCCCTGCACAGCCTGGCCCTTGCAGCTTCTTAATCAGCCTCTAATATAAAACACTCCGAGCTGGATCAACCCAGACAGCACTCATAGCCAGGAAAGGGCAATTTTAAAGGCTAATCCCTCCTAGCTTTCCAAACCAGCAAAAAAGAAACACTTGAGGGGGCTGTAAAAATGTTTCCAGGCCTAGGAGATGTTTACCACGAGTGATTTTTGGTCACTCCTCAGGTAGGAGCCTTGCTGGTGTTTGCTGCTCATGGATAATGTCTGGAAAGTCCTTTAATCCAAATAATTCCACTCCACAAGAATGAGCAGCATCTTTTTACACGGAGCTGCTGCAGAGATTATTACATAAATACATAATTACAGCCAGGTTTGAAGAAAACAAACAAAACCATCCAGTAGCTGCATCCCAGACTGTTTAATGTGCTCCCTGGGTCTCTTTAAACGTTTCATTTTGAGGATTCCAGGCAATTAAAGCTGGTGGCTGGCAAAAGCTCCTGTCACTTCAGCAGATGAGGGTGGATTATTTGGGAAGAGGGATTAATCCATGAGAGCAGAGCTGCTCTGGGGGATTGGGCTGAGCACAGCTCTGTCAGCAGAAAGTGGGGAATAAATGGGAGAGGGAACGTGGAGCATTGTTGGGGTGGGACATTGCTGACAGGGGCTGGAATTGGGGGATCCTTGAGGGTTATTCCATCCCAAATCTCTCTGAGGATCCAGAAATTCTCTGTGTGCCCCATGGGAGCCACTGAGGTGAGCCTGGCCCAAGGATCCCTGAGAAAGAGCCAAGAAAAATCCATGATTGTGGATGTGGTGCTGGAGCAGGACAGACCCTGCTGGTGTCACTCTGTCCAGAGAAGAACCCTCAGGGAAGAACTTTTTGCATTTCCTGAGCTGTTTTTTAGATAAACTAGGAAATGCCAATTCCAGAGCCGCGTGGAGGTGCATGGAAAAAGAATCCAGCTGTAAAAGAGGAGAGCCATGAGTGCTCTGTGACTTGCAGAGCTCCCACCAGGGCTGGTGGAGCTCACAGAAGAGATTTTCCTTCATTTCTTTTCCTGCTGGCCATGATGGGTTGCTTCTTTTCCAGCAAGCAGCAAGATAATAACAGGAAGAACTCGTGGTGTTCAGACAGTTCTGGTAACTGGGCAGCAGTGTCCTGTTCATTCTGGAATAAGCTCGGGATAATGCAGTCAGAATTGCATCCTGACCTAATAAAGGGAGGTTTCAGATAAAAGAGGAAATTTCAGGAGATTGGGATGAGATCTTTCCTCCAGGGAAAGGGCTAGAATAGCCTAAAGTTCTTCCAAGATACAAGTAGGATGAGAATGTGTGGGAATGCTGTGAGGGGGTTTGGACACAGCACACTGCCCAGGGAACAGCTCGTGTTTCACAGCAGCTCTGGGGGGATAAAATTCCAGCTGGGAAAGCAGGGGAAAATCGGGGAGCTCTCAGAAAACAGGGCTTTGGTGTTTGTCACCAAAATGTGTGCTCTGGGGCTGAGGGGGGATTGATGGGAGATGGAGTGATCCCTGCAGGAGGAGCTGGGACCTTGAGGAATGGCTCCCCCTGCCAGAGGGCAGGGATGGGTGGGAGATTGGGATATTGGGAATTCCTGGCAGTGCCCAAGGCCAGGCTGGACAGGGATTGGAGCAGCCTGGGATAGGGGAAGGCTTTTTCCAAAAGGATTTTGTGTTGGTGCATGCATCTCCTCTCCTGACCCTTCTCCTTCCTCTCCATGCTCCTGCTGAGCAGAAACCCTGGAACTTCAGATGGATGTGCACCTAAAATTCACAATTCCCATTGAATGTTTAAGGTGTCTTTTTACACTGTTGATATAAGTATCAAGATCCATTTCAATCTATATTAATTGCATGCATAGATTATCCACTTAGGAAGAGAAAGGATTATATATATTTATATATATATATATATGTATATGTATTGTTTAATATGTATGTGGTGCACGTGTTTTCTGGGTAAGGTAAATACAGAAAAATGGCTGATGTTTATTCCTGCCTCTTTTCCAGGAAAGGTTCCAAGTGAAGAATCCTCCCCACACTTACATCCAGAAGCTGAAGGGATATCTGGACCCAGCAGTGACCAGGAAGGTGAGGAGCATCCTGTTTGTTTCCTCCTGCCAGGACAGTCCTGGGCTCCAGGTTCCTTCCTGCCTTTGTGCAAGTGCCATGGAAAGTTGCAGGGAGAAGCAGAGAGAAATTGGGAATTTGGTGCAGTTTTCCAGCTTGGGCAGGATAGCAGATGTTGGGAAGCCAGGGACACCATCTGACATGGAGCACAGCTTGTTTTAATAATGTTGGCTTCAGTAAATAACCTGGCACATTGTCTCTGAGCTGGGCTTTAGGCTGGCTTTGGCTAAACCCTGTCTGATGGCCCTTTGCTCCCCCTGGGAAGGGGTGTCCCAGGTTTGAGTCCTTTTCTCTGGGAATTTGCCTGGCAGAGGCTCAGCTGAGTGCACTGTAAATGGTGGTCAGCTCCATCCATGGGGACAATTCCCATCCATGGGGACAATTCCCATCTATGGGGACAATTCCCATCTATGGGGATCAGTTCCATCCATGGGGATCAGCTCCATCCATGGGGATCAGTTCCTTCTATGGTGATCATCTCCATCCATGGGGATCAGCTCCATCCATGGGGACAATTCCCATCTATGGGGACCATTCCCATCTATGGGGACAATTCCCATCTATGGGCATCAGCTCTATCCATGGGGATCATCTCCATCCATGGGGATCATCTCCATCCATGGGGATCAGTTCCATCCATGGGGATCAGTTCCATCCATGGAGATCAACTCCATCCATGGAGATCAGTTCCAAAGTCACAACTCTGTCCATGGGGATCGACTCCATCCATGAAGATCAGCTCTGATTTGCCTTGCTCAGGAAGGAGAATGAGCCAAAAGAGCTGCTCCAGAGGGATTTCTCCAGCTGTTCCAGCCCCTTCCCATGGGCAGGGAGGGGAGCATCCTCCAGTCCTGCTCCAGGTGGGATCGAGGTGCCCCCGCTGGCTCTCTGCCACCTTCAGAGGGGCTCTGCAACCTTCAGGAGAAAGTTTGGTGTTAAACCAAAGCTTGGCTTGTAAAGAAATGTTTATTTATCTCCAGGTTTTGAATTTCCTTAATCCTGGAAGCTCCAGGATGTTCCTGGGAACAGAAGGGATCTCTCCACACGTGGTTTTGTTGACTGCTGGGCTGTTGTTGCTGCATTCCTGGGGATTTAGAGGAGTTCTCAGTTTCCCCCATGTTTTCTTCATTCCCTCTGTGCTGGGTGAGATGTTGATGTTTTTTAATAGAGCCTAATTGTTATTTTTGCCGCTCATTCCATTGCAGAAATTCAGGAGACGAGTCCAGGAGTCAACTCAGGTGCTCCGAGAACTGGAAATTTCCTTGAGGACAAACCACATTGGGTGAGAGTTTTTGATGCCTCTGCTTCAATTTAATTTTTATTTTTTATTATTTCTATTTTAATTAATTTTATTTTAAAATTGATTTTATTTATTAATTTATTTTTTATTATTTAATAATTAATTTTTGAATTCTAAGGTGTCTGTCTTTGAGAATACATCCCTTTTGCATGTCAATAAGTGATGCCACTTGATTGCTAATTAAAGCCTGATGGGCTTAGTTAAGGGGAGCTGGGCATCTCAAGAGGATAATTCTGCTTTAATCCTTTCCTGATGGATTCATCCACATTTTTCTGAGGGCTAGGGAAAGGTTGGAGTCAGCTCCTGCTCAGTCAGAGCACAGGGAGTGAAGCTGTGTCCAGAATAAATATATAGAAAATTGTATATGTATGTAATAAATTTATAATATATACATTTTAAAATTCAAATAAATAATAAATAAATTTAAATAAATAATATTTTTAGAAAATTTAATTTATTTTAAAATTTAAAAAATTAAAATTCTAAAATATATATTAAAAATAATAATATTTTAAAAATTATAATATGATAAAATTATATAATGTATTAATTTATTTAATTGTTAAATTTTAAATGCAACTATAAATGTATGTATTACCCCCCTTGCTGTCTCATAGCTTTAACATGGAGCCTGGCTGGGAATAACAGCACCAGGATTTATGCACAAAGCAGCAAATCCATCCCAGATTGCTGCAGTGGAATTTCCAGGGGTTTTGTTTTTATCAGAGTTTAGTTTTTATCAGCCATCCCTTTCCCATCCTGGTTGCCACCAGTTTCACCTGAAGCTGGTCCAGCACTGGGGCATCGGCCAGGGAGCTTTTCCAGGGGTTTTCTCCAGGCCCACTCCCTGTGTCCAGCTCAGCCCCACGGATTTTTGGGGACTCTGCTGGCATTTTGAGGGAATTTGGGATATTTTAATCTGTGGATGGAATTGCAGTCTCAGTGTGGGGATGGGAACCTTCCTTGGAGCTGCTCCATCCCAAAACCTCCTCGCACAGCCCTGCCAGGGGTTCCCTCCTTTTCCAGCACCAGGAATTCCCTCCCATGGGCATCCATGGATCCCCCTGGATTTAGGATGGGCAGGAGGAACCTGACTGATGCCCCAGGGCAAGAAAAGAGGGCACAGCACCAGTGCCCATTTCCTTAGGGCCCCTGCCTGAGGGATTCTTTCCAAAACCCATTTTATGAAACACCAGGCTGGTTATTTTCGCAGGGAAATGATAAAAATGCCCATTCTGAAGATCAGAATCAGTCCAAGGTGATGAATTCCCACTCCACGAGCCTGGAATTCCCAATTCCCTCCCTGGATTCCCTCATGCCAGTGGCACCCAGCCCCTCCCAGGGGATTTGCTGCCCCAGCTGGGGTTCAGAGAAGAGCTGGGGCTGTGCTGAGCCCCCTTTCCCCCTCACTCTGCCCCTAAATTGATGGATTTTCAGGTTTTTCTTGGCATTATCAAAGCTTTGCAACATAACAGACTTCCCTGAATTATTTTGCAAAGCCCAGGGGCCGGAATTCACTGTGACAGGTGAACACCTTTTACAAAAAAGAGGCAGAATTGCTGTTAAATGTACACCCAGGGCGTCCATCAGAGATTCTTTCCCTGCTTTTACAGCCTGCTGGAAACCAGGATGAGATAAAAACCGAGCCAAGTCCCTGTGTGAGGAATTGACCTTCACAGTGCTTGAAAAAACCCTCATTTCAGTACATTTGGAAAGGGCTCTTTAAAGTCCTCTAAATCACTCTGAAAACCCTTTTTTTTTTGCTCAGAGTGCTGCAGTGGCTCTGCCTCTGGTTTTTTGAGAATTCCAGGGAATCCCAAAGGCTCAGGAAGGCTCTAATGTCTGATATTTCTGTCACAGGTGGGTCAGGGAGTTCCTCAATGAGGAGAACAAAGGCCTGGATGTCCTGGTGGAGTACCTGTCCTTTGCCCAGTATGCAGTCACGTAAGTGAGACATTCCTGGCAGGAAATGCCAGGAAATACATGGATTTTAGGGAATATTCCTTCATTCCAAAGGGGTTGAGCATAGAACAGGCTGCCCTGGGCAGTGGTGGGGTCACAATCCCTGGAATTGTTCAAAAAGTGGCATGGAAGTGTTTGGTGGTTCTGGTCTTTTCCAGCCTCAATAATTCCATGATTCTGTGGGCCTGAGAGCAGAGGAAATCTTGATGTGAGGCTGGAATTATTTCTTCCCAGCAGACAAAAAAACCCCCAAAACCAACCTGAATTTAAACTTTAGGATTATTAATCTCTGTTCATATTTTTTATCTTTGGTCTCTGAGCATCTTAGGGGTAGAGAACCCATCCCAAAATGTGTGGAAAGATGCAGGGTTCCTTGGAAATAGGTTTGCAGTTGGAGTTTGGGCCCAGGGCTTTGTGTTCAGAGGGATTCCCACCCTGCAGCCAGGCTGGGGCAGCAGATGTGCTGCAGCTCAGCTCAGCAGCAATTCCAGGGGCAGTCTGGGAGTTGGGAAACTGAGTTTGTTTCTGACATCTGGGACGTTGGGATCAGGTTTAGTTGTTTGGGTCGTAAATCACGAGATGGGCTCTGAAAAACCAGTGGGGAAAATCAGCTTTCAGTGGAGATCTTCAGCTGAGACTTTGTTTTATGGTGATGGAATCAGCCCAGGCTGGCTTGGGTTGGGAAGGACCTTAAATCCCATCCCTGCCATGGCCAGGGAGCCTTCCCAGCCCCAGGGTGCTCCAAACCCCATCCAAGCTGGCTGTGGGCAATTCCAGCCATGGGGAATTAATCCACATTCACTCAGGATATCGTAGCAGATTTTTTTTCCTACAAAAATGAAAGAGAAGCCTTAGGTTAAAGATAATTTTGGAGTAGAAACTCGAGCTGGGGAGAGCCAATAATTTATTTTTAGCAAGGCTGCCATCAGATTTACGTCCGTCACTGCCCAGAAAAGAGATTTGTGGTGGGGCTGCAGGAAAATTTATGAGGGAAAATCCTATGGTTTCAAATGTTACCCACTGGAAAAAACCGTGCACAGCAAAAAGAAATGTTTGTACAAAGCCTTTCTTCCTAAATTTATACAAATGTACGCAAGGAGCTCGCTGGGTTTTTCCCCTCTCGCATGGGGAACATGAGTAATGACCTCAGGAGCTGGAAGGGGAACAAGCAATTCCTGCTTGGAATAGCAGAACAACGGGCAGGGAGTCAGAAATCAGGGAATCTGGGATGATGGGGTGATATTTGAGTGTGCTGGGAGGTCTGTGGGGCCAGACTGGGATGGAGGAAACCAAAGTGGCACTGGCACAGCTGATTTATGGAGATTCACTGGAGACAGCTCCCAGAACTCGCAGCCTTTCCTTCCAGGCAGGGATATTCCTCAGCAAGCAGCCAGTGTTGGGTTTATTTTGTGTTGAAGAAGTTGTTTGTTTGTTTGTTTGTTTGTTTGTTTGAAGATGTGTCCCTGAGGCCCTCAAAGCCCTGTGGATGTGGCACTTGGGGACAAGGCCTACTGGTGGCCTTGGCAAGGCTGGGAATGGTTGGATTCCATGCTCTTGGAGGGCTTTCCCAGCCTGAGTGAACCTGTTGAGGAATTTCCTTCCCCTTGTGAAGCTCATCCTGTTTCCCTGGGCTTTTCCGTGTCCCTCCTGCACCACAACTCTCTTTTTCCATCATTATTCCATCTGCCAGGATCACAGAACCCTGGAATGGCTTGGGTGGCAAGGGACCTTCCCAGGGCTGGGGGATCACTTGGATTTGATAGTCCTGGAGATCTTTTTGTCCTGTTTGGCTTTGCCCAGTGATTCTCTGATTCCAGCAAAACCTGCAGTGGGAATGAGAACTTAGCATGTGCCTCTCCCGCCTCACCCAGCCTTGGAATTTCCTTTTCCCCGCAGGTTTGACTTTGAGAGCCTGGAGAGCAGCGTGGAGAGCTCCATGGACAAGTCCAAGCCCTGGAGCCGCTCCATCGAGGACCTGCACAGGGGCAGCCAGCTGCCCTCGCCCGTGGGGAGCAGCGTGTCCCGCTCCGGCCGCCACTCCACGCTCCGGTACGGATCCCTGGGAATGGCGCCGAGGGACAGCTCTGCCCTCTGGGCATCCCTCCCTGCCCCCTGAGCCCCGTGCCATGGGAAGGAATGGTGGTTTGAGGTGGAGGGAGCCTCTCAGGGGCAGGATGGGCTGAGGATGTGTGTCCTTGTGCCATTCAAAATGTCCTCAGCATTCCCGTGGACCCAGCCAGGCTGGGGCTCCCATCCTGTGTCCTCGCTCTCCCAGCAGCACGTTCCTTCTGTGCTGCCATCAATGGGACACTGGATTCTTTGGAAAGGGCACTTCCCTCCCCCAAACCTGCTGTCACCCTCTCACCATTCCATGCTTGACTCTCTCTTTCCCAATATTCCTTTTTTTTAGTTTTTATTTATGGTAAAAGGCAGGATCACCTCCCAGGGCTGGCTGGCTGTCACCTCTCTGCCATTCCTTGGATGTCCTCAGCTCCCAGTACTGATACTCAGGATGCAGCTCAGAGTGCTGGATCCTTTGGGACTTTTTTTAAGTTTTTATGGAGTTCTGCTCCATAATCCTGTGAGCATTGCAGAGCCCCAAACTGGAGTCACTTCCAGCCCTTCCCTTCCAGCAGGGATGGTTTTGGTGTGCCAGGCACTGACCTCGGCCCTGGGGTTGATGCTGAGTGGCTCCAAACCTTGTACCTGGAAGATTTAATTCCCAGCCCTCAGGGAGTGCAGAGGAGAAGAGCTCTGGGGAAGAAACCCAGCTGTGGAGTGCAGCAGGATCACCTGGCCAGTTGATTTAGGGATTTTTTAGGGTTTTTGGTGATTTTTGCTCCTGAATTGTTCTGCCAGAAGTGGCGGAGCCCAGGCTGGCAGGAGGCGCCGGTTCTGCCGTGTCCTTGGGAGGAGTGCTTGGGATTAGGAATGCCTAACCCAGGAATACCTTACATGTCTCTTACATTGTTTCTCTTCATCTCCTTCCACCCCTTTCCCTTTCTCACATCTCCCTTTATTCCTCACCTGTCTGAATCTCCCTTTCAACATCTCCTCCGTTCCCTTTTCCCGCTCGGCCGCTCTTTTCCCGTTCTCCCACCTCTCCCACGGTTCCCCGTGCTCTCATCTCCTCTCACCCCCCCTCAGACTGGTTTCTCTGCCCGACCACCTTGAGCTCAAACGCTGCCACAGCTGCCTGGCAGCCGACTGCCTGTGGAGCAGCTTCCCCTTGCGCTCCGCCGATGGCGCTGCCGCCCGGAAAATCGTCCCGTAAGTGCCATGGGCTGTGTCCCCTCAGGGCACCGCGGCGCCAGCCCTGCTGCCATGCCATGGAGAAGGTGCTGCCCACACGGGCTGGCACAGCCCAGCCCCAGGGGAAGGGACCCGGGCTCAGCACGTGAGGTTGGCACATCACAATTCCCAGCCTGGCTTCCATAGAGCGGCATTTCCGCGCAGAGAGGGAGCAGCTGGCATGGAAGCAGGAGCTGGCTTCTCCCTGTCGTGGTGCAAATAGTTGTGTTTGATAGCTGAACTTAGAGCTTTTAGCCCTTGTCCCTCTGATTTCCCCTTTTTGTTATAAATAGAGGCTTTGCTCATACCCGAAACTGCCACAGACAGAGTTTTCCAGCCCAAAATTTTCCTCCTGCCTCCAGAGCCATCTTAGTGCTGGGGCAGCATTTTTGGAATGGGTTTTGGAGGGTTTCTTTCCTTAAATCCATGTTTTAAAATTTTAAATATTTTTTTAAATCTGTATTTTTAATAAAATACACATTTAAAATAATTTAATAAAATAATTTTAATGATTTAATAAAATACAGGTTTTAAAAAATAATTTTTAAATTTTAAAATCTGTATTTTTATTAAAATGCACATTTTAAATAATTTAATAAAATAATTTAATAAAATACAGATTTTAAAATCATTTAATAAAATAATTTTAATCATTTAATAAAATGCAGATTTTAAAAATAAATTTTAAAATTTAAAATCTGTATTTTTTTATATTCTTTTAAAGAGGTATTTTTAAAAAAGATGTGTCTTTTAAAAATACGTGGGTTTTTTAAAGATCTATTTTTAAAACGGTATTTTTTCAATAGCTAGGGATTGTGTGCATTAACAGAAACCTGAAAGATAAAGGTAGGTGAGAGATTTTTAAGAAGGGAGGGGTTTTTTGCTATTCCAATTTTGGAATTGTAATTTTTATGATTATAATATTGTATATTATAATTTTATGATTATGATATTGTATATTATAAATATACAATACAAGTAAATACTGGTGAACTGAAGGAATGCATTCTCCTCAGAACAAGGCAGGTGCTCCGCTGAGGAGGGGGTGCAGGGTGGTTTTTTTGGGCAAAACCAGGAGGTTCTGGGTGGTAAATGAGATTTTTGGGGTGTGTGGGCACTCCTGGAATGGTGGGAACTGTGCAGTGGGAGGAAGGAACCCCAGAGGAATCCCAGCCTGGTTTGGGTTGGAAGGGTTTGGACTCATCCCATTCCATGGGCAGGGACACCTCCATCTCCCCAGGCTGGGCTGAAAGGTTTGGAGGGGAAGGGAGGAGGCTGAGGAGATCTCCCCAGGAAAATGCAGAATTCAGGAGCTGGCCGGGGTGGGCAGAGCTGGGTCCCTGCTCCAGGACCTTCCCTCCCAAATTCCAGCCCCACTGCGGCTCCTCAGCAGTGCTGAAGCTGCCAATTCCCCGCTCCTGTTTCCCTGGCAACTGAGAGGGGATTTTCCTTCGGGGGAGGCACAGGGATTTGGGAAGCCGACACCAAAATGAGGGCAGGAGGATGAAAAAGGGGGAAGAACCTTGGGGGATTTCAGTGCTGCTTTTTTGGGAGAAGGAGCTTTGCTGAGAGCCAGGCTCTGCTGTCAGATAAATATTAATTCAGGCTTTGCAGTGTCCCAGCCCATTAGAAATTCCCTTTCTTCTGAGGAAAATGTTGGAGTTTTCATGTGGATTGAAGTGAGAAACTTCAGTTCTTCCTCTGGAATCTGTCGGGTCTGTGAGGAGGGAATGATCCAGGCAAATCCAGAAATGGGCTCTGATATTTTGGCTTAAATCTGACGTGGTTTTGGGAGCTGCAGTCACTGAATTTGGGCTTTGCCAGTGACACTTCCACTGCTCTGGGGCCTGGGGAAGTCGTCCTTTTGTCAGATACTTCCTAATTTACCAGAACATCTTTCTGAGCAGCTCCAGCAGATCACAGAAACCCCAAACTGCTGGGATGAGCCAAAACCTCCCTTTCTGAAGGAAATTTTTGCTGTCAGTTGATACAAACCCCACAGTTTCCAACCCACCGCCAGAAAAAAAATTGCAGGGATGGAACCCAAAACCCACCCAGCCCTGATGAACTGCAGCTTCTCATCTCTGTGAGACCCAGCCTGGGCTGCTCTCTGGGAGCCAGGGGAGAACAGGATAATTTTTAGCAGCTAAAAAGGTGAAAATGATGGGAGAAATCAGCAGTGATTTGTATTAAATTGGGGCATTCAAAGTCTGCACCATTGGAGTGGGCACGTCCTGGAATTCCAGGGTTTGGGATCTAATTCCAACTTTCCTCCCACTGTCCCAGGGTGTTCCAGCCTGGCCTGGGCACTGCCAGGGATCCAGGGGCTGCTCTGGCAATCCCAGCCCAGCCAGGAATTCCCAGTTCCCAATGTCCCACCCATCCCTGCCCTCTGGCACTGGGAGCCATTCCCTGGCTCCTGTCCCTCCATCCCTTGTCCCCAGCCCCTCTCAGCTCTCCTGGAGCCCCTTCAGGCCCTGCCAGGGGCTCTGAGCTCTGTCTGGAGCCTTCCCCTCTCCAGGGGAACATTCCCAGCTCTCCCAGCCTGGCTCCAGAGGGGCTCCAGCCCTGCAGCACCTCCATGGCTCTAAAATATAAAAAAATGATGGAATTGTTCTTTAATAGAAACATTTTTCTGTCAGATCTGAGTGAGAAAAGGAACTTCAAACTCTGTATTCCAGCCCAGGATCAGCCCTGGCTCTGCTGGCTGTTGGTTTCCCCACAATGCTGTTGAAACCCTGCCCTCTTCCTCATCCTCCTCATCCCAAACCTCTGGACCAGCCCCCTCCCCACACGCGCCACCCCTTTGCAGACCCTTCCCCTCTGCAGGGCCTTCCCCAGGCCCAGCTCTGCAGCTCCTGCCCTTGTGCAGGGCAAGGAAAGGTTTTGTGGTTCCCCTTGCGAGGAGGGGCCGTGGAAATGAAAGAGGAACCATCTGAGTTTAATTAGCAGGGTAAATATCCTGGGGGTGACATCATCTGGGACCTGCAGCAGACAGGAAATCAAAGCCAAGCCGTGCTCCAGCTGCTGGGCCAGGCCTTGGGGAGCAGCGTGAGGGAAAGCAGGAGGAGCTCAGGCCCATCCACCCTTCCCTGGCTGCTGCAGCACAACGGGAGGGTTGGAGCGGCCTGTGATGGTGTCACAGGGTGTGAGGATGAGGGGAGAGATGAGGATCTGACTCCGTGTTTCACAAGGCTGATGGATTATTTTATGATATATATTATATTAAAACTATACTAAAAGAATAGAAGAAAGGATTTCCTCAGAAGGCTGGCTAAGAATAGAATAGGAAAGAATGATAACAAAGGTTTGTGTCTCAGCTCTCTGTCCGAGCCAGCTGACTGTGATTGGCCATTAATTAGAAACAACCCCATGAGCCCAATCCCAGATGCACCTGTTGCATCCCACAGCAGCAGATAACCATTGTTTGCATTTTGTTCCTGAGGCCTCCCAGCTTCTCAGGAGGAACAATCCTAAGGAAAGGATTTTCCATAAAAGATGTCTGTGACACTGCCCCACCTTGGGGAGCAAACAAAACCATCAGGGAGCCTTGGGATGGCTGCACACTCAGGGAAAAGCATCCTGAGCTGGAACTCCAGGGACAGAGACACCTTCTGGGGGTCCAAGCCAGAAATCGTCGTTGGTGCTGGGTTCTGGTGGCTCTGGTTTGGCCTGGAAAGCCACCCCGGTATGGAGGAGTTTAGGAGGGACATCTCAGCTTGGGAAGGTCCCATCCAAGGGGTTGGATCCAGGCAGGTCAGACCCAGTGCTGAACATGCTGGGGTATCCTTGCTTGAAAAAACTCTGTTTTTCCAAGCACCTGGAAATACCAAAATCTGTATTTATGGTCATTTTTGTTGTTTAAGGAGAATGCTCCCCATTTCTTAGAGCCAACAGAACTGGTGGATGCTTCAGTTCTGAAATTCAGGCATTCACCAGGCACTGAGGAAATTATTTTTCTTCCATCAGTGGCATGATAAAAATCTCATTAATCTGATTTAAAATGTATGGAAAATAATCCTGCAGCCCTTCATAATTTAAATCTGAGATAAACCAGTGTAGGAACTGTCTCTGTGGGACTAAAAATACTTCAAAACCTTTTTTTTTTTTTCCTGTGTTTTTCCCATTTGGTGGGGTGAATGTGTGGGATTGGCAGCTCTGGGGTGTCCAGGCTTCCACAGTTCCCAGTTCAGATTCCCAGTTTGGGGTCACTCAGCTCCTGTTGTGACTGGGGAAGGGATGCTGGGACAGGAGGGCACAGAGCTGATCCAGGGGGATGTGGGACAGCCCTGGCAGCCCCATTCCCACCAGGAATCCCAAATCCCAAATATCCAGGTGCAGGAGCAGAGCTGGGGGCAGCAGCCTCCTCCTGGGCTGCTCCCAAAATTCAGCTCCAGTGCTCCAACCCCTCACACTAAAAACTAAATATAACTCAACTCCTTTATACCAATGTATAATTTTATAACTTATAATTTATCATGATTTTATAATTCTTTTAATTAATATTCATTAGTAAATGTTTAATTTATTATATTTTTATTATTTAATCTACTTATTAGATATACTTTATACATTAGTTAATATGGAGTGCTGATCCCAAACTGGGTCACGTTTCCCAAAATCCTGCAGTGCCCTGAGCTGAGGAGTTCATTCATATTTATGGATGGGGAAAAAAAAAAGGAAAAACTCCTTTGAGTTTGGATTTGGGGATTTCTTTCATCTCAGCTGGGAAGGAGAAGCCCCGGGGAGGGATTGTGGGAAGCTGGGAATTGTGGCAGGGTGGGCACAGGGAGCACCCAGCCCTGGTGTGGGGCCTGGCTTCTCTTGGGTTGTGAGGTTAAAAAGGGGAATTTGCAGGGATGGGCTGGGAAGTCACAATAAACCGGTGTGGTATTCCCAGTTCCCGCTTTTATCATGGATTTCAACAGGGAATTTGTAGGGATGAGCCAGGGAGTTGCAAAAACTCCTGTGGTATTCCCTCTTTCTGCTTTTGTTGTGTATTTAAACCAGGAATTTTCAGGGATGAACTGGGAAGTCACAATAAACCAGTGTGGTATTCCCTATTCTTGCTTTTTTGTGGATTTAAACAAAAAATCTTCAGGGATGGGCCAGGTAGTCACAATACAGCAGTGTGGTATTCCCTGTTCCTGCTTTTATCAGGGATTTTAGCCAGGAATTTGCAGGGATGAGGCAGGGAGTCACAATAAACCAGTGTGCTATTCCCTGTTCCTGCTTTTATCAGGGATTTAAACCAGGAATTTTCAGGGATGAGGCAGGGAGTCACAATACACCAGTGTGGTATTCCCTGTTCCTGCTTTTATCATGGATTTAAACCAGGAATTTTCAGGGATGAGGCAGGGAGTCTCAGTACACCAGTGTGGTATTCCCTGTTCCTGCTTTATCATGGATTTTAACCAGGAATTTTCAGGGATGAGGCAGGGAGTCACAATAAACTGCGGTGGTATTCCCTGTTCCTGCTTTTATCGTGGATTTAAACCAGGAATTTTCAGGGATGAGGCAGGGAGTGACAGTACACCAGTGTGGTATTCCCTGTTCCTGCTTTATCATGGATTTAATCCAGGAATTTGCAGGGGTGGGCTGGGAAGTCACAATAAACTGCGGTGCTATTCCCTGTTCCTGCTTTTATCATGGATTTAAACCAGGAATTTTCAGGGATGAGGCAGGGAGTCTCAGTACACCAGTGTGGAATTCCCTGTCCCAGTTCCATTGGGAACATCCCCTGTCACCCGTGCTGGCAGGAAGGGCTGAGGTGCAGCTGCAGCCAAACATCCTCATTTCATCCCTGCCAGGACCTTTCCCTCCTTTATCCCCCTGAGTGCTTTCTGCTCCTCCTCTGTGGAACCCCTGCGTGCTCCCCCTCACCCCGGGGAGGGTTATTGCTGTCCCTTTCCCAGGAAATCCCGGGATAACGGGAATGGGATGGGTGTGTTTTGCAGGTACAACACGCTGCCCAGCCGCAGGACGCTGAAGAACTCGCGGCTGGTGAGCAAGAAGGACGACGTGCACGTGTGCATCATGTGCCTGAGGGCCATCATGAACTACCAGGTGGGCACGGCCTGGGGTGACAGCGATGGAAACGGGAAATTCCCATCAGATGGGAGGGAATGGGACAGAGCGATTTTGGGATTTAGGGGTGACATCGATGGAAATGGGAGATTCCCATCATGGGAGGGAATGGGACACCGCGATTTTGGGATTTAGGGGTGACATCGATGGAAACGGGAAACTCCCATCATGGGAGGGAATGGGACACCGCGATTTTGGGATTTAGGGGTGACATCGATGGAAATGGCAAATTCCCGTCAGATGGGAGGGAATGGAACACAGCAATTTTGGGATTTAGGGGTGACATCGATGGAAACGGGAAACTCCCATCACACGGGAGGGAATGGGACACAGCGATTTTGGGATTTAGGGGCGACATCGATGGAAACGGGAAATTCCCATCATGGGAGGGAATGGGACACAGCGATTTTGGGATTTAGGGGTGACATCGATGGAAACGGGAAATTCCCATCATGGGAGGGAATGGGACACCGCGATTTTGGGATTTAGGGGTGACATCGATGGAAACGGGAAATTCCCGTCACATGGGAGGGAATGGGACACAGAGATGGAATTTAGGGGTGACATCGATGGAAACGGGAAATTCCCATCAGATGGGAGGGAATGGGACACCGCGATTTTGGGATTTGGGGGTGACATCGATGGAAACGGGAAATTCCCATCATGGGAGGGAATGGGACACAGAGATGGAATTTAGGGGTGACATCGATGGAAACGGGAAATTCCCATCATGGGAGGGAATGGGACACCGCGATTTTGGGATTTAGGGGTGACATCGATGGAAACGGGAAATTCCCATCATGGGAGGGAATGGGACACCGCGATTTTGGGATTTAGGGATTTAAGGATTTAGGAAAGGGCAGTGAGAGCCTGGATGTGCTGGGCCAGATCCTGTTCGTTAGATGTGCAGCTAATTAGGTTCGTCTGGAGTTTGGTATATTATTAGTCTGGAGTTTAGTGTATTATTATAAGTTATAAATCAAATTATATATTGTTATTTTATATAAATGAGAAATACCATCATATAGCTATAACTATAACTATAACTATAACTATAACTATAACTAATTCTAACTATAACATTAATAGAAAAATAAATTAATATTATAAATAATAAATTATTAGTCTGGAGTTTAGTGTATTATTATAAGTTATAAATCAAATTATATATTGTTATTTTATATAAATGAGAAATACCATCATATAGCTATAACTATAACTATAACTATAACTATAACTATAACTATAACTATAACTATAACTATAACTATAACATTAATAGAAAAATAAATTAATATAAATAATAAATTATTAGTCTGGAGTTTAGTGTATTATTATAAGTTATAAATAAAATTATATATTATTATTTTATATAAATGGGAAATACCATCATGTAACTATAACTATAACTATAACTATAACTATAACTATAACTATAACTATAACTATAACTATAACTATAACTATAACTATAACATTAATAGAAAAATAAATTAATATAAATAATAAATTATTAGTCTGGAGTTTAGTGTATTACTATAAGTTATATACAAAATTATATATTATTATTTTATATAAATAGAAAATAATGCAATATAAATATAAATATTAATATAAATATAAATATTAATATAAATAATATAAATTAATAATATAATTAATAAATTATTAATATGGAGTTTAGTGTATTACTATAAGTTATAAATAAAATTATATATTATTATTTTATATAAATGGGAAATACCATCATATAACTATAACTAGGAGGGGCTGTTGGGGAGGTGGGGTTGGTGGGATTGGTGGGATTTGGGCCAGGCTGAGGCAGGTGGGATTTGGGGGCAGGTGGGATTGGTGGGATTTGGCTCCAGGTGGGATTGGTGGGATTTGGCTCCAAGTGGGGTTGGTGGGATTTGGGGCCAGGTGGGATTTGGGCCAGGCTGAGGCAGGTGGGATTTGGGGCCAGGTGGGATTGGTGGGATTGGTGGGATTGGTGGGATTGGTGGGATTTGGGGCCAGGTGGGATTTGGGCCAGGCTGAGGCAGGGCTGTCCCTTCCCTCCCCAGTACGGATTCAACATGGTCATGTCCCACCCCCACGCCGTCAATGAGATTGCCCTGAGCCTGAACAACAAGAACCCCAGGTAGGCTCCTCTGGCTCCCAGGGCCGGAGCAGGTGAGTGAAGAGGGCTGGAAGGGCTTCCAGAGGGGGATCTGGAGGAGGAACAGGATTTGCTCTGGATCAGATGGGATCTGGAACAGTACAGATAAACCAGCAGTGTCTGATCCCAGTGCTTCCAGAAGCTGCTGCTTCTCCAGCTCTAGCTATGGCTTCAGGCTGAGGGAGGGAGGGTTTAGGTGGGACATTGGGAATTCCTGGCTGGGCTGGGATTGCCAGAGCAGCCCCTGGGTCCCTGGCAGTGCCCAAGGCCAGGCTGGGGCACCCTGGGACAGTGGGAGGTGTCCCTGCCATGGCAGGGTGGCACTGGATCATCTTTGACCTCCTTCCCACCCAAACCATTCCGGAGTTTTGGGATTCAGCTGAAATGTGGCTGCTGGAGCCCTTGAGCTCTGTTCACTGCAGGGAAACCCCAGTGGCAATGAGCAGCTGCATGAAGAAAAAAAAGGGAAAATCTTTAGGAAATGTTATCCAAGATCCTTAGGTTGGGATTTCTCTGGGAGAGGTTTCACTTCTGATCTGGGTCAGGATGCTGTGGCTCCTCTGTGGGCCTGCTGGTGGTTCCATGTCCCTGCTCTCCACACATCCCTGTGCTCCCTGCTCCAGCAGATCCCGGAGTTCTGGCACAGAGGTGGTTCCAGGGAAAGGTGAAGCAGGGGATGAGCTGATCACCTCACTGGATGTGATTCCAGGGCTGAGGCTGAGAGCAGGAATTCTGTCCTGAGGGAAGCAGCTTCTTCCTTCTTTCTTTTATTCAGCCCCAAGTCAGCAAGCCAAGAATAAATGGGAAGTTTATTGTTTTTATAATTTTTAAAATCATTTTTGTCATAGTTTTTAATCATAATTTTTTAGCATCATTTTTTATTATAATTTTTATCGTTTTCCAGTGCCTGGAAATCAGGGGAGAGCCCAAGTTTTCACTTTTGGAAGAAGTGGGTTATTTTGATTTTGGTGGATAAAAAAACTGCTTTAAAGTGTGACTGGAATAATGTGAGGACAAACCCCTGCTCATATCCCAGCCTGGGTTTGTTTCAGCCCTGGGGAGCTGTGGGAGAGCCCTGAGTGAGGTCTGGATGTGCCCAGAGCTGCAATTCCAACAATTGTGTGCTGAGCACAGTTCCAGCAGCAGCTCCAGGGAATTGGGCTCACCCAGAGGGGTGGGCAGCACCCAGGGATCTCCATCCCCTCCCCATGGGGGGAACATTGCAGCAAATCCCCTTGATCCTGAAAATCCCTGCGAGTTCTTCCTGTGCCAGGAGGAAAATGAGAACAACCAACCCTTGAGGAGGCAGCATTGAACATTCCATTTAAAATTTCCTAGGGAAGTGACCATTTTTTCTGGTTTCCAAAGATAACCCTGACCCTTTGAGAGCCCACAAGGTATTTCTTGTTCTGTAACATCTGCTTGGAGTCGCTGCTTGAGCATGGGACTAATTTTTTTCTGTGTGTGCATGGTTTGCCTCTGCTCAGAGCTCGGCTGCCCAGAAAGGCTTTTGTTTTCCAGGAATCCTGGAAGGAAATACTGTGGATGGTTTCCATCAGGGTTACACAGAGTTTGCTGCATGTTTTTCCCTCAGTGATCTCGTTTTCTCTCCGCTTCACTGCTGAAAATCAGCTCAGATTCCTGATTTTTCAGGAGAAGGATGTGTGCTCCAACAGCCTGCAGTGAATTGTGTGTGTGTGGGGGGCTATAAATACAAATTATCACGGAGAATAATTCAGATTTGTGTCAGGGAAACAGCAGATTGGAATTTTGAGCTCTCCCATTAAGAACTGGGCTCAAGGAAGGCTGGCTGGGGGTGCAAAGCTGCTCCTGCAGGGGTGTGCAGGGCATTCCCTGGGAGCAGCACCCCTCAAACACTGCCCTGCCTTTGCCACAGCCCCACCAGAGCCTTCTGCTTCAGTTTCCAACTGGGGGTTTCCATCCCTGCATGGTTTGAGAGGCTTTAAAAAGGGGGGAGCTGCATGGCCCAGGAGAGGCAAAGCTCCCTGTGCACCCTGCAGGATCCACTGTGGGGTTAAACACACAGAGAGAGGCTGCAGGATCCAGTCCAGGGTTAAACACATACAGGGTGAGGCCAAGGGTTAAACACACAGAGTGAGGCTGCAGGATCCATTGCAGGGTTAAACACACACAGGGAGGCTGCAGGATCCATCCCAGGGTTAAACACACACAGTGAGGCTGCAGGATCCACTGCAGGGTTAAACACACACAGGGAGAGGCTGCAGGATCCACTGCAGGGTTAAACACACACAGAGAGGCTGCAGCACCTGCAGGATCCATTCCAGGGTAAAATACACACAGGATGAGGCTGCAGCTCCCTGCAGGATCTACTGCAGGGTTAAACACACACAGTGAGGCTGCAGGATCCACTGCAGGGTTAAACACACACACAGAGGCTGCAGCACCTGCAGGATCCCAGGGTTAAACACACACAGAGAGGCTGCAGGATCCATTCCAGGGTAAAATACACACAGGATGAGGCTGCAGCACCCTGCAGGATCCCAGGGTTAAACACACACCCATGGGTGAGGCTGCAGGATCAATTCAAGGGTTAAACACACACAGGGTGAGGCTGCAGGATCCACTCCAAGGGTTAAACACACACAAGAGCTGCAGATCATTTCAAGGTTAACATCACACGAGGGCTGCCACCTGCATGGTCACTGCAGGGTTTACACACAGGAGGGCTGAGACTGCATGGACCCAGGGTAAACACACCAGGTGGCTGCAGGATCCACTGCAGGGTTAAACACACACAAGAGGCTGCAGGATCCATTGCGGAGTAAAACACACAGGTGAGGCTGCAGAATCCACTGCAGGGTAAAACACACACAGGGTGAGGCTGCAGGATCCATTGCAGGGTTAAACACACACAGTGAGGCTGCAGAATCCACTGCAGGGTAAAACACACACAGGGTGAGGCTGCAGGATCCATTGCAGAGTTAAACACACACAGTGAGGCTGCAGCACCCTGCAGGATTCACTGCAGGGTTAAACACACACCCATGGGGTGAGGCTGCAGGATCCACTGCAGGGTAAAATACACACACAGAGGTTGCAGGATCCATCCCAGGGTTAAACACACACAGGATGAGGCTGCAGCACCTGCAGGATCCCAGGGTTAAACACACGAGGGTGAGGATGCAGGATCCATCCCAAGGTTTAACACACACACAGAGGCTGCAGGATCCACCGCAGGGTTAAACACACACACAGAGGCTGCAGGATCCATCCCAGGGTTTCACGCACGAGGCTGCAGGATCATGCAGGGTTAAACACACACCATGAAGGTGAGGCTGCAGGATCATTTCAAGGGTTAAACACATGCAGTGAGGCTGCAGGATCCATCGCAGGGTTTCACACACACACACACACAGAGAGGCTGCAGGATCCATGCAGGATTAAACACACACCAGAGGCTGCAGGATCCATTCCAGGGTTAACACACAGAGAGGCTGCAGGATCCATTGCAGGGTTAAACCACACACAGAGGTGCAGGATCCACTGAGGGTTTCACAACACACAAGAGGCTGCAGGATCCATGCAGGGTTTAACACACACAAGAGGCTTGCAGGATCCACTGCAGGGTTAAACACACACACAGAGGCTGCAGGATCCATCCCAGGGTTAAACACACACCCATGAAATGAGGCTGCAGGATCATTTCAAGGGTTAAACACACACACAGAGGCTGCAGGATCCATCGCAGGGTTTCACACACACACACACAGAGGCTGCAGGATCCATCGCAGGGTTTCACACACACACACTGAGGCTGCAGGATCCCTCCGCAGGGTTTCACCTCCACACAACCAGAGGCTGCAGGATCCATCGCAGGGTTCCACACACCACACAACACACAGAGGCTGCAGGATCCATCGCAGGGTTTACACACCACACACACACAGAGGTTGCAGGATCCAGGGTTAAACACACACCACAGAGGCTGCAGGATCCATCGCAGGGTTTCAACACACACACAACACACTGAGGTTGAGGATCCCAGGTGAAACACACACACAGAGGCTGCAGGATCCACCGCAGGGTTTCACACACACACACACCCCCGGGGTGAGGCTGCAGCTCCCCCCGTCCCCGCAGTGTCCCTGCTGTCCCTCAGTGTCCCCGTGCTCTCCCACAGGACCAAGGCGCTGGTGCTGGAGCTGCTGGCTGCCGTGTGCCTGGTGCGAGGGGGCCACGAGATCATCCTGGCTGCCTTCGACAACTTCAAGGAGGTCGGTGCGGCTGCCTCGGCACACCCGGGGCTCCCCAATTCTCCTGGGGCTGCCTGGAGCACCCCGGTGTCCCATCCATGGTTCCCATGTTTGTGCAGAAGAGTGGAATTCCAACAATTCCTGCACCTCCCAGGGCAGCAAAGTGCTGGAATGGGACATCCCAGCTCAGCTGGAAAATTTCCAAATAACTGGAAATAATAATAATTCAAACTGCTGGAATGGGATATCCCACCTGAGCTGGAAAATTTACAAAAACTGGAAATAATAATAATTCAAACACTGCTGGAATGGGATATCCCACCTGAGCTGGAAAATTTACAAAAACTGGAAATAATAATAATTCAAACACTGCTGGAATGGGATATCCCACCTGAGCTGGAAAATTTACAAAAACTGGAAATATAATAATTCAAACACTGCTGGAATGGGATATCCCACCTGAGCTGGAAAATTTACAAAAACTGGAAATATAATAATTCAAACACTGTGAATGGATATCCCACTGAGCTTATCATTACCTTATCAATATATAATACTACAATAATAAATAATAATAATTATTTATTATTACCTAATATAAGTAAAATATATATATAATTAATAATTAATATATTATAATAATAATATTAATATATAATATATAATATTATATATTAATTATATATAATATATATTATAATATATTATATATTTTATTATACAATATATAATATAAATATATAATATTAATATATATATATAATATAATATAAATATAATATAATATAATATAATATATATTATAATATAATATTATTATAATAATTATATACTTATTATAATAATTATAATTAATATAATAGTATATAATTAATAATATAAATATATTATTGTTAGTATAAGTATATTATTAAATAGAATTATTAATATTATAGAATAAGTATAATTCTATATATAGTAATAATACATAATTAATAGTTAATAATTCTATTTATTAATTGTAATTATAAAATAATTATAAAAATTAAAAAATAATATATATTATATATAAGATAATAATTATATATATAAATAATACATAATGTTAAGTAATATAAGTATTAATAATTAAATTAATTAGCATATAATTCATATATGTAATTTATATTTATAACTAATCAAATGATAAAAATCTACAACAAAATAAACACTCCTCAACATAGAACAACAATCCAAACAAGCATCTTTAAAAAACAATTCAAAGAACTTCTGAAAACAACAAATCAAAAACTAAAAAAAATCTGTCACAACTTTCCATGTAACCCATCAACAAAATAATTGCAAAAAAAATAATAACAACAAAGCTCACCAAAAAACATATTTCAAGTACTAAAAATTTAAACATGTAACAAAATGTTATCCAAAATCTACAAGAGATACACAAACACCAAATTGTTACCCAAAATACAAATTGGTACTATTCCAAATATAAAAGAAATAAATACCTTTTACCATAAAAGGTGTTTCCCAACAGGTAAAACCACCATAGAAAAATCCAAGTATTAATAATGATTCAACTACTGGAAATAATAACAATAATTCAAATTGCTGGAATGATATTATCCATCATTTCCATGTATATGCAAAGGAGCTCTAATTCCAACAATTCCAGCACCTCTTATTCCAGCAGGGCAGGCAAAATGGAATGGGATTCTGGATTTCAGGGGAGCTGGAAAATTTCCAAATAACTGGAAATAATAATAATATAATAATATAATAATAATAATAATAATAATAATAATAATGCTGGGATGGGCTGTCCCAGCTGAGCTCCCTCAGCACTCCCAGCCCTGTGTCCTGCTGTCCATGGCTGTGGCAGAAGCAGCTCCGTGGTTTATCCACATTTCCCGAGGTTGGTGTTGCAGGAGGAGCAGAATTCCAGGAGAGCAGAGGGAGCTTTGGGATGCTCCAGGTGCTCCCCTGAAATCCAGAATCTCTGAGAGCTCTGTGGGATCCAGGCTGGGACAGGGATCCAGGATTATTCCCTGTGCAGGGAGCAATCCCAGCATTGGCTCTCACCCAGCAGAGCTGCTGTGTTGGTTTATACAAAAACATTCCAGAATTACCAAGTTTGGGAGGGGAGGGTGTGCTCGTGGCATCTCTGGGTGGGAAATCGGCTGGAATTTCCAAATAAACCCGGGATTCAGGTGCTTTGGGAAAAACCCAGAGCTGAGGAGCTTTTCTGAAGGTGGGCTTTGAAGAACCCAATGTGTTCTGCTCCAAGGCAGGAAGAAATGCCAAGAAAATAAACTGGGATTGAGCTCATCCAGCTTTTGGGAAGGTCACTCTGGAATTCTGATGTTACACTGATTTATTTCCACTCCTCCTTCAGCCAGGGATAATTTTCTCTCTTTTCCCTCCCTGTCATTTGGGTTTCTCCCTAATTACAGAGAAAACTCAGCTCGGAGCTGCGGCACAGCCTGGTGCAGCTCTGCTCCTTCCACTCGTGGATGAGGTCCAACTTTGGAGGAGCAAAGAGATAAAAAGAGTTCTTTTGTAATTGCAGAGGCGCAGGAATTGTGCCTGGCTGCTCAGCCCCACACTGCAGTGCCCCCATGGAATTACTGACGGTGTTTTACCCTGGCTGGAGAGGGTGTGAGCAGGCAGATCAGGTGTGTTTGAGGTGACCTGTGAGCTGACCCAGGTGTGGTTTTGTTTTCAGGTGTGTGGGGAGAAGCAGCGCTTTGAGAAGCTCATGGAGCATTTCAGGAACGAGGACAACAACATCGACTTCATGGTGAGTCCCTTTGCCTCAAACTCCTGGGTTTTCCAGCATTTTCCTTCCCTGGGCCCTTCTGCTGGCCCAGGCAGAGCTGCAGCACCAGGGAGGGCGATGGTTCCAGGGCTGATGGCAAAAATCCCCCAAATCTGGGGGTTGAAGGTCTTTGCTGCAGTGTGAGAAACTGAAATCCTGATTTAATCAGGAAAAGCCTCCCTTGAATTCCTGCTCAGGGCTTGGATCTGATGTGGGTCCCTTCTGAGCAGGATTTCCCACCCCAGCACTGGAATTCTGAGGCTTCTGTTGTGCTTTGTACCAGTTTAGTGCTGAGCTTTGTGTAAAAGACCTTTTTCTGCCAAAAAGCAGTGTTAGAGCACCAGTGAGGTGATTCCTGTGGGCTCCAGGAATGTTTCCAGGATGGGATCACAGCCCTGAGGGCCAGCAGGTTAAAAATGAGGCTGGCAAATTCCTTGGATTTAAAAAGAAAAGGAGGGAATGACATGATCCTTGCATTTCCCCTCAAGGCACCAGCCTGGAGTCTCAGATTTATCCCATCCCCTTTTCCCCTGGGCCCTGGAACAGATCCCAGGGAAGTGGCCAAATCCCAGTGCCAAACTGGTGATCCAGGGGGTGCCTTCAGTTCCTTCTTGCCACCAAATGCCCTGGAGATGTGGAGTCTCTGGAGGCTCTTCCTGCAGGAAAATCAGATTGCTTCAACCCTCAGGTTCCTCCTGGAGGTCTGGGAGGGATCCTGGTGGATTTTGGGAGGCTGCTGTTGGGTTTTATCCATGAGGAACCCAGCAAGGATGAGGGAAATTCCTTCCTGGAGCAGCTCCAGGGGTGTCAGATGGGATCTTGAGAGACACCTGGGCACAGCAGGTTGTGGCAAGGAAAGGATGAATTTTTGGGATTTGTACCCAATTCCTGCCACTCCACAGGAGATTCCCCCACATCCCTACATTTCATTTCCCCCTCCTGGTGTCCCTGGCTGTCCCTGCAGGTGGCCTGCATGCAGTTCATCAACATCGTGGTGCACTCCGTGGAGGACATGAACTTCCGAGTGCACCTGCAGTACGAGTTCACCAAGCTGGGCCTGGACGAGTACCTGGATGTGAGTGTGGGGCTGCCCCCATCCCCAAACACCCCCACAGCCCCTTCCCACAGCCCCTGGGCTGCCCCACAGCTGGAGGGAACGGCTGCAGCCAGCTGGAATTACAGCCTGCAGCTAAATCTGGAGCCTGATAACAAAGGGAGGATGAACCACAGCCACCCTCGCCCTGCCACGTCCCCACGGGGCTGGAGGAGCCTCCTGTGGGATTCTCTGACAGCCAGAGTCCTCTGCTGTCCGTCTGTCTGTCTGTCTGTCTGTCAGCTGCTTCTTTGTTTCCCCTTCTCTGTTCTCCATGGGATCCCACAAACTTTTGCATTGGAAAGGACCTGAAAGAATTTCTCATTCCCCCCCTGGCCTGGGCAGGGACCCTTCCACTGTCCCAGGCTGCTCCAAGCCCCTCCAGCCCGGCCCTGGGCACTTTAGGGGTTGGGGCCCCAGAGCCTCTCCAGGCAGATTCCTGCCCATCCTCGGTGGCACATCCCTGGCAGCCCTGCTGCTGTGGGCATGGCAATGCCTGTCCCTGCAGCTCCCTGCCCAGGGACCACAGGAGAGGGGTGTGTGTCCGGTTTTCGGCTGTTTGAAGGGCCTGGAAAGGCCCGGGGTGGCCTTGGGGCAGCCCAGGACGAGAAGAGGCTTCAGTTCTTGTCTCGGTCTCGGTGTTTATTAATTGTTTATCTAAAAGATTTTCTCTCAGCCCGACAGAGCTCTGCTCAGCAGCCAGCCATGAGCACACTCCCTGCCCTCCGGGCGGTCACCTATCTTTATACCCAAAGTTACGTGTACAATATTTATCATTTTTCCCCAATACCATTTATTCTTATTGCCGGGTGCACTTTCAGTAATGACCAATCCCAAAGTGCCACCATCACCACAGAAGATGGAGGAGAAGAAGAAGAAGAAGAAGGACAGGACACGCCCCAATTCCTCCATCTTACTTCTCTAAACCCCCCTGTACAGAAATCCTAAACCCTGTGTTTCACTCTCTAATTAACCAATCCCTTCACCATTCACCCCGGTGAAACCCTCCTGTCCTCATACAGGTGTCGTCTCCTGTGTAGGATCAAAGTGCAGCCACCAGACACTTCTGGAACATTCCAGGATTCCCGAGCCCCCCACGGGTGGTCTCGGTGACACCTCAGTCCTGAGGTGCTGAGATCCCACACGTGTGGGGTCTGTGGGATGTGTTTGGACAGGCTGCACTGGCCATGGGTGTGCTTGGGAGCCCATGGGGACCAGGCAGAGCCTTTCCCAGCAAGCACAGAGGAATCACAGGGTGGTTTGGGCTGGAAGGGAGCCTAAAGCTCCCATTCCACGGGCAGGGAAGCTGCCATGTCCCCTGCAGGGACAGAGGACAAGACCCTGCCTGACTGACCTGGGCCTGTTTGGGCTCCAGAGGGTGTCCCTGGGTGGTGGAGGTGCCCTGAGCTGGCCCTGTCCCCAGCCCTGTGCCAGTGCCCGGTGTCACCAGTGTCCCCTGTGTGCCCTGTGTGCCCGTGGGCCCTGCAGAAGCTGAAGCACACGGAGAGTGACAAGCTGCAGGTGCAGATCCAGGCCTACCTGGACAACGTGTTCGACGTGGGGGCTCTGCTGGAGGATGCCGAGACCAAGAACGCGGCCCTGGAGAGGGTGGAGGAGCTGGAGGAGAACCTGTCCCACGTGAGTGCCAAGGCTTTGCACATTCACAGCGTTTTAACATAAAAATGGCTTAACACAACACTTCTGGGCTGGCCTGGCCCAGTCTGGGGGAGGCTCACTGGGAAAAGCTTTGGGATTGCTGGGCCTCTGAACTGGGAGAGAACCAGGCACTGAGGGTTCCCCTGGCACAGGTGCAGGAGCTGGGAGAGCTGATTTCCATGCAAAACTCCAACTCCTCAGCAGAGCAGGCCCAAAATAGGGAAAAAACATCCTGGCTGTGCTTTAAACTCAGGATGAAAGGGGCTGGAAAATCCTCCTGTGTAGATGCTCGGGGTTTGCTGTCCCAAACCTTGGTGTCTGCTCCTTTAGGCTGGAAGACATGGCCTGGCTTTTGGAGAATAATTTTAAATAAAAAGGGGTTTTCCTTACTTTAAAACTGAGAAAAGTCTTTTCCTTCTCTCAGCATCCCTGTATTCCCATCACTTGGAATAAATATTGTTCTTAACTCACTGTGCAGAGTTTGCCTCTCTGAGGTGCTGTAGGAGCCAGGGAATGGTTTGGGTTGGCAGGGACATTAAAACCCCTCCAGTTCAACCCCTGCCATGGGCAGGGACACCTCCCACTATCCCAGGCTGCTCCAAGCCCATTCCAACTTGATGTCTCCCATCTCAGGCAGGAATCTGTTCTCTTTCCAAAGAAAGGCTTCAGGGTTTCCTGCAATATCAATCATTTATCAATTTATCCAAGATGGATACCTCTAACCCCTTATTTTGATGGATAAACTGCCAGTTTTCTAGTTCTTTAATTAATTTCTCTTTTGCTGGATAGTTATCTGAAAAACTCCAGGATACGGAGAACGAAGCCATGGCCAAAATTGTGGAACTGGAAAAGCAACTGATGCAAAGGAACAAAGAACTGGACGTGATCAGGGTGAGTGGGTTCCTCAGGGAAGCCCTGGGGGGATTCAGGATGCAGGAGTGGGGATCACACACCTGGGGCAGGGGAATTCTCTTGGCTTCCCAATATTGAACCTGGGGCAGATTCCAGTGGAATTGTTTGTGTGTGCACTCAAAGGATGGACAGAAATCCCTCTGGGTGTGCCAGGAATCACTGAGTGAGGTGGGCACATCTCATTCCCCAGCTCTGGAGCATTCCAGGTGGGAGTTTTGGACCTGTGGAGGTTCCAAAGGGTGGGAGAATCCAGAATTTCTCTGGGGGGCTGCCCTGGACACGTGCAGCACAATTCCTTCTCTGGATCAGGCTGTTCTGGTGCTACCCTTGGGACTCTGAATGCACATTCCCTGCTCTGTGTCCTTCCAGGAGATCTACAAGGATGCCAACAGCCAGGTTCACACCCTGAGGAAGATGGTGAAGGAGAAGGAGGAAGCCATCCAGCGCCAGTCCACGCTGGAGAAGAAGATCCACGAGCTGGAGAAGCAGGGAACCATCAAGATCCAGAAGAAAGGGGATGGGGACATCTCCATCCTCCCCGTGGCCCTGGGCTCCGGGGTGGTGCCAGCAGGAGCAGAGGCAGTGCCAGGGACCTGTGCCACACCTGGGGCTGCCTCCTCAGTGCCACTGCCCCCACCTGCACCGCCCCTGCCCGCCCTGCCCGGCTCACCTGAGGCAGGTGAGGAAGGAGAGAGGGGGATCCCAGCTGTGGGCACCAAACGCCCTGGGCAGTTCCAGGGCCTGACCCCCATTCCCGTGGGCAAACTCCTCCTGATTCCTGAGGCGGCTTCCCCTCCTGCTGCCCCTGTTCCCTGGGAGCAGAGCGTGACCCCCACCTGGCTGCGTCCTCCATGGATGGAAATGTGATCCCTTCTTTCCCGAGGGCACTTCCAGGCCCTGAAGGCCTTTGGTGGCTCAGGGAATGGTTTGGGGGAAAAAAGCCTTACTGGGAAAAAGCCTTGGGATCTGAACTGGGAGAGAACCAGGCACTGGTTGTGCTTCCAGGAGGGTTCCCCTGGCACAGGTGCAGGAGCTGGGAGAGCGGATTTCCATGGAAAAACTCCAACTCCTCAGCAGAGCAGGCCCAAAATAGGGGAAAAAACATCCTGGCTGTGCTTTAAACAAGGGCTCAGGAGGGAAGGGGCTGGAAAATCCTCTTGTGTCCCACACCTTGGGGTCTGCTCCTTTAGGGTGGAAGACATGGCCTGGCTTTTGGAAAATAATAATAATAAAAAGGGGTTTTCCATCTTTTACTCCGTCAGGGTGAGGAGGGGACATGGCGGGGATGCCGTGGCTCTTTCTCTGTGCCCCTCCCTCCACAGTAACTCCATTTTCCCTCCCTCCCACAGTGCCCAACGGCCCCGTGGCAGTGCCTGGGCCACCTCCACCTCCTCCTCCTCCACCACCTCCTCCTCCTCCTCCTCCTCCTCTGCCGGGCCCAGCTCCGGATGCGGCCCCAGCGGCTCCGCTGCCGCCGCCGCCGCCCTCGGCTCCGCCCCTGCCCGGCACGGCCTCGCCCACCGTGGTCTTCAACTCCGGCCTGGCAGGTAAAGCTCCCTCAGGGCTCCTGTCCCTACACAAACCCACTGTTCCTCACTGCGGTGGGGATGAGGAGCTCCTGGGAGTGGAAGGAAGGAGAATTCCGGGCTCTCTGAGGTTGCCCGGAGGAGCTGTGGCTGCTCCACACATCCCTGAATGGTCCAGCTTGGAGCAGCCTGGGATGGGGGAACTGGGTAATCCTCAATGTTCCTCCCACCCCAAACCACTGGGAGATATCAACCCAAAGGTTTGGGTTTGGTCTGGAACAGTTGGATTCTCCAGTGGAGCAAAACTCACACCAAAAATGTTTTATGAACAGGGTCGGTTTATGTTTGACAGAATATGGGTTTGATTTCTTCTGAGAAGAAGTAGCAGTGCAAAATTTGTGATTTTTTTCGTGGTAATTTGGGAAGAAAAGGCAAAATTTGGGGATTTTTTGGAAAGAAGAACAATGTGCTGCCCATCCTTACCTGTGTTTTAGTCACTGCCTCCTGCCAGGTGTCTCAGGGCTCACTGGTGTCCCCAGAAATCTCCAGA
The DNA here is from genome assembly GCF_028769735.1 of Zonotrichia leucophrys gambelii. Taxonomy (NCBI): domain Eukaryota; kingdom Metazoa; phylum Chordata; class Aves; order Passeriformes; family Passerellidae; genus Zonotrichia; species Zonotrichia leucophrys. The sequence goes on along the minus strand of NC_088177.1, from coordinate 1,106,419 downwards.
GCTCGTTAGGAGTCCAAAGCAAGAGACTCTCATTAAGAGCTTTGTTAAAGACAAAAAAAATCTACTTAAATATTCCAGCCTTAAAAGGTTCCTTGGAAGACAAGAAGCATGGTGGCTCAGAGGGTCCCAGGGTGTTCTGTAGCAAAATCTGCCCTGATCCCTCAGGATGTCGGTGTGGAGGTGCCTGGGGGCTGCTGGGCTGCAGATCCCGTTTGTCAGTGGGAATTCCAAGGGAATGGGACTGGAATTGCCTTTTCTGGGTGCAGGGGCTCTGCAGGAAGGAGCATTCCCAGGGCAGGGATGCTGTGGGGCCGAGGGGAGTTGGGAAATAACAAATGCTGCTTCTCTGACCTCTCCTAACACTTGTTTCTCTGTTCCCTCTGCTTCCTGCTAAGATGGGCCCATCAAGCTCTTCTGTAGGTTCCTTCCTGCTAAGTATTCCTTATCCTGGCATTTCTGTGTCCTGGGGGTGTCCAGGGAACCCGGGGGTACCCAGGGGATGGGCAGGGGGAGGTTGGAGCCAGCCCTTGGGATTTGGGCACCCAGAGCTCGGGAAAGGAGGAGGAGGAGGAGGAAGGGGAATCTGAAGGGGTTCTGAGCTCCATTATCTTTGCCACAAGGCATTCCTGCCTTCCCTGTCCTGGAATAACCTGGGAGCAGTTAATTATCCATTCCAGTGTGTGCACAAGTAGAAAATTTCCTTTTTCCATGGGTGTTCAAAGCTGTTCCTTCTTTTCTTTTAGGAATTATTTTAAGTAACCCCATCAATTAAGCAGAGAGCAAAACCCTGTTTAGTGTAGATGAGCACAAGCTGGATAAATACAGTTCCCAAAATTCCCACTGGAATATTCTGTGTATTCTCTGTTACCCACTTGGTGTCCAGCACTGCAGGACCAGGGTTTCTGTTCCGTGTTTGCCAGATTTTCTGGGGAGTAGTTCAGGAGCAAAAGGTTGATTGATGGACTTTAATTCATTGATTTTGTAGCAAGGAGCAAATTTGTGTTCTCATGTAAGGAAAAGGAAATGGGAACTGGATTATGGAAATTAATACATGTGGCTTCCAGATTGAATGGAATAGGAATAGGAATAGGAACAGGAATGGGAACAGGATTAGGAATAGAAATAGAAATAGGAATAGCAACAGGAATGGGAACAGGAATAGGAATAAGAATAGGAATAGACTAGAAATAGAAATAGAAATAGAAATAGAAATAGAAATAGAAATAGAGTTGTTCCCTTGCTCAGTCAGGCCTCATTTCCAGTTTTCATTTTCACAGCTCCTCTGTTTAAATTCCTAAATTACTCCAAAGTTCCCAAATGACTCGGATTTGCTGGATTTGCTCAGCACAGGAATTAAAACCTGGTTTTAAACCCCTGTTAAAGCCCAGCTTTGCTGCAGCTCATCCCCTTTGGCCTTGAAACTCAGACCTGCTGAGAAGGTGCCCTGCTGCAGTTTCCCCAAATCCCATTTCCCAAACCCTTGGGAATGGGGCATTTTTCCCTTCCTGCCACCTGTTTGTGACACAGCTCAGAGTGGCTCTGCCAGCAGCAGGACAGGGATTCACCCACTCTCCTCCTTTCCCGTGGAGTTTGGACAGAGCCTGGCAGTTCAGATCAGCCCAGGGATCCCAGATTTCCCTCTGGGAGGTTTGCAGAGCCCTTGGGGCTGGTGCTGCCCTGCTGAGGGCTGGGGCTCCCCTCCTCAGGCATTGCCGCCTTCCCAGGCTCCCAGTGGGAATTCTCTCAGCCCAGTCCTTCCCCAGTGCTGGGGAGCTGCCGGGGCATTGCCAGGCGGTTTCTCAGGAGCTGCCCCTGTCTGTCCCCAGCTGTGAAGATCAAGAAGCCCATCAAGACCAAGTTCCGCATGCCCGTGTTCAACTGGGTGGCGCTGAAGCCCAACCAGATCAACGGCACCGTCTTCAACGAGATCGACGACGAGCGCATCCTCGAGGTGCCCTGCTCTTCCCTCCCTGCTGCCCCACAGGGAATGTTTGCCTTGGAAAAGCCTCTCTGACCGCCCAGCCCAGCCCTCAGGCCAGCCCTGCCCCCTGTCCCCAAGTGCCACATCCACAGGGGTTAAATCCCCCCAGGAATGGGGGCTCCAGCCCCTTCCAGTGCCCGCCCACGCTTGCCAATATCCAGTATTTCCTAATATCCCACTAAAGCTCTGCTGGAGCAGCCTGGTTCCATTTGCTCTCCTCCTGTCCCTGTTCCCTGGGAGCAGAGCTGGCTGTCCCCTCCTGTCAGGGAGTTGTGGGGAGTGGGAAGTTCTCCATGACAGTGGCCTTGGGAAGGGGCTCATTCCAGGTCCTGGATGCTCCCATGGATGCTTTGGCCATGGCTGGATAAAGCACCAGTGCTCACCAATGTTTTCCTGAATTTCTGCACCTGTGCAGAGCTGTTTGGGGCTGGATTTCTGGGTTCTGGCCGGATTTCCTCATCCCTGCTCAGGAGTGTGTTCCTTCCATCCCTCAGCCTCTGTCAGAGCTCTCTGGGTTACAAAGCCAGGCTGGACAGGGCTGGAAAAACCTGGGCTGGTGGAAGCTGTCCCTGCCCATGGCAGGGGGTGGAACTGGGATGAGCTTCAAGATTCCAACCCAAACCATTCCATGATTCCATGACCCTGTCTCAGCCACCACAAGGCTTTCCCTGCAGTTCTGGATTAGGATTTGAGTGTTCCCTGCGGGATAAATCCTTTCCTTTCCTTTCCAGGATCTAAACGTGGATGAATTTGAGGAGATATTCAAAACGAAAGCGCAGGGCCCCGCCATGGACCTGACCTCCAGCAAGCAGAAGATCCCTCAGAAGGGATCCAACAAGGTGACACTGCTGGATGCCAACAGAGCCAAGAACTTGGCCATCACCCTGCGCAAGGCCGGCAAGACGGCGGACGAGATCTGCAAAGCCATCCACGTGTGAGTGCAGCCAAGGAACCCTGCCCCGGGCTCCTGAGGGGCTGGGAGTGCTGAGGGAAAACATTCCATGGTGCATTCCCAGAAATCAGAGTTGGATTTGTGCTGCTGAGTCACTGTTGGGGTTGGACAAGCCAGTGCTTCCTTTATTAAGGCAGCTCCTTCCAGCCTGTCCAGTTTGCCAGGGCAGCTCCACGGTGGTTCCTGTCCCAGTGAGCAAAATCCAGAGGGAACACAGGAAGAGGCAGCTCTCCTGGTTTGCTCCATGAAGGATGGGTTTACTCCAGGTGCTGGAGCAGATTTTGCATGGAATTAGGTTTGTGGAGCAGCTTCAGGAAGTGATATGGATCCTTCCCTGCTCCTGGGACAGGAGCTGCTTCTTGGGGCTGATCCCAAATCCATCCAGACTCATTGGGGTCATGGCAAACATCTCCCACTCCTCCCTTAAGGAATATCTCCCAAATCCATCCAGACTCATCCTGGCCATGGCAAACATCTCCCACTCCTCCCTTAAGGAATATCTCCCAAATCCATCCAGACTCATCCTGGCCATGGCAAACATCTCCCACTCCTCCCTTAAGGAATATCTCCAAATGTGGATGCCCAAGCTTTGCCTTTGGCTGAGAATGACCCAAACCTGCTCCAGGTCCTGGCAGGTTCAGCAGTTGGGCTTTAGGGAGCTCTGGGCCATTTAAATACAAACATTTGCTCCTCCCCACCTCTTTTCCCTGGAAAAGTGAGCCTGGAGGGCTGGGGGAACAGCCACGTGTTTGGAAATGGAAGCAGCATCATTCCCATTATCCCTGGATCCTGTTCCCATCTGCATGGGCAGGGCAGGAGGAGCTTCACAGCTGCTTCTTTGCTTTTCTTCATGTGGAGCTGAGTCCCAGACTGCTCTGGGCTGGGAGGGAATTTGAAGCCCATCCAGTTCATCCAGGGACACCTCCCACTGTCCCAGGGTGCTCCAAACCCCATCCAGCCTGGCCTTGGGCACTGCCAGGGATCCAGGGGCTGCTCTGGCAATCCCAGCCCAGGCAGGAATTCCCAGTTCCCAATGTCCCATCCATCCCTGCCCTCTGGCACTGGGAGCCATTCCCTGGCTCCTGTCCCTCCATCCCTGTCCCCAGCCCCTCTCAGCTCTCCTGGAGCCCCTTCAGGCCCTGCCAGGGGCTCTGAGCTCTGCCTGGAGCCTTCCCTTCTCCAGGGGAACATTCCCAGCTCTCCCAGCCCGGCTCCATGGCAGAGGGACACCCATGGCCTGGCCTGGAGCTCTGTCCCCACTCCCTTCCCTGGGATTTTCCCTCAGCTTTGACCTGAAGACGCTGCCGGTGGATTTCGTGGAGTGCCTGATGCGGTTCCTGCCCACGGAGAACGAGGTGAAGGTGCTGAGGCTCTACGAGAGGGAGAGGAAGCCCCTGGAGAACCTGTCGGACGAGGACAGGTTCATGATGCAGTTCAGCAAGATCGAGAGGCTGATGCAGAAGATGACCATCATGGCCTTCATCGGCAACTTCGCCGAGAGCATCCAGATGCTCACCCCGGTGAGGGAGCAGGGAATATCCACAGCTGGGAGGGACCAGGGGATCATGGATCCAGCCCCTGGCCCTGCACAGGCACCCCAAAACCCCACCCTGGCCATCCCTTGGAGTGCTGTCCAAACACTCCTGGAGCTCTTGGGAATGTGCCCATTCCCTGGGGAGCCTGGGCAGCCTCAAAGGAATATTGCTGGGAAAAGCTGGTGCTGGTTCATGGGCCCTTGGAATTGTGTTCATCCAGCCTGAATGCCTGGGACAGCTGTAGGGGTTGGGATGTGAATCCTCATTTACATCTGAGGGGAGTAAATCCTGGGTTAGGAATCCTGGGGTGTCAGGGCAGGGGAACATTCACAGAATTCCAGATGGGGTTGAGGGGGAAGGGAAAATAAGGAATATCTCATTCCAACCCCTGCCATGGCAGGGACACTTCTACCATCCCAGGGTGCTCCAGCCCCAATGTCCAGCCTGGCCTTGGGCACTGCCAGGGATCCAGGGGCTGCTCTGGCAATCCCAGCCCAGGCAGGAATTCCCAATTCCCAATGTCCCACCCATCCCTGCCCTCTGGCACTGGGAGCCATTCCCTGGCTCCTGTCCCTCCATCCCTGTCCCCAGCCCCTCTCAGCTCTCCTGGAGCCCCTTCAGGCCCTGCCAGGGGCTCTGAGCTCTGCCTGGAGCCTTCCCTTCTCCAGGGGAACATTCCCAGCTCTCCCAGCCTGGCTCCATGGCAGAGGAACATCAGTGCTCTGTCCCATGGTATGGATGAAAACCAGGAAGGTTTTTTTCTAGGATGTGTTTGGATGTTCATTTTCCTCCTGGCTGGATGTGCATTAACCAAAGCTCTCCCTGTGTTTCCCCACAGCAACTCCACGCCATAATCGCTGCCTCTGTCTCCATAAAGTCATCCCAAAAACTCAAGAAAATCCTGGAGGTAGGTCTGGTCTCAGCTCTCCTTCCAGGGGTGTCTAAACCTCCAGGAATTTGTCCTGAGAATTCCTGCTCTGCTCTGTTTCATCCTGGCAGATCATCCTGGCTCTTGGGAATTACATGAACAGCAGCAAACGAGGGGCTGTGTATGGATTTAAGCTGCAGAGTTTAGACCTGGTAAGAAAAGCAGGGATGTGCTGTGGGCACCAGCTGGGAACTGGAGCTGTGCAGTTCTTGAGGCTGGAAAAACCTTCCAAGATCATGGAGTCCAACAATCCCCAGCTCTGCCCCATGTCCCCAGTGCCACATCCACAGGGCTGTGAAATCCCTGCAATTCCAATCCCTGATCCCCCTTTGCATGGGGAAATTCCTGCTGGGCCCACCCTGAGCTGCCCTGGGCCGGCCTGAGGCCGCTCCCTCTGCTCCTGTCCCTGTTCCCTGGGAGCAGAGCCCGACCCGCCCGGCTGTGCCCTCCTGGCAGGGAATTGCAGAGAGGGAAAAGATCCCTGGGGATCCTCCTGTGCTCCAGGTGAGCCCTGCCCGGCTCCCTCAGGGATTGTGCGGCCCCTGCCCGGCTCCCTCAGGGATTGTGCGGCCCCTGCCCGGCTCCCTCAGGGATTGTGCAGCCCCTGCCCGGCTCCCTCAGGGTCCCTCCTGTCCCAGAGCTGTCCCCAGCCCTGGATGTGCCCCAGCAGTGCCAGCACAGGGGCTCTGTCACACCAGGGCTGGCACAACCCAAGCACCGCAGCCTTTTCCCTACCTGGGCTCGCATTGATCACCCCCAGAACCTTTCCCAATTTTCCAGCCTCTATCCCAACCCTGTGGCCCTTCAGAGGGTCCTGGTGACCCAGGTGGCTGCTGGGGACTCTGCTGGTGGTTCCCAGCATGGAGAACAGGCTGGAGCACCCCAGTGAGTCCCATTGCTCCCCACATTGTTCCTGCTGCTCCCAGCTCCTGGAGACCAAGTCCACGGACCGGAAGCAGACGCTGCTGCACTACATCTCCAACGTGGTGAAGGAGAAGTACCAGCACGTGGCCCTGTTCTACAACGAGCTGCACTATGTGGAGAAGGCAGCAGCAGGTACAGCCCCTCCTGTGCCCTGCCCTGCCCTGCTGGGACATCCCTGGCACAGCTGGCACGCTCAGCGTCCCTGTCCCCTCCCCAGTGTCCCTGGAGAACGTCCTGCTGGACGTGAAGGAGCTGCAGCGGGGCCTGGAGCTGACCAAGCGCGAGTACACCATGCACGACCACAACACCATGCTCAAGGACTTCATCCAGAGCAACGAGGGCAAGCTCAAGAAGCTCCAGGATGATGCCAAAATAGCCCAGGTACTCCTGTGCTCCGCCGGGAGGGGGGTGGCACCAGGGATGGGCTGTGTTTCCATGGGGTGCTGGGGATGGGCAGGATGCCTGGCAGGGTGTGCAGGGCACTGAGGCTGGGCTCTTGCAGGATGCCTTCGATGATGCTGTGAAGTATTTCGGGGAGAATCCCAAGACAACCCCACCCTCGGTCTTCTTCCCGGTGTTTGTCCGCTTTGTGAAGGCCTACAAGGTAAACCAGAGCTCCCTTGTCCTTTTCCTCCTCTTCCTTCTCTTCTTCCTCCTCTTTCTTTTTCTCCTCCTCCTCATCCTCTTTGTCCTCCCCCAACTTTCTCTTCTCTTCTCTTCTCTTCTCTTCTCTTCTCTTCTCTTCTCTTCTCTTCTCTTCTCTTCTCTTCTCTTCTCTTCTCTTCTCTTCTCTTTCTTCTCTTCTCTTCTCTTCTCTCTCTCTCTCTCTCTCTCCTCTTCCTCTCCTCTCCTTCTCTCCTCTCCTCTCCTCTCCTCTCCTCTCTTCTCTTCTCTTCTCTTCTCCTCTCCTCTCCTCTCCTCTCCTCTCCTCTCTTCTCCTCTCTTCTCCTCTCTTCTCCTTTTTCCTCCTTCTCCTTTTTCCTTCTTCTTTCTCCTTCTCCTTGTCCTGTCCCTCCCTCAGAGAGCCCCATGGTGGCACAGATCCCATTCCTCCCCGGCTCCCCATGGATCTCTAACCCGTGGATTTTCTCACAAACAGCAAGCAGAGGAAGAGAACGAGCTGAGGAAAAAGCAGGAGCAGGCCTTAATGGAAAAACTCATGGAGCAAGAAGCGTTGATGGAGCAACAGGACCAAAAGGTACGGCACAGACACAGCTTCCAGGTGGGATTGGGTTCCTGATTTTCAGCAACCTCAGCTCCAAGTGAGGAACTGTAGTTTCCTACCAAAGAGTCTGGAAGTTTTTATGGAGGGAACTGGGATAGGCTGATAAAGTTCCAGTGTGGGTTCTGCAGCTTTGGAAGTCGGCAAAATGAAGGAAAACTAAATAGGTGGAAAGTTGCAATGAGCTAAACTTCATCCTTCCCTGACTTCTCCATGGAGGGGGAGCAGGAAAGGAGGAGAAGGAGAAAGGAGAAGGAGGAAAAGAAGAGAAGGAGGAGGAGAAGGAAAAGAAAAGCAGGAGGAGAAAGAGGAGAAGGAGGAGAAAAAGGAAAAGAAAAGCAGGAGGAGAAAGAGGAGAAGGGAAAGAAAAGCAGGAGGAGAAAGAGGAGAAGGAGGAGAAAAAGGAAAAGAAAAGCAGGAGGAGAAAGAGGAGAAGGGAAAGAAAAGCAGGAGAAAGAGGAGGAGGAGGAGAAGAGTATAGGAGGAGAAGATTTGGGGGGAGGACAAGGAGGATGAGGAGGAGAAAGAAGAGGAGGACGAGGCTGTTTGCAGCCTTGGGAAGGGGTGGGAATGGCAGTTCCTGTGGGAATCGCGGGGCACAGGGGCGAGTGGGGCTCAGCAGCAGCCCAGGAGGACAGGGACAGCTCCGTGCTGACCCTGCCCTGCGTTCCCAGTCCCCGTCCCACAAGAGCAAGCGGCAGCAGCAGGAGCTGATCGCGGAGCTGCGGCGCCGGCAGGTCAAGGACAACCGGCACGTGTACGAGGGCAAGGACGGCGCCATCGAGGACATCATCACAGGTACCTGTGCCAGCTGCCCTCCCAGCCGTGCCCTGGCATCTGCCCCTCCTCTGCTCCCCTCCTGCTTGTGTGCTTGGAGCCAGTGCAGAGGGTTCTGCTCCTTCTCTTCCAGCCTGGGGACATCGCAGGGTTGTAGGGCAGGCAGGGAGCGCCTGATGCCAGCCCCGTGGATCTGTCCCAGATCCCTTTCTCCCCATAAATGGGATCAGGGTCAGCATGAAGAGCCTCTGCTCTCATTAAGGTTGATCCCAGAAATCCCTCAGTCAGCCCCCAGACTGCTCCAGGTTTTCCTGCTGATCCCAGAGGGAAGGGACACAGCCCCTGGTGCAGCCAGGCACAGTCAGGACTTGGCTGCAAATCTTTGCTGATTGAGAGAGCCCCCTGAACTGCATCTTTCCCAGGAATGAAATCCTTTTTAACACTTCCAGCTTCTGGGATTGCAGAACGGGGAGTTTTCCACATGTTTTTCACCTGTGGTGTGGAAGGAAAATGATTTAACACCTCAGGAGCTTCACAAACTCCATTTCCTTGCACAGAGCCCAAAAATAAAAGGCCTTTGCCAACTGCTCCTGGAAGTTTTCCACAGGAGTTTTTCCTGCAGAAGGGCAGGAGAGCTCTTTGATCCCTCACTAAGGGAGCCAGGGAATTTTTGCCCAATTGGATGAAGTGTGTGAAGCTTGCCCAACTCCTTTTAACCTTGATTAATGGCCCTGAGATAACATTCCCCATTTAAAGGGCAGGGTGGCACTAATATCCAACCTGGCATTGCTTCCACAACTCCTCCGGACTCCTGGGACTCCATTTAATTGGAAAAATGGTTTCCTGCTCTGTGGAAGGAACAGATTGTGTGGCAGATGCCCATCCCTATGGAAAACACCATCCAGGGGAGAGGGTGCCAGGCTCCAATTAAACATTTCCTGCACTCTTGTGCCTGGATTTGCCCATTTTGGGGCCTCAAGTCATGGAGGAGGAAAGGTCAGGCATGGAAGGTCAGGTAGGACCAAGGTCACCTCCCCATCCCTGGAGATCTCCCAGTAAATCCTGCACCTCCCCAGCTCTGGGAGTGCTCAGATGGGGTTTGGAGCACTCTGGGACAGTGGAAGGTGTCCCTGCCTGTGGCTGGGGTGACACTGGGTGGGATTTAAGGTCCCTTCCAACCCAGATCATCCCAAACACCAAGGTCTTCCCACAAACCTGTAGCACACCTTAAAGCAAGTTCTTCAAGGCAATTATTTTATATAGAGGGGGAATGGCTTTGAGATGAAGGAAAGGTCAGGGATTGGGCAGGAATTCCTGGCTGGGCGGGTGGAGTGGCCCTGGCACAGGTGCCCAGAGCAGCTGTGGCTGCCCCTGATCCCTGGCAGTGCCCAGGGCCAGGCTGGACAGGGCTGGGAGCAGCAGTGGGAGGTGTCCCTGCCATGGCAGGCTGGGATGGGATGAGTTTAAGGTCCTGCCCACCCAAACCAGGCTGGGATTCCACGAGTGGATGAAATAGCTCCTGAAGCCTCAGGGCCAGTGAGGAGCAGGCTGGAGCGTGTCCCAGAGGGCCAGTGGGAGCCCTGAGGTGTGCCCTGAGGTGTGCCCTGAGGTGTGCCCTGCTGGAGCAGGCTGACCGTGCTTTGTGTGTGGCTGTTGTTGTTTCATGCAGTGCTGAAGACGGTGCCGTTCACCGCCCGAAGCGCCAAGCGCGGCTCTCGGTTCTTCTGCGACCCTGTTGTCCCTGAGGAATTCCATTACTAAACTCTCCCTCTTTCACACCTGATGCTCTTAGAATCCAGGAAGGTCGCTGTTGACTTTTTGCCACTTTGTTTGTGCGGATCTCAGCCAGGAGTCTGTGACTGTTGAGTGTGTAGTGGTGTCCAGCGTCCTCCTGACTTTGTAGTGGTGTCCCCTCTGTTGCACGTCCTCTTCATCCCATCCCTGTTCCCATCCCATTCCATCTGCTGTCCTCGTGTCCCATAGAGCAGCAAGCTGGGAGTCACTGGGATGAGTGTCCTGCAGTGCAAGGGCTGGGGAGCCCAAGCAGTGACAGCTCACTTGGCTGGTGTCACCTCGGGGTGCCGTGCATGTGGCACCTCCGAGTGAATTCCGGGCTGCACGGACCTTGGGAATGGGCCTGGGGTGGCTTCTGGCTCGGGAATGACACCCATGGGGTGGGCCAGGAATCCTAAGGAGCCCCTGCATGTTCAGCTGCATGGGGTGAAATCTCTCCTTGTTCTGTCACGTTCACATTTAACTCTTTTATTCCATGTCAGTTCCATGGCAGCTTTATTTCATGGGATCAGAATTCTCTGGGAATGAGGCTGGGCTCAGTGTGTGGAGCAGGGCTGGGAGCTGGGAATACAGGGCAGAACCACCAGGTTGGTGTCAGTGCAAACCTGCCATGGAACTGATTCCCATCGTGGTGTCCCTCACCCAGCATGGCCCTGGACACTGCTGTCCTCATTAAGGACTCAGCTTCAGAAGGCAGCAGTGTTCCTCCCGCCGTTCCCTGTGTAACTCCATCAGTGCTGCCAATAAATGCACAAACTAACCCCCTCCATGGTTCTGTGCTCTGCCGGGTTCTCTCTGTGTTCTCTTCCTGGAGCCAACCTTCAAAGCAGCTTGGAACTGGGGTAGGGAGCGGCCTCCTGTCCCTGTGCCCCGTCTAACCCCTCTTGCTCTGTGGTTTCTGCCCGGGAGGTTTGAACACTGACTTGACTTGCTCTTCATTCTCCATCCCATTTTTTACTTAACCATCATTTTTTTGTGTTCTGTTTGTTTTTTTTTTTTTTCTTTGTTGTTTTTTGTTTTTTGTTTTTTTTTTTTTCTGTTTAGCCCTAAAGAAGAATAATATCACTAAATTTCCCAATGTTCACTCGAGGGTAAGGATTTCTTCTAGCACAGCCGTGGTGGAGGATTCCCAGAGCTGGCAAGCATCTCTTTTTACTTGGCTTCCTCCTCTCTCTCTGTGCCAGGCAGCTGGTGGTAGATGTGGCTGAGCTAATACTGGTGAGACCCTTGAGGCCACTTGAGACCCAGATCCTTGATTTTCACCTCTGGAGGTGCAGGGATCCACAGGATGTTGGCTGCTGACCATCATCACACTGTTTTGGCCACTTCTTCTCAAGTTGAGACCAAAACAGATTTGTGCCCAGGTGCTGTTGGTTGGTGACCATCTTCACACTCCATTTTGGCCATTTTAATTCAAGCTGAGCCCAATATAATCTTGTCCCCAGGTGTTGTTGGTTGGTGACCACCATCACACTCTGGTTTGGCCATTTCTCTTCAAGTCCAGCCCAAAATAGTTTTGTCCCTCATGTTGCAGCCCCACAGTTGGGTTCTACATGAAGTGGACAATCTCCAACTCCAGGTGTGGAGAGGGGAGAGCTGAGAAGTTTGAGAGTTCTGTGTAACCCCCAACACAAGTTATCCAGGAAATCTGAGAGATTTGCCCAATCCAAGACAAATTTGTTGGCCAGGGGACCAATATTTGAACAGGAATTGTCTTTAGTGCTTGTTCTCTTGTAGATGCACAGGTGACAGCACATGTAGCACCTGTAATGGGCTTTCACCATCCCATCCATCAGTTTTCTCCCTCATCCATCCATCCATCCATCCATCCATCCATCCATCCATCCATCCATCCATCCATCCATCCATCCATCCAATCCCATCCCATCCCATGCTCAGTGTTCCCTCCCAAGCTCTCCCCTCCTTTGGCTGATTAAACATCACTCCAGCCATGGAAAGCAGCTGGAGAATCCCAACCCAGTGCCAGCTGCTTTTCCCAGGACACCTCCTTTACATCTTGGAGGTCCTTGCCAACCTGAACATTCCATGCTAAATGGGCTGTAGGGATCCTAAACCCATCCCGGCATGGCTCAGCTAGGGTGACACACCCGCCATGAGGAACATCCTCCAGCTCAGGTGTGTGGGAACATGCAGGGAACACCCCAAAGCACCTGGCTGGGCTCGATGTGGCCTTGGTGAGAGCTGTGAGGAGACTCCCACAGCGCCATTCCCACGGCGCCATTCCCACAGCGCCATTCCCACAGCGCCATTCCCACGGCGCCACTCCCACAGCGCCACTCCCACAGCGCCACTCCCACAGCGCCATTCCCACGGCACCACTCCCACGGCGCCATTCCCACACTCCCACAGCAACACTCCCACAGCGCCATTGCCACAGCACCATTCCCACAGCGCCATTCCCACAGCGCCACTCCCACAGCGCCATTCCCACAGCACCATTCCCACAGCGCCACTCCCACAGCAACACTCCCACAGCGCCATTCCCACAGCGCCATTCCCACAGCGCCATTCCCACAGCGCCATTCCCACAGCACCACTCCCACACCAACACTCCCACAGCGCCATTCCCACAGCGCCATTCCCAGCGCCATTCCCAGCGCCATTCCCAGCGCCATTCCCACAGCAACACTCCCACAGCGCCATTCCCACAGCGCCATTCCCACAGCGCCACTCCCACAGCGCCATTCCCACAGCGCCATTCCCACACCGCCATTCCCACGGCGCCATTCCCACAGCGCCATTCCCAGCGCCATTCCCACAGCGCCACTCCCACAGCGCCATTCCCACAGCGCCATTCCCACAGCGCCACTCCCACAGCGCCATTCCCACAGCGCCATTCCCACGGCGCCATTCCCACGGCGCCATTCCCACGGCGCCATTCCCACAGCGCCATTCCCACAGCGCCATTCCCACAGCGCCATTCCCACAGCAACACTCCCACAGCGCCATTCCCACAGCGCCACTCCCACAGCGCCATTCCCACAGCGCCATTCCCACAGCGCCATTCCCACCAGTATTAACCGGCCGCTGGGGCGCGTAGCTCGGCCACGCCCGTCCTTCCCCGCTCCCGTGCTCCACAAGCTGCTTTGACTGGCTTCCAGCGGGCCTTTGCGTGTCTGTCGTGCCGTCCTTTGCGTGTCCGTGTGTCCCGCGGGGCGCTGCTTGCTGACTGCCGGCTCCCCGCAGATCTCCGGAACCAGCCGTACCGCCGGGCCGACGCGCTGAGGAGGAGCGTGCGCCGCCGCTTCGACGAGCACGGGCTGCGCTCCAACGGCGCCGAGCTGGCCATGTGAGCCCGTCCCGCTCCGGGGAACAGCGACCTCCTCATCCTCATCCTCATCCTCCTCCTCCTCCGCAGGGAGCCGGCCCCGCGCCGGGCTCTCCGCGCCAAGTGCCTCGAATGGAAGCTCCCGCTCCGACGGATCCAAGCAATAGGATTGGGCTTGGTTGGGTTTCTCTGGACTCTGCAGGATTTGTAACCAAAATGTAAAATAGGGGTTGGGTTGGGGGGTTGGGTTGGTGAGAGCAAGGGCTCCCGTGGGCCTGACTGGTTGGAAACTGGGAATACTGGGAATACTGGGATGTGCTTGGCTTTCAACGCTGGGCCGAGGGGCAGGCCTGGCCTTCAGCTGCACTTAACAGCTCTTTTTTAATTCAATCTACAAACAAAGACATTTGAGGGCTTTCTGTACCTGGAATTAAAATCATCTCAAGGAATAACCCAGCCCTGTTCCCAGCCCATGCAGCCTCCACATGGAAGGTGGGCCCACAGGAGCTGTCCCAGCCCAGCGCGGGGGTTTGGGATGTTCCGGGGCTTTGGCTGGGCACCATTGGGATAACAGCGTATTTATTAATTAGCACTAAGCAATTAACACCCAGTAATCAGTATTAGGCTCTGTGGACTGGCAGGGGGATTCCAATCCTGCTCAGATCCTGCTGAGGCTCCTTGGGAAGGGAAGCCCAGCCTGACACTCCCAGTGGGGTTTAGGTTCTCCAAGGCATTTCCAGCCTGCAAAGGGACAGGGGCTGGTTTGGGACCACGGTGCCTCCCTGTGCCCGGAGCAGGATGGATCCCACTCCCTGCCAGCAGTTGGGAAGAGCTGGACTGAGGAGAAATTCGTCCTTCCCAAATCCCATTTTGCTTCCAGCTTCCCTGCCTGGGCTCATCCATCTGTTAATTGTAAAATTTCTTGTATAGTATTTAACCACTGAATTTCTTTGCCCTTTTCCATTGTGCTCCTGTGAACCACTGGTGAAGGTCCCTGTTTTGGTTTTGTTTTTTTTTTTTTTCCCCCTTGGATAATGTGTAGTTATATGATAATCTGTTTTTAAATGTACAGATATTTTGCTACAAAATTGGTGCAGTTTTTTATGGTTTTTACACTTCCCCCCCACTTTAGCCTCTGGGTAATATTGTAAATATTGTTTAAAAGGAAATAAATGCATCAAGCCTGTGCTATACAATCTGAATGTTATTTTAACTTATAGTTTTTGTTTTTATATTTAACTAAAAGGACAGTTTTGGACTCAGAATTACCACATTGACCAATTTCCAGGAATTTTTCCTTGAAAAACTGCCAAGTTTTGCATTTACAGCACTGTGTACTTGACCTGCTAAAGAGAACATGCCACTGTTGGAACGAGTGTTTGGATCAAAGCAAATTGGATAATTTGAATTTCAGATTTCACCACTTGTTGGGGTATAAGCACTAAATCTCATTTTCTTCAGCTCAAAGGTATTTTTATAATAAAAGCCCACAATGAAAGCCAAGCTGGCATGTTCTCTTTAATATTTTTCTAGTCATAGATCTGCTTCTTAGCAAGATTAGAAGTGTTTCTAAAGCAGTTCACGTTCCTTTCCTGGTCTGTTCCTGCCATAAAATCAAATAAACTATTTACACTACTACACTGAAATCCAGAGGGGTTTTTTGGGTCACTTTTACCTGGTTTTCTTTCCCCAAAAAATGCTGATATTTGCTAGGTGAACACCTGGAGCTTGTGTGGATGAAGACTGAAAGAATTTTGAAAGAATTCTTTGTTATTCTGGAAGAGGCTGAGGGAAGAAATTTGGGGTGTGGATGTTCCTGGGAGACACCAGGAGAGAAATAAATGGGGATGAATATTTGCCAGAAATGCACTCAAAACAATCCAAATATTTAAGGCCTAAATAACTTGAATTTTAGTATTAAATGTAATTTTTAAAATGGTTTAATAAAATTATTCTAAGGGGTGGTCAGGATTAACCAGCACAGCCAAGGACACAGTTAAACACCATCCAAAATAATCCAATAATTGATTAAGAAGAATCAATTTGGCTAAAATTCCTTCCAGTTTCCAGGTGGGAATGCAGAAGTTGGCTGTGCTGCCACAGGAAAAAAATTGGGCTGAGGAAATATGAAAGAGGGGAAAAAACACCAAAAAAAAAAGCTGGAAAAATAAGCCTGAACTCAATTCCCTGGAAAACTCAATCCTGCCTTGCTTGGTTTAAAAGCAGGCTCAGTTTAAGCTGAGTTTCTTCCAGCAAACTGAATTAAGATGCTGAGAAAACCCCACCATTGGAATAATGGACATTCCCAGGTTTTTATTTTTGATGGAAAAATCAGTGCAAACCTTTTAAAGGTGATATTCCCTTAGGAACAACTTTTGCCTTGAATTGTGAGGATGCAAGGGAATAAAAGAGCACTGGAAGAGGCTCCTCCCTGCTTACAAACCCTGGGACCTGTCAGGCTCTCAATCCTCTCCCAGCTCCAAGGCAGATTCCAGGAGCTGCTTCCCAAACTCTGCTGGGCTGTTCCCATTTTGGGATATAAACAGGGGAGCAAAGCAAACCTGGCTCACTCTTCAGTCCTGGAGCAGCAAATATCCCATCCTTCCTTAGGAGAGCCTGCAGGGAAAAACCTGGAATATTCCAACCTGGATTTCCACACCAAACACCCGTGGATATCAAAAATCCCACCAAGCCCTGTCTGACCAAATCCAGGTGTTTTTTCCCTAGGGAATGGGTGATAAGCAATGACCCTTCAGGGGGAAACAGCAGGATTGGGATGTGCTTTCCCATCCCAAACCATCCCAGAAAATCCCAAAGCATCCCAAGGAAAATCCCAAAGCATCCCAGAGAAAAATGGTTACAACCTCCTGCATTTTATATTCCAAATAACTCATTTCAATCTCAGGGTGTTCTTAAGGATTCTGAGCCTTGTAACCACCCCAGCTAGAAAATTCCCTGGATAAATTGATCCTCTCTGGGTGTTTATGCACTGGTAAAAGTGGTCAAAATTCAGGAAAAAACTCCTGAAAAGGAACCTGAACAGTCTTCAAGCAGGTTTTGTGAGTGAGGCTGTGGCTCAGAGCTGTACAGAGTATTTAAGGAGAAATAAATACCAGTACATGCTAAAAGACAAGGTTTAATCATTGATAAAAATGTACAAAAATATTCCAAGGACAGCGGCTTCCCAATTTTCTCACCGAGCAGGGCTGGGGCACCTTCCTGAACGTGCAGGGGCTGGAAAACAGGGCTGGAGCTGCTTCCTCCTCCCTCCTCTGGGCTGTGCAGCTACATTCTGCAGCAGGTTCTTAAGGCAACACATGGAATTGCGTTTAACATTGGATTTTTATTCCTAAGTTTTCGGAAGGGGGAGGGAAAAGGTGGAGAGGAACGCTGGGTAACAGCCGGGGCTGGCCGGGCTGGGATTTCGGGAATGCCGAGGTGGTTGTGTCCCAAACGCTCCCTCTGCTGGCACAGCAGGAGAATCCCCATCCACGACATTCCCTGCGTTTGGGATCGATGGGATCGGGACACGAATCAGTCCTGGACAAAAGCCCCAGAATCCAGGGGATTGCAGAACACAGCAGGACACGGATTCCTTACTCCTGCTGCCTTCCCAAAAATCCCACCCAAGCAAATCCATCAAAGAACAAAAGCACAAAGAATTAAATTAGGAGTTTTTTCCCTAAGCTGAACTGGGCTCTGCCCAGGCAGCCCAGGGTTGTTCCCTGCCCTGGGAAGGACACTGGGAAAGTGCTTGGGGACACTGCTGCCACCTGGGTGTCCCCTCCAGGGGATCCCAGCCCCATCCACCCCGCAGCTCCAGGCCAGGCACAGCTCTGCCCTCAGAATTCCAAGGATTTTTCTACTTTTGACTGGATTGAAGTGGTAAAAAACTAAAAGCCACCGCTGTTGTGGCCATGGGCCACCGGCCACCGGCCCCAGGGCCTTGCCCACACAAGGCTTGGTTTTATTTTGCCACCTGTAAACATTTTTGGTATCAAGGATCTTCTCATTGATCTTCATCCAGCTGTTCCAAAAGAGTCCTCCTCTGTTTCTCCAGCTCCCCCTCGCTGAGCTCGCTGCCAGAGGTATCCCAGTTCCCCTGTGGAGAGAAGGGACACAGGTCAGGATGGGATTGTCCAGGGAGGCTCCAGGATGGGCACACACAGCCAGGGCTGCTCTGTGCCACTCAGAAACCCCAAAATCCAAACTGGGCAATGGCAGAGACCTCCAGGATGCTCCAGTGCAACCTCTGACCTCTCCCAGAGCACACCTGAGGAGCTGCATCCAGCAGAGCCCAAAGCATCGGGAGAAACAGGAAGCAGAGCTTACGGAATCTTTTCCAGGCCGTTTCTTAGTGGGAGATTTATGCTTGGACTCAGATCTCTGTCTGGCTCTTTCCTTCTCACTGTCCCTCTCTCTGTCTTTCTTGTCCTTCTCTCGTTCCACATCAGATTCTGGTGAATCCTGTTGAAAAAAAAATTGGGAATAGTGAATATTAATGTTGAATATTCTGGAGTTCAACTTCCATTTAAAGAATTGTAGAATCATGGAATGATTTCAGTTAGAAGGGGCTTTAAATTTCATCCCATTCCACCCCTGCCATGAGCAGGGAAACCTTCCCCTGTCCCAGGTTGTCCACCCTGGCTTTGGACACTTGCAGCTTCTCTGGGCACCTTGTGTCAGGGCCTCCCCACCTTCCCAGGAAGAAGTGAAGCTCTTTCTGCATTCTGGATCCTTCCAGAGCTTCCAACACAAGCCTGATGCTCAGGCAGGCACAAGGAATGCCTGGATTCTTCCCATTAGGAGAACACCTGGATTTGCCAGGATAAACAGCAAATCCCAGGCTACTCATGGAGTCCTTCACCTGGAGTTAAACCCTCCACATTCAGCAGTTTTAAGTGGTTTAATACTGGGAATATAGAACAGAAAGTTGTTATTTTGGCAATACCCTCCTCCAGCTTGATCCCAGTTTTGCCCTAGGATCATCCAGCTGGGATTACTGACAGCAGGTGCCAGGTTGTCCATAACCCAATTCAAAACTGAGCTCCACTCACAGACTTGTGCCTCCTCTTCTTGCTCTTCTTCTTGTGTTTTTTGGACTTCTTGTAACTCCTCTCTGCGGCCACAGGGAGAAACAAAACCGCCAGGAATCAGTGGATAAATCCCAAAGGAGAAGAGCCCAGCTGGTTTAAAGCCAACCCAAAGCAATCCCATCCCATCCCATCCCATCCCATCCCATCCCATCCCATCCCATCCCATCCCATCCCATCCCATCCCATCCCATCCCGTCCCATCCCGTCCCATCCCATCAATCCCATCCCAGCCCATCAATCCCATCCCGTCCCATCCCGTCCCAACCCGTCCCATCCATCCCATCCATCCCATCCCATCCCATCCCTTCCCATCCCACCCCATCCCGTCCCGTCCCATCCCATCCCATCCCGTCCCTTCCCATCCCATCCCGTCCCGTCCCATCCCATCCCGTCCATCCCATCCATCCCATCCCACCCCATCCCACCCATCCCTTCCCATCCCATCCCATCCCATCCCATCCCATCCCATCCATCCCACCCATCCCATCCCATCCCATCCCATCCCATCCATCCCATCCCACCCATCCCATCCATCCCTTCCATCCCACCCCATCCCATCCCATCCCTTCCCATCCCATCCCACCCCATCCCATCCCATCCCATCCCACCCCATCCATCCCATCCCATCCCATCCCATCCCACCCCATCCCATCCCATCCCATCCCATCCCATCCATCCCTTCCCATCCCATCCCACCCCACCCCGTCCCATCCCATCCCGTCCCATCCCACCCCATCCCACCCCATCCCATCCCATCCCGTACCGGACTCGGCGCTGGAAGAACGCTCCGACACCGACCGCGATTCCGAGCGCTGCCGCTTCTTCTTGGAGTGGCTGTCGTCATCCTCGGACTCGGAGCCCTTCACACACAGCCAGGGGAGAGTTCCAGTCAGCAATGGCAGCTCCAGCAGTGGGAATGGCACAGGGAGGGTTACTCACCGAGCGGGAACGCGAGCGCTTCCGGTGGTGTTTCTTGGATTTCTTCGAATGTTTCTTGGTCTTGGAGTGGTGGTGCTGACACTCGTGCTGTGGGCAAGGCAAGGAGGGGAGAGCTCGGAATTCCAGCAGGGATTGCCCTTGGAAAAGCCCTAAAATCCCAGCTGGTTCCACCATGGGGAAGGAAGGACAACTTCCCTGGAGCAGGGGGCTCAGCCTGGCCTTGGGCAGTTCAGGGATGGGCAGTAAAACCTCAGCAGCTCCTACAGGACATCCCAAAAACCTGATGGGATCTTTCTCCTCATCCAAGGAAGTTGGGAAAGGATAAAAACTCCACAATCACCATTTCATGGCAGAACCACCTCATCAGCACCCACAGGACATCCCAAAAATCTGATGGGATGCTCTTCCTCATCCAAGAAAGTTGGGAAAGGTTAAAAACTCCACAATCACCATTTCATGAGAGAACCATCTCATCAGCACCCACAGGACATCCCAAAAACCTGATGGGATGCTTTTCCTCATCCAAGAAAACTGGGAAAGGTTAAAAACTCCACAATCACCATTTCATGAGAGAACCACCTCATCAGTTCCTACAGGACATCCCAAAAATTTGATGGGATCTTTCTCCTCATCCACAAAAGCTGGGAAAGGTTAAAAATTCCATAAAATCAGCGTTTAATGGGAGAACCATCTCATCATCTCCTACAGGACATCCCAAAAATTTGATGGGATCTTTTTCCTCATCCAAGAAAGTTGGGAAAGGTTAAAAACTCCACAATCACCATTTCATGAGAGAACCATCTCATCAGTTCCTACAGGACATCCCAAAACCTGATGGGGATGCTCTTCCTCATCCAAGAAAACTGGGAAAGGTTAAAAACTCCACAATCACCATTTCATGGCAGAACCACCCCATCAGTTCCTACAGGACATCCCAAAAACCTGATGGGATGCTTTTCCTCATCCAAGAAAATTGGGAAAGGATAAAAACTCCACAATCACCATTTCATGGCAGAACCATCTCATCATCTCCTACAGGACATCCCAAAGAATTGATGGGATCTTTTTCCTCATGCACAAAAGATGGGAAAGGTTAAAAACTCCACAATCACCATTAAATGTCAAAATACCTAAAAATGGGCACTGCTGCCCTGCAGCACCTGGATTGCCATGGATCTGCTCCCTGCATCCAACCCAACCCCTGCTCTGCCTAATTGCAAATTACAGAATTAAAAGTCAAAATTTCAGTTCAAATTCTTCCAAATTCCAAGAATTGCAACAAGACCCCCAAGTGTGAGAGCTGAAAAATCTAATTTATCTCCTGATATTATTTAATGGAAAAAATTCCATTAAATCCTTCCACTTCCCATTCAATTTAGAAGGAATTTTCCTTGTCTGTTGATTTCAAAAATAAAGGAACAATTACCTCAAGTACATGAAGGAAATCCTTAAATATCCTTTTCCTTTCAGATTCCAGGGTGATGTCTTCAAATGCTGGTTCCTTCACAAATCTGTCTCTGATCTGTCAGGAAAATTAATTCAAAGAAATTAAATTATAAAATTATTAAAATATTAATAGAAGAAAATAATAAAATATAATGTAGTAATGAAAATGGCAATAAGAAACAAGTAAGGAATATAATAAAAACTATATAAATAATAATGAATAAAGATTAAAAGGAATAATAAAAATAATAAGGCATAATAAAAGTAATAAGAAAAAAAAATAAAAAATAAAATAATAAATAATAAAAATAAGAAAACTAAAATCCTGAAGAAATAAAAATAGGGAAAAATTAAACCAATAATAACAGAAATATGAAAAAATAATTTAAAAAAAGAAAAAAGGAAAAATAATAGAAAAAATAAAAAAATTATTTTAATAAATAATTGCAAAAAAAATTTTTTTTCACCATTTGAGAAGCCCTTGAACTGCTACAAGGCTAAATTTTTAATCCCAGATTTCCAAGCAAATCCCAAATTTCCAATGTTCAGGAATGCTCTAACTCATGGAAACATGGAGAATCCCACTGCTTTCCCTGCACATTCCATTTAACCTTACAAAAACCCCAAATATTTCTATAAATTATCCTTGGAAAGGAAAGCTTTTCCAGGGTATTTTATGCAGGACAAAGTTCTAAATCATTTCAAATAACTTTGGGGGGGGGTTGGTTTTTTTTCCAGTTCTTTTAGGATGTTTTTTGTTTCAAAAGGATGAAGCTTTTCCCACCCAACTCCAAGTTCTCCTGAAGAATCCACAGGGTGTGATGGGATTTTGAAGTCCCATCCATGGGGTTTGATGGGATTTTGAAGCCCCATCCATGGGGTTTGATGGGATTTTGAAGCCCATCCATGGGGTTTGATGGGATTTTGAAGCCCCATCCATGGGGTGTGATGGGATTTTGAAGCCCCATCCATGGGGTGTGATGGGATTTTGAAGCCCCATCCACAAAATTTGATGGGATTTTGAAGCTCCATCCATGGGGTGTGATGGGATTTTGAAGCCCCATCCATACAGGGTGTGATGGGATTTCCATGGGATTTGATGGGATTTTGAAGCCCCATCCATGGGGTTGATGGGATTTTGAAGCCCCATCCATCCAGGGTCTGATGGGATTTTCAAGCCCCATCCATGGGGTTGATGGGATTTTGATGCCCCATCCATGGGATTTGATGGGATTTTCAAGCCCCATCCATGGGGTTTGATGGGATTTTGCAGCCCCATCCATACAGGGTTTGATGGGATTTTGAACCCCATCCATGGGGTCTGATGGGATTTTGAAGCCCCATCCACAGAATTTGATGGGATTTTGAAGCCCCATCCATGGGATTTGATGGATTTTGAAGCCCCATCCATGGGATTTGATGGGATTTTGAAGCCCCATCCATGGGGTGTGATGGGATTTTGAAGCCCCATCCATGGGGTTTGATGGATTTTGAAGCCCCATCCACAGGGTTTGATGGGATTTTGAACCCCATCCATGGGGTTTGATGGGATTTTGAAGCCCCATCCATGGGATTTGATGGGATTTTGAAGCCCCATCCATGGGGTTTGATGGGATTTTGAAGCCCCATCCATGGGGTTTGATGGGATTTTGAACCCCATCCACGGGGTTTGATGGGATTTTGAACCCCATCCACGGGGTTTGATGGGATTTTGAAGCCCCATCCATGGGGTTTGATGGGATTTTGAAGCCCCATCCACAGAGTTTGATGGGATTTTGAAGCCCCATCCATGGGGTTTGATGGGATTTTGAAGCCCCATCCATGGGGTTTGATGGGATTTTGAAGCCCCATCCATGGGGTTTGATGGGATTTTGAACCCCATCCATGGGGTGTGATGGGATTTTGAACCCCATCCATGAGGTTTGATGGGATTTTGCAGCCCCATCCATACAGAGTGTGATGGGATTTTGAACCCCCATCCATGGGGTTTGATGGGATTTTGAAGCCCATCCATGGGGTGTGATGGGATTTTGAACCCCATCCATGGGGTTTGATGGGATTTTGAACCCCATCCATGGGGTTTGATGGGATTTTGAAGCCCCATCCATGGGGTGTGATGGGATTTTGAAGCCCCATCCATACAGGGTGTGATGGGATTTTGAAGCCCCATCCACAAGGTTTGATGGGATTTTGAACCCCATCCATGGGGTGTGATGGGATTTTGAAGCCCCATCCATGGGGTTTGATGGGATTTTGCAGCCCCATCCATGGGGTGTGATGGGATTTTGAAGCCCCATCCATGGGGTTGATGGGATTTTGAAGCCCCATCCATGGGGTGTGATGGGATTTTGAAGCCCCATCCATCCATGGGGTTTGATGGGATTTTGAAGCCCCATCCATACAGGGTTTGATGGGATTTTGAAGCCCCATCCATGGGGTGTGATGGGATTTTGAAGCCCCATCCATGGGGTTTGATGGGATTTTGAAGCCCCATCCATGGGGTGTGATGGGATTTTGAACCCCATCCATGGGGTGTGATGGGATTTTGAACCCCATCCATGGGGTTTGATGGGATTTTGAAGCCCCATCCATACAGGGTGTGATGGGATTTTGAAGCCCATCCATGGGGTTTGATGGGATTTTGAAGCCCATCCATGGGGTGTGATGGGATTTTGAACCCCATCCATGGGGTGTGATGGGATTTTGAAGCCCCATCCATACAGGGTTTGATGGGATTTTGAAGCCCCATCCATGGGGTTTGATGGGATTTTGAACCCCATCCATGGGGTTTGATGGGATTTTGAAGCCCCATCAGCAGAGCCTGCTGAACGCGGGGTTTTTAGGGAAGAGCAGGGGCCTGTTTGGGATTTTGGGAATGTTCTCCCCAGGGAATTCTCATCCTTACATCCTCCCAGACAGCATCCAGCTCGATGGGGGGGGTGGCCTGTTTCAGCATGCTCTTGAAGGCCGATTCCTTCCTCTTCATCTTGCGGGCCTCCTCCTTCTCCCGCTCGCGCTCCCGCGCCTCCGCCTTCTCCAGCAGCTGCAGCAACGAGAGCAAAGAATTCCATTTATTGGGATTTCTGCACCCTCAGAGCTGTGTCTGAGGCACTTGGGAATGACAAGGAAATTTATTGCTTTTCCTCTACTTAATTAATAAAACTATGATATTAAATTATTTTATCAAAAATTAATCAGTTATTTCCTTTCCAAGCATGGAATTGCTGTTGATGAAAATCCAATGATGCAAAACCACAGAACCACACAAATCTTATGTACAAAAGGAAAGCATCAGAATTCCTCAAGTTTGGGAATGCTGACTGCTTGGATAAAGGTTTATTTTTACTATGGCAACTGAAATAACCCTAAATAACAGAATATTCCTCAAATATTATGGAATCAGTTAGAAAAGAAACCCTAATTCCTGTTTGGAGAAGGGATTTCCCATCTTAATTATCCAGATATCCCAATTAATTAATGAATTGATTTATTAATTCATACTTACACTGTTGAAAGCCAGCTTGATATTCCCTGCATCCAACGTGGTGGCTCTTTTAGTGGAGCTGATGACAGTGACAAAATCCTCAAAGGAAGTGTTCACCTCCACCACAAATCCTTTATCCTGGAAAAAACAGCTCCTTTGGTGCCAGGGAAATCAGCAATTCCTTCAACTCCAAGGAAATCCCAGCTCCCTGGGATGGGAATTGTGCCATTCAAGGAGGAGCCAGGTAATGCTCACCTTTAAGATGTCTTTAATTATCTTCTTCTCATCGTGGTAACGAGCTTTTAAATCCTCCACATAAAACTTGAACAGGTCCAGCGCTGTTGATCCTGAGGGAGGGTTTAGTGAAGCCACAGGTCAGGTTTAACCCCAGAGCTGCATTTTGAGGTGATAAAAGCAGGAAGGATTGCTGTGGCCCCAAACCATCCCAGGTTTGCCCTCCTTACCAGGCTGGCCCAGCATGCTGGTGAACCTGATGTCGGAGCTGATGGCTGGGTACAGCTCCATCCAGGAGGACATGGAGTGCAGCTGCCCGTGCTCGTGCAGCTCGTCCAGAAACAGCTGCAAAAAACACAGGGAAATGGCAATTTGGAGTCATTCCTCCTCCTTGGGAACTGGAATTCCACTTTTGTTCTACAAAAATCCCTTTTTCTGTTGTTCTTCCTGCTTTTCTCCACCGCCTGCAACATTCCGGCTGCACCTCCTTCCCATCCGGGCCTATTCCCCCTGATTTTCCCTTGTGTGTAACACAGCAGAGAAAATGCCACAACCCAACACTTCAGGCTTTGAATACACCCTTGAACCAACCCTCAAAAATAAAAAAAAAATTATATATTTATATATATATATATATATAATATATATATATATATATATAATATATATATATTATATATATATATAATTATATATAATAAAATTTATATATATACATAATGAAATTTAATTATTATTTAATTATTATTTAATTATTATTTAATTTATTATATTATATATAATAAAATTTAAAAAAATAAAAAAATATCCCATGATACTCCTTGAGATTTTTACACAGAACCCCAAACAGCACCAACCTGGAAAGATTCCCTGTTTTTACGTTGCCTCCTCCTTTCCCTCAGCAAACTTTTCTGCTTCTCTTCCTCCTCCTCTTTCTCCAAGGCCCTGATATGTTCCTCAAAACAGATCAGGGCATCCTCCTTATCCATGTCTAGCAAGAAAACAGGGAAAAAAATCAGGTTATTCCTTCTATGTCAGCAAGGATCCTCCTTCCCAGGGAATTCCAGAGCCCACAGACGTACTCTGGAGCTCCTCATCCTCAGCAAAGGTGGGGTTGTCCATGAGGTACTGCTGGGCCTCTGACCAGGTGGTGCAGTAGGTGACGTTGGCCATGTTATCCAGGATGTTCTTCAGAGCTTCCCAGTTCCTCTTGCGCAGCTGCTTGGCTTGTTCCTGAGGGGAAAAGTTGATTTTTGGGGCTCAGGATGAGGTGGTTTGGATAGAAATGTCAGATATCTAGCGTGTTCGCCAAGAAAATATGAAATTAATCTTTAATTTATATAAAATTGTGGAACTCTAGTGTGGTTTGGGTTGGAAGGGTCCTAAAAGCTCATCCCATTCCAACCTCCTGCCCTGGACAGGGACCAGGTTGCTCCAAGCCTCATCCCTGGACACAAAACAACACAATTTTCCCATCTTATTATTATTTCACTGATTCAGAATAAAATCCATCCTGTGATTGATTAACATCCCTCAAAAACTCAACACGTGGTAAAATCAGCAGCAATAAATCCCAATAAACCCCAAACCCTTCCCTAAAAGCTGCTGTTTGTCTGCCATAAAGCCTCAAGCACAGCTTTAAAGTGATTTAGGAACAAGTGAGGAGCTGCTGGGTGGATCTGAGGGGAATTTACCTTCTCCTTCTTGGACAGGAAGAACAGAACATCCTCATAAATCTCCAGGCGGTCCCGCTCGGAAATGGCATTCCACACCTCCATCTCCCCAAACATCTGTTCAGCTTTTCTGGGCAGAGCACAGCAAAACCACACCACTATTTATTCATTTATTTATAAATAAATAAATTTATTATTTATTAATTATTATTATTGGTGGCTGAATTATCCATCAATCCCCCAGATCATCAGGGAGAGTTCTGTTCCAAGAAGGAATAAATTTATAGGAATTCTTGATTTTCCCCCTTGGAAGATTTTTTTTTTTTTGTGATATATTTTGAATTTTTTTATAAAGGAAGAAAAAAACTAAAAATGGAAGTTGATGTCACTCCAAGCAGTGTATCCATGAGGATTTGTATCCCAGATTTTTATCCCAGGTCTCTTACTTGTATCTGGTGGTGGATGTCATCTTCTCATGGTTTTCCAGGAAGCGCTGGAAGGATTCCTTGGCTTCCTTGTACTTGGATCTGGCTTCTTCCTTCTCCTCCTTCTCTGTCTGAACTTTGTAGGCATTAAAGGCCTGCTTCTTTTCACTCAGTTTTGCCAAAGCACTTCCCAGGAAAGGAAAGGAAAGAGCAATGTTATTCATAAATTTAAAAAAAAAAAAAATCAAGAAGAGAAGACAAAGAAAATCAGAAAAATCAGGAAAAAAAAATGAAAGAAAATAGCAAAAAAGAAAGAAAAAAGAAAATCAATTAATCAAAAGAAAAATTCAAAAAGAAGAAAACCAGAAAAAAAAAGAAAACTGAGGAAAAAGAAAGAAAAGCCAGAACAATCAGAAAAGGAACGTAAGAAAAATAACTAAGAAAATCAAAACCAGAAAGCAAAAGGCAACAGGTTTGAATAATCTAGATTTGAGATAAAATTAATCTGAACATTTTAATCCCCAAATCAACAAGAAATCCCAACTTCCACACTTTTTCCCAATACCAACGAAGCTGTTGGAAGCATTTCTTTATGGAGGAAGGAAGCCAATCCCTGCCAATGGCACGAGTGCAGGAGGATCTGTTGCAGACAGAACTTTACATTTTTGGAAGTAAATTCTCTAAAAAAGGTTTGTGTGGAATTGAAGGGCTCAGTACCTGTATCTGGGGTCATTAATGATCATTTTCATGGCCTGCTCCCAGGAAGCATTGGATGGAACCCGCTGTGAAAACAGGAAATTATGGATGAATCAGACCTGGAATTAACATCCAACAAGGAATAATTCCTTAAAAACAGCCAAGGGGAAAAAATAAAATATTCTTTTCATTGCAATGTCCTTTTTCTTTCATTTCCTCAAGAGTGAGGAATTCGTCCCCAAAAAACCAAGTAAAACCTGGCAAATAAAAAAAAACCAACCAGGTTTTGTAGCTCAAGAAAACATTAATAATTGGTCAATAAAATATTAATAATTGACCCAGATACCTTTTCTTTTAACAGTTCTTTAAATGCTTGTTTGGCCTCTTCCTTTGTGTTCCACGTGTAGGTTTTTTTAACTGGTTGTGCATCCTCATCCTCCTTCTTTGCAGCAGCACTAAAGCAAAACAAATTTTATTATTTCAGAATTTTTTTTCTAAGTTAGAGGCACTGAAGAGTCAAAAACCACCACAAAATGAGTTTTATGAACAGCAACTTCAAGTAAAAAAATAATTCTAATAGTTCATACAAGGGTTTTCCTTACACTGACTGCCTGCAAAGGTTATCTAGAAATTATCCCTAAATATATTATGTTGAAATTCAGCAGGAATATTAACATTTTATATAAAAATATAAAAGAAAGTGCATAAAAATGGGCCTCTTCTCCTTAATTACGTTCTGCTGTCTAAAATCCCCCACAGCAACTCTTTTTTTTTTAATTATAAAAATCCTAAGTTATAATTTTCCACACAATAGATCTTTCATTATTTAAAATAAAAAGGAATCGTAGCTGGAACAGATAAAAATCCCTTGAGTATTTTATTTTCTACCAGCGATAAGCAATGGCACAGATCCATGGAAAAGGAGAAGAAATAGGGAAGTGTTTAATGGCACCCTGGGAAATTCTTACAGACACTGGGAAATCCATGGAATGTTCTGTCACTGGTGCTGCTGAGAAATGAAAAGCTGCAGCAAAGCCTTGAGGTTTCATAAATGATCATGGAATGGCTTGGCTGGGAAGGGACAGTAACTGGTTTGCATCCAGTTCCATGGGCAGGGACAGCTCCCACTGTGCCAGGTGCTCCCAGCCCCATCCAGCCTGGCCTTGGGCACTGCCAGGGATCCAGGGCACTCACAGCTGCTTGGGCACCTGTGCCAGGGCCTCAGCACCTTCCCAATCCCTGATCTAAGCCTGCCTTCTGTCACCTCAAAGCCATTCCTTCTTGTCGTGTGGTAAATTATTCATTCCCTTGAAGAACTTGCCTGTGGGAAGACCTTGGTGTTTGGGATGGGAACCATGGGATGGGTTGGGTAGGAAGGGACATTAAGGATCATCCCAATCCATCCCACCACGGCAGGGACACCTCCCACTGTCCCAGGCTGCTCCAAGCCCTGTCCAACCCGGCCTGGGACACTTCAGGGATCCAGGGACACCCACAGCTTCTGTGGGAACTCCATCCCAGAGCCTCACAGGGAATGATCCCCCCCAAATCCCCTTTCCTGGAGCTGCCATCCATCCCCTGGCACTCACTCTCCCGATGCCTCCTGCTTGGCCGCCTCATCGGTGGCGGCGGCCGCGGTGTCGGCGCTGCCGTCCTGCGTGCCGGGGGCGGCGCTGCCCTGGCCCTGCTCCTCGGCCGTGGCCGTGCTGGCCGTGTCCGTGTCCCCCGTGGTGGCAGCCGGGGCAGATTCTCCCTCGGGAGCAGCTCCTGCAGGAGCAGCCGTGGCCGTGGCGCTCTCGGCGGCCGGGGCCGCGCTGGCCCCGCTCGGAGCGTCCCCGGCCGCGGCCGGAGCCGAGGTGGCGGCAGCCGCGTCCTCCGGCTTCGTGCTGGGGACAAACACAACAGCGGTCACTGCTGCCTCTGCTCGGGAGATTCAGGGCAAAGGGGCAGCTTAGGGATGGGGCCACAGTGGGGAGTGAGGGGTTTAGGGTGAGGTAAAGACACGGAAAAGGTTTGTAGGCCCTCAGGGAAAGGGGTTTGTAAGGCCTCAGGGAAAAAGGGTGAAAGGCCCTCAGGGAAAAGGGCTGAAGGCCCTCAGGGTAATAAAGAGTCTGAAGGCCCTCAGGGTAAAGGATCCTAGGAAAGGTTTGAAGGCCATCAGGAAAAAGGAGTTGAAGAGCCTCAGGAAAAAAAGGGGTTGAAGACCCTCAGGGTAAAAAAGGGGTTGAAGGATCCTAGGAAAGGTTTGAAAGCCCTCAGGGTAAAAAAGGGGTTGAAGAGCCTCAGGGTAAAAAAGGGGTTGAAGGCCCTCAGGGAAAAAAAGGGCTTGAAGGATCCTAGGAAAGGTTTGAAGGCCCTCAGGAATAAAAGGGGTTGAAGACTCTCAGGAAAAAAGGGGTTGAAGGCCTTCAGGGTAAAAAAGGGGTTGAAGGCCCTCAGGGTAATAAAGAGTCTGAAGGCCCTCAGGGTAAAAAAGGGGTGAAGGATCCTAGGAAAGGTTTGAAGGCCATCAGGAAAAAGGAGTTGAAGAGCCTCAGGGAAAAAAAGGGGGTGAAGACCCTCAGGAAAAAAGGGTTTTAAGGATCCTAGGGAAGGTTTGAAGGCCCTCAGGAATAAAAGGGGTTGAAGACCCTCAGGAAAAAAGGGGTTGAAGGCCTTCAGGAAAAAAGGCTTGAAGAGCCTCAGGGAAAAAAGGGCTGAAGAGCTCTCAGGAAAAAAAGGCCCTCAGGAATAAAAGGGGGTGAAGAGCCTCAGGAAAGAGGGTGTGAAGGCCCTCAGGAAAAAACAGGCTTGAAGGCCCTCAGGAAAAAAAGGGCTTGAAGGCCCTCAGGCAAACAAAGGGTTTGTGTGTCCAAACTCCACTAGCTAACAAGTGTCAG
Source organism: Zonotrichia leucophrys gambelii (assembly GCF_028769735.1). Classification (NCBI taxonomy): domain Eukaryota; kingdom Metazoa; phylum Chordata; class Aves; order Passeriformes; family Passerellidae; genus Zonotrichia; species Zonotrichia leucophrys. The sequence continues at coordinate 1,076,145 of NC_088177.1, read as the reverse complement.
TATTAAAACTCCGAACACCATTAGTTTGACCACAACATCCTAGAATTCCCACTCCTTCCTAGTCAAACCACCACAGCCCCTCATGAAAAAATTAGTACAATGTTAAAAATATACCTGTTTTCTTCAGCTTTAATCATTGCTAGAGGAAAAAAGGAGAAAAACAATTAAAATATAGCTTAAAAATAGTTCATGTACACAGGGAGTTCTCGTAATTATTGATTTAATAAAAGCAAAGTTTTACATGTTTTTGTTACTATCAAAAATTTCAAATGTATGTGCCCTTCAAAGACTGAAATCAATTGAGATTAAAATAAAGTTTAGAAATCCCATTATGGGAAGATAGGGGAATATAAAAATGACTTTCAGGTTTAAAATAATTACTTTAATTATTTTAAAAATAGTTCAAAGACCCAGAAAGAAAGTCAGGATTATTAAACACAATTTTAAGAACTGAAATATTTAAATTACTGCGGCCTATTATTTTTCTTCCACTTATTCTTTCCCCCCAGCTGATTTTGTTGCTCTTTAAAAAAAATACACATTTAATGAATATATATTTATATATATTAATATATAAAATATTAAAAAAATATAAAATAAAAATACAAAGTCCAGGACTCTTACCTTCAAGATCCTCCAGCTCTTTGGGTTTTGCCCAGCGGGATTCCTTTGTTTGGGAATTGTAATAATAAGGCTTCCCAGAATCTGATTTATACTCCTTCCAGGGACACTTGGACAGCAATTGCTGATGGAGAGAAAACAAAGATTTTTCCAAGGAAAATCTCCTTTAGGAACTCCTTAAATAAAGATTCTTGTTTCCCTCTTCCCTATTCCTGTTCCTTAAATAAGCAATTAGGAACATCATTAGGTGGGATAATTATGGGGCACAAGGCTTTGGGTGCATTAAAGTTGCTTTCCTGGAGCTCTTTCTTCCTGAAATTCCTTCCAATTAAGAAAAAAAAAATCAACAAAATTCCAAGTTTTCCCATTTTCTCCCTTGTGGGTTTAACTTTGGTTAAGGTTTATTTTCAGCTCTCAGCTACAAACATCAAATATTCTTGAAGAAAACAGAAAAATTGGTTAAAAAGTGGAAATAAATCACATTGGATCAATTTGATTTGATATTATCCAACAAAAATAAACCAGGGGAATTCTCAGGAATTTGTAGTATATTTTAAGATAATTAATTTGACCCAAATGGCAATTTTTAGGAATTTTTTCTTCTCTAAATTATTTCTATTACTTTCTAAAAAATAAAAAAGGACACATTATAAAATAAAAAACCTATTTAAAATGAGGAATATGGAGGAATTTTGCACCCTCAGGTTCTCCCCACATAAGGAGAACAATCCAAATATTTCAGGAACATTTCCTATTGGAAGAGTTTGCTCCCACTGATAGTGGAAGCCTGGAAAAAGTTCAAGATAGAATCTAAAATGTTAGGCTTTGTGCTTTCCCAGATCAACTGCATACTGTGTAAGCAGTATGAGAAATTATATAATTGTTAGATGTGATGATTGTTTAGTAATTAAATGTAATTATTATATAACCATAAGAAGAATAGTGAGAAACTATGTTGGAAATCAGAAGGGCTACATTTATGTATACAATAGAACAATGAAGTTTAATAATTAACATGAAAGTTATATATGATAACTATAATAATATCATGTAAGTATTAATAATTTTAACATCGCAATATTAATTATATAATATAAAACATAGATCATTTGGATGTATGGTTCTAGTCAGATTTGGGTTGAACACACCCCGATTCCCAGAGCTCTCAATAAATAAAATCCCCATGATTGTGTGGTTTTGAAGGCTGACACCACTGCTTCCAGCAGGATTCTCCCTGCTGCAGGTGTCAGGCCTGGAAATCCTTGTGTTCCCACAATATCCCAGAATTAATTTGGGATTTGGTTACCTCAGCAGGGGTTTTGAGGTCATCTGGCTTCTCCCACGTGGACTGCTTGGTCTCGGTGTTGTAGTAATAAGTTCTTCCATCCGGGGACTTGTGCTCCGTCCACGTGGATTTCTGGGAAAATCACAAGGGAAATGAGTGCTGATGTACAAAAAGGGCTCCAAGCACACAGGAAGGGAGGGACACAGACCTGCTTGGAGTGCTCCTCGCTGGCAGAGCTGCTGCTGCTGGAGCTCTGCTGGACTGCGGACACCACGGCATGCGCTGTCTGAGGGGAGACAAAACAGGCCTTGGAAAACCCTCACTCAGGATATAGAATATATAATATATAATACACCTTCAGTCAGTATTTTCCCCAAAAAAATCTCCTTATTTGGGAGTGGAGCTGTTCAACTGCACATTCCCAAGGGCCTGATCCCACCACGGCATGCGCTGTCTGAGGGGAGACAAAACAGGCCTTGGAAAATCCTCACTCACTGCTGGGTTCCACCTGGATTTTCCAAGTGGTTCAGCAGCACAAATAAGCCAAATTCACACCTTCAGTCAGTATTTTCCCCAAAAAAACCTCCTTATTTAGGAGTGGAGCTGTTCAACTGCACATTCCCAAGGGCCTGATCCCACACCATGGGATGCGCTGAGGGGAGACAAAACAATGGAAAATCCTCACTAACTCATGGGTTTCACCCAAATATCCTGGATTTTCCAGGTGGTTCAGCAGCACAAATAAGCCAAATTCACACCTTCAGTCAGTATTTTCCTCAAAAAAACCTCCTTATTTGGGAGTGGAGCTGTTCAACTGCACATTCCCAAGGGCCTGATCCCACCACGGGATGCGCTGTCTGAGGGGAGACAAAACAGGCCTTGGAAAATCCTCACTAACTCATGGGTTTCACCCAAATATCCTGGATTTTCCAGGTGGTTCAGCAGCACAAGTAAGCCAAATTCACACCTTCAGTCAGTATTTTCCCCAAAAAAACCTCCTTATTTGGGAGTGGAGCTGTTCAACTGCACATTCCCAAGGGCCTGATTCCACCACGGGATGCGCTGTCTGAGGGGAAACAAAACAGGCCTTGGAAAATCCTCACTCACTGCTGCGTTCCACCCAAATATCCTGGATTTTCCAAGTGGTTCAGCAGCACAAATAAGCCAAATTCACACCTTCAGTCAGTATTTTCCCCAAAAAACCTCCTTATTTGGGAGTGGAGCTGTTCAACTGCACATTCCCAAGGGCCTGATCCCCAAGGGCCTGATTCCACCACAGGATGCGCTGTCTGAGGGGAGGCAAAACAATGGAAAATCTTCACTAACTCATGGGTTTCACCCAAATATCCTGGATTTTCCAAGTGGTTCAGCAGCACAAATAAGCCAAATTCACACCTTCAGTCAGTATTTTCCCCAAAAACCCTCCTTATTTGGGAGTGGAGCTGTTCAACTGCACATTCCCAAGGGCCTGGTTCCCTCAGGATGTGCAAGTGAAGGGGTGAGACCAGAACAACCCCAAGTCACAATTCCAGCAGCACTCCCTGTTCCCACAGCTTGAGGAAAATTTGCTTCAGGAAGGTTCTGGTTCCCTGAGCTCCCTCCCACAATTCCTGCTGCTTTCCATGGCCAGCTTTCCCATGAATTCCCTGGAATCAGGACTGCATCCCTGCTGTGGATGAGGATTGGATACAGCCAAGGAAAACTGGATTTCCTGACAGGCCAAGGGACAGGATAGAAATCTCATGGAAATAATGTGGACATCATCTATTTAATAATTACATTGGGACAAGGCCCACAGATTTCAAGGAACAACCAAAAACTTGGAAAAAAAAAAGTGAATTAAGGTTTTCCTTTAAATCCCCACAACCAAGTTTGCCCCACACCACAATGAAATTCCAACCTTCTGGAATTGTGTTTTCAACATACCTGAGTCCCAGGAGGGGTTACTCCTGAAAAATAAACAATTAAAAATTAATTGATGGTTTGGTTGCTTCATTTTCCTAAATATTTCTCCATGTGTGCAAGGAAAAAAATGTCCTGGGCACCAATGGAGACTCCAGGACTGAAATGTTTCACTCCATTTTAGTGAAAAGGGAATTTTTTAATGTTTCAGCTGATTTGGGTTAAATGTTTTGAAATTATATCAAGTTGTTTTACTCACCTACTTGTGCATCCATGCTGTTCACTCCTGGCTGTAAAAATAATTAAAACAATTAAACATTTAAACAATTAAATAAAGTAATTAATTCCTGAGGAATTAAATCCTAAAAAAATTCCAATATTCATTATTCAAACAAGGCTTTTCTGCCACAAAAGGCTCAATTCCTTAAATAAGGATTCCTGCTTCCCCCTAATTATTCCTGCTCCTTAAATAAGCAATTAGGAACATCATTAGGGGGGATAATTATGGGGCACAAGGCTTTGGGTGTACTAAAATTGCATTCATGGAGCTCTTCCTGCCTGAAATTCCTTCCAATAAAGAAAAAAATCAACCAAATTCCAAGTTTTCCCATTTTCTCCTTGTGGATTCAGCTTTGCTTAAGGTTTATTTTCACTACTCAGCTACAAACTTCAAATATTCCTCAGGAAAGCACACAGAAAAAAATGGTTAAAAAGTGGAAATAAATCATATTGGATCAATTTGATTTGATATTATCCAACAGGAATAAACCAGGAAATTCTCAGGAATTTATTGTGTATTTTAAGAGCATTAATTTGACCAAACCAGTAATTTCTAGGAATTTTTAATGTACTTTAAGAGCATTAATCTGACCAAAATACTGATTTTTAGAAATTTCACTGCTTCAAATCAGCACAGCAAAGGTTTGTGCTCAGCACTAGAGGAAATTCCAGAGGAATTTAGGGATTTAAATCTGCATGGGAAAAAAACCCATAAAAATAATTATTTCTATATTGAAATGGCTGGGTCTGGTTTTAAGTGAATCTCTTAGGCTTGGACTAAATTTATTTCTTAAGAACAGGATTCAATTTATATTTTTTCCCCTCAGATTTCACCTGTGTTTTAATTTTTCCCTTTCCATTTCCACCCAAAGAACTTCTCATTCCTTGAGCTATTCCAGCAATTTTTATACTCAACTGGATTTCAGGAACTTTTAATAAAAAATCTCTTTCTAATGGACTCAAATGTCTTTAGTATTGAATTTAAATTCTTTAAAAAATTACAATTTAAGAGAGAAGAATCTCTTGGTCAGACAATTAAACAATCCAAGGTCACAGTGATTCCTGCCACACTGCAGGAAGTGAAGGATAAGGAATGAAATAAAAACGAAAAGGAGTTTAAAGACTGCTGAAAATCACAAAAATCTTATTTTTTAATTATTCAAAAGTCACATAAAACTCCACTGTAATGAAAATAATGTAAAATTTCAATTCTTCTTTTCTAATTCAAGAAAGCCAAGAGTGATTAACTGTAACTTCTAAAAAGAGTTTTTAAAAATTTTAAAAAAAGCAATGAAACTCACAGGAACCGTGGGCTGCATGGCAGCCTGGGACATGTGGGACATCATCATGCCAGGCATCACCGACTGCATCATCCCAGGCATCTGCAATTCAAGAGCATTTCAGCATATTCTCCACACAAAATACTGTATTTCTATTTAAAAACCATTATCTGATACTTCTTTTTAATTTAAAACAACCCAAACATCCCTCTTATGCAAGGAAAAATAAAACAGATTTGTGGGATTGTGATTCCCTTCATCACATTCCCACGGAACTGGGATGTTCCCATTAGGAATGGCATGTCCAGATTCCAAAGCTGGACAGGAAATAACACAAAAACCAATTTAAACTCGGAAGGAACAAGAGCAAATGATGTGGGAGCTGATTCCATGACTGAAATCCTGAGTGGAAGCAGGAACAGCAAAGGTTGGGAATGATGAATTCCTGCAGAATCCCAAGGCTACAGGGAATAAAGGAACAAAGGAAGGTGAACTCCCAGGTGTGACATTTACCTTACATTTGCTCTCCAGATACCAAAAACTCCTGAGTTGTTCCCTAAAATGTGAAATATTGAAATATTCCCTGGGAATTGTGGAAAAGGAGGTACAGAAAAGCAGAGAAATAAACCAGAATTTCTACTTCACTTCCTAATGAACACATACAGCACTAATGAGTCAATTTTTTAAACTAATTTTTTAAACTCCTCATTTTTTAAAAATTAAAAATTTAAGAAATTTATTTTTACCCCAGAAGCTGCAAATCCCCACTGAAAAAAAATTCCTACCAAGCCCTTATGATTTAAGGAAAATATGGGTGTTGTGCCCAGGGAATTGCAAGGGAAGAGGAGCTGTCACCAAAGCTTTAATCCTTCCCTGCTCTCTTCCACAGGAGCATCCCAAGGACATTTATTAAACCCACAAGGAGAATTATTTCTTTCCAGAGTTGAGGATTTCATCCCAAAGCACACAGGAAATGTGGGAACTGAGAGGAAAAGCTGCCAAAAGCAGGGCCATGGTCGTGGCTGTGTCACCTTTTCCAGTGCCAGGGCAGCAGCAGCAATGGGATCCAGGGATTACAAACCAAGCCCAGGATCCCAACAGGAATTCTGCAACAATTCTGGAATTCCTTGGTTCTGCTCTTGCTGGAATGTTCACGTGTGTGGATGGAGGAACTGGCCAAGAATTACAGAAACGTGAAGTCCCAAGACAAACTTATCCCTTCAAAATCTACAGGAAACTTCCAAAAAACCTGAATAAATCAATCCAAACTATGGATTGATAATTAAAGTTAGAGGTGCATTAATTACCTGTTCTCATTCCAAAAAAAACTTGAATAAATCCCAAATAATTGACTGAAAGTTAGAGGTGCATTAATTACCTGTTCTCATTAAAAAAACTTTAATAAATCCCAAATTATGTATTGATAACTAAAGTTAGAGGTGCATTAATTACCGGTTTTCATTCCAAAACACTTGAATAGATCCCAAATTATGGATTGATAATTAAAGTTACAGGTACATTAGTTACCTGTTCTTATTAAAAAAACTTGAATAAATCCCAAATGATTGATTGAAAGTTAGAGGTGCATTAACTACCTATTCTCATTCCAAAAACTTGAATAAATCCCAAATGACTGATTGAAAGTTAGAGGTGCATTAGTTACCTGTTCTCATTCCAAACCTATGGATCGATAATTAGAGGTTCTGTTCTCATTAAAAAAACTGGAATATATATATCCATATATCAATGGATTGATAATTAGAGGTGCATTAGTTACCTGTTCTCATTCCAAAAACTTTAATAAATCCCAAATGACGGATTGATAATTAGAGGTGCATTAGTTACCTGTTCTCATTCTAAAAAACTTTAATAAATCCCAAATGATGGACTGAAAGTTAGAGGTGCATTAATTACCTGTTATCATGCAAAAAACTTTAATAAATCCCAAACTATGGATTGATAATTAAAGTTACAGGTACATTAGTTACCTGTTCTTATTAAAAAAACTTGAATAAATCCCAAATGATGGACTGAAAGTTAGAGGTGCATTAATTACCGGTTTTCATTCCAAAAAACTGGAATAAATCCCAAACTATGGATTGATAATTAAAGATAGAGGTACATTAGTTACCTGTTCTCATTCAAAAAAATCTTGAATAAATCCCAAATGACTGATTGAAAGTTAGAGGTGCATTAGTTACCTGTTCTCATTCAAAAAACTTAAATAAATCCCAAACTATGGAATGATAACTAACATTGGAGGTGCATTAACTACCTATTCTCATTCAAAAAACTTGAATAAATCCCAAATGATGGACTGAAAGTTAGAGGTGCATTAATTACCTGTTCTCATTCCAAAAACTTGAATAAATCCCAAATGACTGACTGAAAGTTAGAGGTCATTAATTACCTGTTATCATGCAAAAAACTTTAATAAATCCCAAATTATGGACTGATAGTTGGAGGTCATTAATTACCTGTTATCATGCAAAAAACTTTAATAAATCCCAAATTATGGATTGATAGTTAGAGGTGCATGAATTACCTGTTACCACACCAGTTTCCAATTCCAGTTACAGAGGTGCCTCAATTCCCTGCTCCCCATAAGCAGAGTTCTAACCCCGAGTTTCCCCAGGAGATTCCCCCTCAGGGCTGAGCCCTGGCACAGAACCTGCTGCAATTGCTTACCTGCCCCATCGGGGGTCCTCCCATGGGGGGCATCATCTGAGGCATCATCCCGTGGGGCACCGGGGGCATGTTGGGGGGTCTCTGGCCCATGGGGTGCATCCCCATGGGGGGGTAGTGGGGCATTCCGGGGTGCCCCATCTGCAAAACAGCGACAGCAGGGAAATCAGCACCGAGGCAGCCGCCCCACACGCCACAGGGAGAAAGGAAAAGAGTTTGTCATTATTGCAACACTTTCAGTACTTGCTGCTCCACACAGATGCAACAGCTCTGGGAGTACCTTGAGATAAAGCTTGGGCAGAATTTCTCCTTGGAAAATACATTTAGCAGGAGGGAAAAATATGAAATTATTGATCACAAAACTTCAGAATGGTTTGGGTAGGAGGGACCTTAAAGTTCTTGCAGTTCCAACAGCTCTGAGAGTACCTTGAGATAAAGCTTGGGCAGAATTTCCCCTTGGAAAATACATTTAGCAGGAGGGAAAAATATGAAATTATTGATCACAAAACTTCAGAATGGTTTGGGTAGGAGGGACCTTAAAGTTCTTGCAGTTCCACCCTCTGGGACACCTTCCACTATCGCAGGTGTCCAATCTGGCCTTGGACACTTCCAGGGATGGGGCAGCCTGGAATTCCATCCCAGGAATCCCCACCCTCACAGGGAAGGAATTCTCCCCTAATTTCCCCTAACTCTACCACCTTTCAGTCCAAAAGCAGTTTTCTGATGACTTTTTCTTATCCCAGAAGTCTCCCTGGGGCTGGATGAAAAGAAACCATGAGCAACTAGAAAGTTTTCAATCTTCTGGGCAGAACTCCTGACTTTTCCCAATCACATCCTCCCACAGCACATGCAGTGACAGCTCCTGTTTCCCAGCCCCAGGTAATTCCAGGTGGAACAGTGTTTCCTAAAAACATCCTCTGGCCCTCTTTGGAGTGCTGATTCACTTTCAGAGGCACCTACCACCCTGGTGCTGAGAAGATCCTCCCAAGCCTGCTTTGCTCTAAGCTGAGCCCCTTTCCAGCACCCTCAGCTGCTCCTGGGGCTCCAGATCCTTCCCAGCTCTGGATACAGCCAGGTCTGTGCTGCACTGTGCCCTGGGGGGCATCGGGAAGGGCATTCCCAGCAGGTCAGGCAGGGATCCTGCTCTTCTGAGGCACCTCTGGGTGCTGCGTCCCATTCCCAGGGATCCTGACCCTCCGAGGCACCTCTGGGTGCTGTGTCCAGCTCTGGCTCCTCAGCACAGCAGGGCCAGGAGCTCCTGGAGCATCTCAGTGCCCAGGAAAGGTTGAGGGAGCTGGGGCTGCTCAGCCTGGAGAGAAGCCCCAGGGAGAGGGGCCTCAGCCCTGGCTGGCCCTGGGAAGGCTCCAGGCGGGGCCCAGCAGTGGCACCAGAGCAAGGCAGGGACTGATGCCCAGGAAGTCCCACCTGTACTCGAGCAAGAGCTTCCTCCTTGTGCGGGTGACAGGTGCCAGAGAGGTTTTGGCGTCTCCGCCAGCGGGGACACCCAGAACCGCCCGGACACATCCCCGCACCACGGGACGCCCATCCCACCCAACCCTGCGATGACCCCGGAGCAGCAAGGCGGGTCCAGCTTCCGCACGCCGTAACTCCGCGCCCCCCCCCGGAGCCCGCACTCACCATGAGAGAGCCGCGGTCGACGCCGCCGGGCCGCATGGCGGGGCTGAGCAGGGAGCCCCCGCAGCGGCCCAGGAGGCGCCCGCGCAGCGGCGGCCGCGGGGCCGCGGGCCCGAAGGGCAGCAGCGGCTCGGGCTCCCCGCGGGGCGGGAGCAGCGGCGCCAGCAGGCTGACGGGCTTCCCCGCCGGCCAATCGGGGCGCGCCGCCAGCCGCGCGCTCTTCGGCGATTGGTCGGCGCCCGAGCCCACCGGCCGCACGGCGTCGCCCGGCGTCAGCTGCATGAGGGGCGGCGGCTTCGGCAGCGAGAACGGCAGCGGCTGCGGGGAGGCGGCGGCGGCCGCGGCCGTGGAGTCCCCGCCGGACATGGCGGCGAGAAGCGGCCCGGCCCCGCGGCGCGGCGCTGGCTCGGGAGGCTCCCGGGAGCGCGGGGCGCGGAGCGAAGCGGCGGCGGCTGCGGCCGAGCGCGGGGCACGCCGGGAAACCGCTCACGTGGGACCGGGGGCGGTGCGCGATCGGCCGGGCGGTACCAACAGCGCCGGAAGGAGGGGGTGACTTCCCGCTGCACCATTTCGGCTCAGCTCGGGAGGTGGCGGCAGATCTCCCCTCAGCCGTGCTGCGGGTGGTACGCGCCGCGTTCGTGCTTTCCCCCCCCCGTGACGGTCCGGGTGGTACGGGCCGACTCGGACCCCCCCCGCGCCGCCGCCGTGGTTGGCGCCGCTGAGGGGGAGCGGCCGCCATGGCGGGCGGGAGAGCGCGAGGGGATCGGGGAATATCCCGCTGGGATTGGGGAATGTCCCATTGGGATTGAGGAATATCCCATCGGGATCGGGGAATATCCCGCTGGGACGGCACCCACAGGGACCAGCCCGTCCCACTGCTGCACCTGCACAGCCCCACAGTCCCCCCGGTGCCTGCGAGTCCTTTCCAGGCGCTCCGGGAGCTCTGGCAGCCCTGAGGCCGTGGCGCTGCCGGGGATGCAGGGGCAGCCTCGGCTTCTCTGGGAATTCCATTCAGGGACTCCTCTCCCTCACAGCCAGGAATCCCCAATTCCCAATATCCCATCCATCCCTGCCCTGTGATCGACGGAACCCGTTCCCTGTGTCCTGTCCCTCAGGGCCGCGGAACAAAGGCCCGAAAAGGAGAACTGAGAACAATGTTAAAGCTTAATGTAACCTCAGATGGAAGTGTCTAAAATGTAACTCTGGTTTTCCGGGAAACATTAAAATCCCGCTGTTTTCCTTACACAAAGCCCTCCTGCCAAGGTTTTGGTGCGGAGGAAGGAGTTAATTGATTAAAACAAAGTAAAATTGTGTATGACCTAAAATTCTTGCCCATCAATCAAATCCCTGGCAGAGATGCATTTGATATATTTTATAATCTTGGTTTAATACCCAAAATCCACCCAAAGAAGTGGGAGAAGAGCTGGGAAAGTTGGGGAGAAATTCCCAATGATTTATAATTTGGTCTTGTGCCACTCACACCAAGTTTATTTGGATGGAGTCTGTCCCACACAGCAGAGTGGGAGAGGGCTGGGAATTCTGTGGGATAAATGAATTTATATGGGAGACTCCAAAGGGGAACGACCCTGGAGACCCAGGGGATGATCTCTGCTCCCTTGTGTATTTATTTATCCGTGTTTCTCTACCTAGAATTGCACAACTTGCAATATTTTCCTGTCCCCAGCATTGCATGGCCCGTGTCTCATTGTTGTCCTTGAGCAGAGAGGATTTTCAGGGATGTGGATTTAATTTTCCGTAATATTTCTGGATTTCCATGCACCTCCATGTTTATCAGACACCTCATTTTACACTTTAATGTGTAGATATTTTATAAATCTCTTGGCTGCAGTGAGGCAGGGGCTGGTCTCTAAATCCACCCAAAAAGGCCTCCATTAATCAGATTTTTCTGCCACGATCAAGCAGTGAAATGAAAATCTAAATTGGTTTTTAATTAAATCTTGAAATCTCATTTCAGTCTCTCCTGGTGTGCAGTGAGCAGAGCTCCAGTGGGGCACAGCTGCTTTTGTCAGCCTGAGGTGTAACTTTAGTACTTGGAGTATTTTTATTTATTTATTTTTAATCACAACTGCCTAAAATAATTTCAAATGAAGAGAATTTATTTAATCTTTTCTGATTTTTAAATTGTTTATGTGGTTTTACAGAAATTTTGATGGAGCATCCAATCCTTCACTCTTCTTCCTGATCCTGGAAGAAACTCCTGGTTTTTAATCCGGATTTTCAGACAGCATTTGTAGGAAAATACAGAATTCTGAAATTAAGAAAATTGAAATAAAAATTCTGAAATAGAGAATTTTGGAATAAAAATTCTGAAATACAGTTTCTGAATTGCAGATTCTGAAATAGAAATTCTGAAATAAGAGATTCTGAAATAAAAAATCTGAGCTGAAAATTCTAAAAAAGAGGACTTTGAAATATAAATTTGGAAATGCAGACTCTGAAATAAAAACCCCGAGACACAAATTCTGAAATCCGAATTCAGGAATACAAATTTAGAAATAAAAACGGAAGTAAAAATTCTGAAATACAAATCCAGGAATACAAATTCTGAAACAAAAACCTTGAAATTAAAACAAAAAGAAAAAGTGAAATAAAAATTTGGAATTATAAATTCTGCCATGCAAATTCTGAAATATGGCATTCTGGAATACAAGATATTTGGGACAGTGAGGAGAGTGAGCCTTGGGATTCCTTTTCCATGGAGTTTTACCTGTTAGCTGGAATGTATCTAAGCAGTGGGGTTTGTATTTAATGTATTTAATCTGTTTTTCTCTTAGAAAAACTGTTTTATTTCCTGTAAACTCGATATCAAATCGCCCTCAGGTGTTTGCCAGATTTCTGTGGCAAGGCAGAGCATTCCAAGGGAATTCCTGGAGCGGCCAGCAGGGAGAGGGCTCGCACACGGAATCTCTCGGGCAGGATCTCACGGATGTTCCGGGATCCCGATCAGCAGCCCTGGGCACGGACTGGAACCAGAGGGCTTGGAAAGGGATTTCTCATTTCCCATCCATTTGGGATTCTGGGATTCCCGGGAAAACGCGGGGTGGTCCCATGGGCACAGCGGCCTTGGAGCCACGTCCCACTCAGGGGAAACCTCGCTCTGCGCATTCCCGAACCCGGCATTCCAACCCGGCGGGATTCCATCCAGTGGGATTCGATCCAATGGGATCCAGCGGGATTCCATCCAGTGGGATTCGATCCAATGGGATCCAGTGCGATTTCCTCCAGTGGGATTTGATCCAGTGGAATCCAGTGGGATTCCATCCAGTGGGATTCGATCCAATGGAATCCAGCGGGATTCCATCCAGTGGGATTCGATCCAATGGAATCCAGCGCGATTTCATCCAGTGGGATTCGATCCAATGGAATCCAGCAGGATTCCATCCAGTGGGATTCGATCCAATGGGATCCAGCGGGATTCCATCCAGTGGGATTTGATCCAATGGGATCCAGTGGGATTCCATCCAGTGGGATTCGATCCAAGGGAATCCAGTGCGATTTCCTCCAGTGGGATTTGATCCAGTGGGATCCAGCAGGATTCCATCCAGTGGGATTCGATGCAATGGAATCCAGCGGGATTCCATCCAGTGGGATTCCATCCAGTGGGATCCAGGGAGATTCTATTCAATGGGATCCTGCGGGATTTCGTCCAGTGAGACCCAGCAGGATTCCATCCAGTGGGATTCCATCCAGTGGGACCCAGTGGGATTTGATCCAATGGGATCCAGGAGGATTTCATCCAATGGGATCCAATGGAATTCCATCTAATGGGATCCAGCAGTGGGACCCAGTGGGATTCTATCCAGGGGGATTCCAGCCATCCAATGGGATCCATTGGGATTCCATCCAGTGGGATCCAGCAGGATTCCATCCAATGGAATCCAGCGGGATTTCATCCAGTGGGACCCAGTGGGATTTGATCCAGTGGGATCCAGGGGGATTCAATCAAATGGGATGCAGCGGGATTCCATCCAATGGGATCCAGCAGGATTCCATGCAGTGGGATTCCATGCAGTGGGATTTCATCCAATGGGATTCAACGGGATTCCATGCAGTGGGATCCAACAGGCTTCCATCCAAAGGGATCCAATGGGATTTCATACAATGGGATCCAGCAGGATTCCATCCAGTGGGGTCCAGGGAGATTCCATCCAATGGGATCCAACAGGATCCAGGAGGATTCAATCCAATGGGATCCAGTGGGATTCCATCCAGTGGGACCCAGTGCGATTTGGTCCAAAGGGATCCAGGGGGATTTCATCCAATGGGATCCAATGGAATTCCATCCAATGGGGGACCCATTAGGATTTGATCCAATGGGATCCAGCAGGAAGCTGTGGCTGCCTTCCCTTGGCTGGCTTTTCCCAGCAGCTCCGCCTCCAGCAGATTTAGCTCATTGTTTTTTGGGTGGTTTTTTTTCCCCCCATTAGAGCTGATAAATTATTTAAGAATTGCAGTGATTTGGGGTTTTAAAGTGGTTCTGTGGGGAGGGTGGAGCTCTGCTTTCCTTCCAAGGAGTGCCAGCATGTCTGAGTCCCTGGATTCTGCACATCAGCCTTTGGAAAGCAGCTGCAGGGAGCTTTTCCCCATAAAGGAGTGCCAGGATGTCTGAATCCATGGATTCTGCACATCAGCCTTTGGAAAGCAGCTGCAGGGAGCTTTTCCCCATATCCCTCAAGTATTTTTTGCTGTTGTTTCTTCCTCTGATAAACTTGCTTTTCATTCTTCAGCCCATGAAAATCAAATTTCCCAGCAGTGAATTTTCCTAATAAATCGGAATTTTCCTTATAAATTTCCTGTGGGATTGGGTTTTCTGGATGCTGCAGTGTTCCCTATGGAAATGTGTTATCCCAGGCATGTTCTGCATCCCAGAAAACATCAGGCCACAGCTGGATTGTCACAGCCCAATGTAGGGAAAAGTAAAACACGAAATCCAGCTTCTTTTCCTGGGGAAAAAGTCTGAATCTGAGGATTAATAATTCCTAGGGAATGTTTCATGTGTGATGGGAACAGTGGGAATTCCTCTGGAAATGAAGTGTTACCTCTGCAGGTGTCTGGAATGTCCCTGGAGCAGCTCAAGCATGGAAGTGTCCATTCAGGAGATCCATTTGAGGGAATCTGGGACCCTGGAAAACTCAGGATCCAGGGAATTCCTCTTTTTAGCAGCTCAGGAAGATGAGAATTTGGGGAATGGGCATTATAAGGAGCAGCACATCCTAAATCCAGCACCAGAGGAGGGATGGGAGGCAGGTGGAGCAAAGGAAAAGATGTGAGAATTCCAAAAATAAATTGACATTCCCCTTGATTACCTTCTAGTTTACAGGAATTCTCATTCCAAGAGGGATAATTTGGACTTTGTGTGATAAATGTTGGATTTTTCCCACCTGATTTGCCCTCCAGGAGAATCCCAGTTAAACCCTGCTGCACCTCACATGCCTAATCCCAGATTTGGGTGGTTAACAAGGGATTTGATCCTAAAGAATTGCAGCTCCCACCTTATTGTTTCCATCTGCTTGTTGCTTTCCATAAAAATCACGCCCTGGAGCAGAGATCAGTAATATTTCTGCCTTGATCCCGCTGCTGCATAGCTGATGAATTCATGGATTTAGGGCAAATAATCCCGATTTCATTACCAGCAAGTGCTAGAAATAAAAACGGGCTCCGGACTATTGGTGGAAAAAACAAATCCCGGAGTCGTAAGAGAGGATTAAAATTGGAAAGATAAAAAATCTCTCCAGAGAAATGTTCAAAAGCTGAGAGAGTGGTGACAGCTGCTTCCCAGAATCCAGCTCTCCAGAGGCACTTGGGAGCCTTTGGATACGGGAAATAAAAGTGGGCAAGGGGTGGGGGAGCAGCGTGTGGAGAAATCCCGATAGAACAGCTCTGCATGGGCTGGGATTGTTGTTTTCCCACTTTGGAGCTGCCTGGGATGTGCCCTAAGGAGCCTGAAGATAAAAGTGTGGGGATAAAGCTTAAAGGGAAGCGAGCTGCAGTTAATTCCCAAGCCTTGGGAAGAGCGGTGGGATAACGGCCATTCCCTGCTCCTGGGCATGGGATCACTCCCAGCAGGAAGGGAAACAAACATGGCTTTTCCAGGGAATATCAAGTGGGATCAGTTGGGATAAACGCCTTGAGGAGGGATTTTTGGGAATAGCTGTGGACATCAGCTCCAGATCCATGTGTGGCCTCCCCTTGGGAAGGTAAATTCTTAGTGAATGCTTTTCCCCCCTTATTTCTTCTTTTTTTTCCTTCTACTTCTTCCTCTTTTACTGAACCTTATTCCCGTTCTGGAGTTCATTCCACAGAATGCCAGACTGGTTTGAGTTGACACCCTAAATCCCATCCCATCCCATCGCATCCCATCCCATCCATCCCACCCCATCCCATCCCATCCCATCCCATCCCATCCCATCCCATCCCATCCCATCCCATCCCATCCCATCCCATCCCATCCCACCCCATCCCATCCCATCCCATCCCACCCCATCCCATCCCATCCCACCCCATCCCATCCCATCCCATCCCATCCCATCCCATCCCATCCCATCCCATCCCATCCCATCCATCCCATCCCATCCCATCCCATCCCATCCATCCCATCCCATCCCATCCCATCCCATCCTATCCCACCCCACCCCTTCCATGGGCAGGGACACCTCCCACTGTCCCAGCTGCTCCAGCCTGGCCTTGGGCACTGCCAGGGATCCAGGGCAGCCCCAGCTGCTCTGGCAATCCCAGCCCAGCCAGGAATTCCCAATCTCCCATCCATCCCTGCCCTCTGGGATTCCCTGGCTCCTGTCCCTCCATCCCTTGTCCCCAGCCCCTCTCCAGCTCTCCTGGAGCCCCTTCAGGCCCTGGAAGGTCACATTTAGGTCACCCCCAAGCTCCTCTCCTCCAGGCTGAGTTCCTGAGGAAGTTTTCAATTCATTAACCGTGTTTAAAGGCATTGGGTATAATTGGATTTTTTAATTTGGATGCAAAATGCAATTACAGCACGTTGTGTTTCCATCCTGGCAGGGCCTGTGCCCGTGAGCTGACTTTGGAAAGGGCTGGAGGGACAGGAGCCAGGGAATGGCTCCCAGTGCCAGAGGGCAGGGATGGATGGGACATTGGGAACTGGGAATTCCTGGCTGGGCTGGGATTGCCAGAGCAGCCCCTGGATCCCTGGCAGTGCCCAAGGCCAGGCTGGAGCACCCTGGGACAGTGGGAGTGTCTGAACACAAAACTGGAATATTTATCTTCCACACAACACAGAATTCCAAACCCCTGGGAAATTTTCTGATTTTCTTGATGTTATTTTCATGCTGGTTTGGAGATGAAGGGAAAAGCAGACAAAACCAATTTACAATTAAAATGTGATGAAATACAGCAATTTTTCCTCACTTCTCCTTCTGTTTAACTTCCACCTGATACAAATCAGCAATTTTGGGTTCCTATATTCGAACCCTTGGGCTCGGTGATATTTGTACAGCACTGTTTTATTTTCTAACCCCGCAGGTACTGAGTTATTTAAGAATTTTTATTGGATTCAGTGAAAACAGGATTGCTTTTCTATCTGATTTTAGGAGTTTGTCTTCCCTATGGTTTTCATAAATCCTGGAGTTTTAATTCCATGCCAGACATTTGCAGCCAGGAGTAAATTCCAAAATTAATTGCACCAAGGATACAGAAGGGTTTGGACAAACAGACAAAGGCTAAAATTGCTGCTGTGTTATTGTACATTTAAATTGTATATATTTTAGCATTGTTTAGAATTTAGTTGCAGATTTAAAGACTAAATAATTGCAGAAGGAATTATTAGGGGAGGTTTTGTCCTTACAAATGACACAAACCCACTTTTCCTGCAGTATTTTTCCCAGGAAAATCAAGTCTCTAGTCGTGTGTGGAATTTCATTTGTCTCACTTAATTTCCTTCATATAAATCATGAGGGAAAAGATGTGGCTGTGAGAAATATAAGCCAGTTGTGTGTCAGGATTAAATTGTGGAGAAACATTCCCTATAAGAAATGCAGGATTTTAAGGAATTATTTATCCAGGGAAGCCTGGGAATGAGCGGTTCTCTTAGAAACCACAGCTGCAGTGGCAGCAGGTGTCAGTATAACTGACAGCCCCTATTAAAAATGTATAAAAATACATTTTGATTGGTCTAAAAATGCGTTTTATTCCAGCAGGTGCTGTCTGTGGGAGAGCTCAGCAGGTTCTGTGCCCGTGGCACTCAAACCAGGCCTGTCCCCTTCCTCCTCCAGCTCTTGGTGTCAAAAGATAGGAAAACAAATTCCTGCTCTCCTTTCAAGTCTCCTGACCACTAGGATTTGAGGAATTTCAAATAAATGCATTTAAAAGTCAGGGTGAGTCTGCAGAGCCTGGTTTGGATGTTGAAATAATTCAGTAAAATGGGTTTGCAGCTCAGCTGTTGCACCGAGCAGGGCAGAGCTGAGGGATGGAGACAGGATGGAGCTGGAATTTCTCCACCTGGGATGGAGCTGGAATTTCCCCCTGTGTGCCAGGGGTGGGGGGGGAATTCCAGCTCTGCACGGCATCTTTCCATCTGCATGTCTGGAAATGCAAACTTGGAGCTTCCCAAGACAGAATCTGAGGATCCCTGAGGCTGGAAAAGCCCTCTGGGATCATCAAATCCCAGCTGTCCCCAATGCCCACCTTGTCCCCAGCCCTGAGTGCCACCTCCAGAATTGCTGGGACACCCCCAGGGATGGGCACTGCAAACCTCCCTGGGCAGCTCCAGTGCCTGAGCCCCCTTTGCATGGGGAAATTCCTGCTGGGCCCACCCTGAGCTGCCCTGGGCCGGCCTGAGGCCGCTCCCTCTGCTCCTGTCCCTGTTCCCTGGGAGCAGAGCCCGACCCGCCCGGCTGTGCCCTCCTGGCAGGGAATTGCAGAGAGGGAAAAGATCCCTGGGGATCCTCCTGTGCTCCAGTGGCCCTGCCCGGCTCCCTCAGGGATTGTGCAGCCCTGCCCGGCTCCCTCAGGGATTGTGCAGCACCTGCCCGGCTCCATTTCTCCTGGACACGTCCAGCCCTCCTGTGAGGGAATCAAAAGTGGGAGAAATCATGATGGGCGGGAAGCATGAGGGGTGTCTGGGAAGGCTCTGCTGAGAGCTTTTCCCCTGCTCCTCTTTCTCTAGCCAGCCCTTCAGCTCCCTAGGAATTCCCAGCCTCATCCCGCTGGGTCCTTCGGGTCTCTTGCGAGGAAATCAAATGGGAGGAAATCGAAATGTGAGGGAAAAAGAGTGGGGGAGTTTGAGAGGTTTGCTGCAGGCTTTTCCCTTTCTGGATCCTCTTTCTCCAGGTGTGCCCCTGCCGGCTCCCTCAGGGATTGTGCAGCCCCTGCCCGGCTCCCTCAGGGATTGTGCAGCCCCTGCCCGGCTCCCTCAGGGATTGTGCAGCCCCTGCCCGGCTCCGTTTCCTTCCCTGGCCCAGCTCCAGCCCCTCAGCCCCTCGGTGTGAGGGAAAAAATCAAAAAGTGGGAGAAAATATGATGGGGGGAAGCAATGAGGGGAGTCTGAGGAAGGCTTTGATGTGGAGCTTTTCCCTCCTGGATCCTCTTTTTCTCTAGGCCAAGCCCTTC
Organism: Zonotrichia leucophrys gambelii; assembly: GCF_028769735.1. Classification (NCBI taxonomy): domain Eukaryota; kingdom Metazoa; phylum Chordata; class Aves; order Passeriformes; family Passerellidae; genus Zonotrichia; species Zonotrichia leucophrys. The sequence continues at coordinate 1,056,858 of NC_088177.1, read as the reverse complement.
CCAGCTCCCTCAGGGATTCTCCAGCCTCTTCCCCAGCTGGGTTCCCTTCAGGGTGTCTCCTGCCATGAGGGGAAAATCAAAAAGTGGGAGAAAATGTGAGGGAAAAAAGAAGTGAGGGGAGTTTGGGGAAGGCTTTGATGCAGAGCTTTTCCCTTCTGGATCCTCTTTTTCTCCAGGCTGAGCCCCTTCCCAGCTCCCTCAGGGATTCTCCAGCCCCTTCCCAGCCTGTTCCCTTCCCTGCCCCTTCCCAGCTCCCTCAGGGTCCCTCTTGTCCTGAGGGTCCCAGAGCTGTCCCCAGCCCGGGAGGAGGCTCCCAAGGGCCAGGTCCTGGCCTGTTCCTGATGGACAAACCCCTCCCTGACCCAGACCTGCACCTTTTCCACGAGCAGGATCAGATTTTCCCGAGAGCTTTCCGATTTCTCTCAGCACTGCAGGCTGGAAGCACAGGGTGAGGACAGTGCCTGAGATCCAATTCCGTGTCACTGAGGGAGTGTTGAGAGTTGCCACAGTTGTGCTCGGGTGGCCTCATCCCTTCTCCTTCTTTTTTCCTCCTGTGTGGATTGAAATCTGACCTTCCATCCCTCATCATTCCCTGCAGCTTCAGCCCCCTGGATGACTCCCAAAACCCTTCACCCTGAGGAGCTGATTCACAATTCCTTTATTCCAGTGTGTGACTCCCAGAGCACACCCAGCATCACCAGCAGATTTTTTTTTTGAAAGTTTATTTTTAGCTTTCCCAAATAATTCCCAGATTTGGATTAAATTTCCCTCTGTGGAGCAATTTCAGGCCGCTGGTTTGTGCTCGACGTCTGTCACTGCCACCGGTGACCTACAAAGGCGGGTGATGATATCCCAAGGATGAATTATTCAGCTGCTCTCAACTCTGGAGACCCAGGAGAGGCTCTGGAAATCCACCCTGAGCCTTTGATCCCATCTTTCCTCCCCTTCTGGCACTTGGCCTCAGCTGCCTTTGGGGAAAGGGCTGCTGGAGGGGGGGTGAGACCATGGAGGAGGAGGAGGAGGAGGGACAGAAAGGTGTAAAGGTGATTGAAGGTATGATGCTCGAGGATAAAATCATGGAATGGTTCAGTTGGAAAAGTCATCTGAGATCACCAATTCCAACCATTCCCAGCCTGCCCTTCTCAGGTGCCACATCACAGTCTGTGAAATCCCTTTCAGGGTGGGGGCTCACCTGAGCACCTTTTGCAGGAATTGCCCAAATCCCCCTGAGCTGCCCTGCCGCCTGAGGCCGCTCCCTTCCTGTCCCTCTGAGCAGAGCCCGACCGCCCGTTGCCTCCTGGCGAATTGCAGAGAGGAAGATCCTGGGATCTCCTGTGTCCCGGTGGCCCTTCCCGGCTCCCTCAGGGATTTGCGGCCCATGACCGGCCCTCAGGGATTGTGCAGCCCCTGCCGGAAACCCTCAGGGGAGTTGTGCAGCCTGCGGCTCCCTCAGGATTTCGCCCTCCCGGCTCCCTCGGGATGTGCGGCCCCTGCCCGGCTCCCTCAGGGATTGTGCGGCCCCTGCCCGGCTCCCTCAGGGATTCTCCAGAATTTCCAGGACAATATTCCTCCTGCACTGTTATCTGTAACATACAATTCCTTCAGGTTTTGTAGGATTCGAAAACTCACCTAGGTTTTTTTGCCCTCTTGCATACAGGACCTGGTGGCCTGGTTTAATTCCTTTTTTTGGGTGTTAATTTCTGACAGCAAACAAATTGTCCTGGAAAGCTGCAGTTTAAGCAAACGCTATTTTAGTTAATTTATTCATCAAGACAACTCTGCAAATGAGCTGAGAATTTCGTGTTCCTTCAGCTTTTCCAAGGGGTGGCCCCTGTTCCCACTTTCAGCACTGAAATCTTGTGGGGGTTTATTTAGAGGCACTGACTGAGTTATTCTTTAGGCAATAAAGGAAATGCCAGGCGATTCCAGTGCAAAATCCTGAATAAAAGCAGGAAATTGGGAAAGGCAGCGCTGGGGGATAAATGGAAATCTTGTCCTGCTCTCAACAGGTGGATACAGCAGGAAAACCTTTGGCTTCTGGGAGAAAAGAAATGGAATTGATGTTGTTGGTGCAATGATTCAAGGGCTGGGAGAGCTGGGAATGTTCCCCTGGAGAAGGGAAGGCTCCAGGCAGAGCTCAGAGCCCCTGCAGGGCCTGAAGGGGCTCCAGGAGAGCTGAGAGGGGCTGGGGACAGGGATGGAGGGACAGGAGCCAGGGAATGGCTCCCAGTGCCAGAGGGCAGGGATGGGTGGGACATTGGGAATTCCTGGCTGGGCTGGGATTGCCAGAGCAGCCCCTGGATCCCTGGCAGTGCCAAAGGCCAGGTTGGAACACCCTGGGACAGTGGAAGATGTTGGGGATGGACATGGATTAACTTTAAGGTCCCTTCCCACCCAAAACTCCAGGATTCTGGGATGATTCAAGGAACTAATGGCAAAAAGCAGCTAAAAAACCCCATTAAAATCCTTCTTCCTTATCTCTTTAATGCCAGCTCGGCCTGAGTTCCATTGTGAGGCTGCAATGACTGAAAACCCTTTTTCCTCACCAGTTAAAACCCAATTTGCTGAGTCTTTTGTGCTTTTGGTCTAAATAAATAGAAACTTCTCTTGTTCTGGCCTTTCATCTGCATAAATTACCATAATTAATGTGCAAAGTGATTCATCCGGGCCACAGGCATTTCATAAATTGGAGTCCTGATGTTTTACACCAGCGTTGCTTTGTGTTGGAATTATTTGTAGGGAATAAAGGATGCCCTGAGAGCTGCTCCTCACATCGGACTGTCTCCCTGGGAATGAGGTGGAATTAATGGGCTCAGCAGGAGCTGCTGCTCCTGGGGTCCGATGGCTTTGGAAAAGCCTGGATGGGAGAAAGAAAAATCAAGGGATGGTGGGTGTAACTTTTCTTGGGAAATAACAAAAGGAAATGTTTGGGTTTGTTTCTCTTTGGTCTCACAGGTGCCCCACAAAAATCCCTTTATTTCCCAAGTGCATCCATAGGTTCAGGATTGTGCTTTTTTCCACTCCTGCCCTCAGACAAGGGCAGAGGATGGATCTGCTCCCCTGGAATCCAGGCAGGGGGGCAGAGTGAGGCTCAGCAGGGGCTTCCAGAGGCTGATTCCAAAATCAGGAGGTGCCACTGGGGCAGGACAATCCACGGATCCTCTGCTCCCATAGCTCCATACCGGACATCAGGATCATGAATCCTTGAGTATTTGCAGTGCCTTGAGCTTCCCAAAGATCATTGAAGCACAAAATCATAAAATCATGGAATGGAGCCCAAAATCATAAAATCCTGGAATGGTTTGAATGGAAAGGGATTAGAGATTTCCTAATCCCCCCCTGCCATGGCAGGGACACCTCCCACTGTCCCAGTGTCCAACCTGGCCTGGGACACTTCCAGGGATCCAGGGGCAGCCACAGCTGCTCTGGGAATTCCATCCCAGCCCCTCCTCACCCTCTCAGCCAGGAATTCCTTCCCAATCTCCCACCTGACCCTGTTTACCACAGCATAAGCTCAGATTTACAAAGCCCAGCTCCCACTTTGCGCCCTGCAGCTCAGCCCAGCCCCAGCTCTGCTGGTGCCCAAAAGCTCGGGAGATTCATCAGGAAAAGCCTCGTCAAGCACAGTTTGAGGCTCTCTGGATGCCTCATTTCCATCAGGAATTATCCCTGCAGCTAACTGAGGGATCCTAATGCCAGGCCCTGATTATTCTCCACAGGAATGAGCAGCCCTGAGGACGCCCTTCCATCACCGTGATGAATGCCAGCCTTTATCAGGGCCTGCAGGGAGCGTGGGGAGAGTTATCCCTCACAAACTGCTCCTGAAAAACCATCCCAGGCGAATGTCCCAGCCCTCCTGCAAGGTCTGTGTCCATGGGGTTGTGTGGAACCAGTGGCATCAGCACAGGAGTTTACCAAACAAAATGGGATTTTGGGATTGTCACCTTGGGGAAGAGAGAATTCAGGGAGAATGAATTGGGACCTTCCAGGACCTGGGGGAGCCTGCAGGAGAGATGGAGAGGGACTGGGGACAAGGGATGGAGGGACAGGAGCCAGGGAATGGGCAGGGATGGGTGGGACATTGGGAATTCCCAGAGCAGCTGGGGCTGCCCTGGATCCCTGGCAGTGCCCAAGGCCAGGCTGGACATTGGGACACCCTGGGATGGGGAAAGTGTCCCTGCCATGGCAGGGGTGGCCCTGGGTGACCTCTCCCACCCAAACCATCCTGTCACTCCCATTCTCATTCCAAAGGCATGTGTCACTGTCATGTTTACTGAAAAAATCCCTTCTCCAGGATTTCTTCTCCTGGCAGGATGAGCAGCCTCAGCTTCTCCACGTTTTGCTGCTCTGGAGATTGTTTATCCAAACATGTGAATTGCTTTTATTTAATGACCAATCACCATCGGCTGTGTCGGACTCTGAGGAGTCAGTCAGTCACGAGTTTTTATTATTCATTCTTGTTAAGCCTTCTGTCTGCATCCTTCTCTTTCTTTAGTATAGTTTTAGTATAGCAGAATAGAATAGAATAGAATAGAATAGAATAGAATAGAATAGAATAGAATAGAATAGAATAGAATAGATAATAGAATAGAATAGAATAGAATAGAATAGAATAGAATAGGAATGATAGAATAGAATAGGAAGACTAAAAATCAGAATGAAAACAAAATAAATGGAATGGAATATGGAATAGAATAGAATAGAATAGAATAGAATAGAATAGAATAGAATAGAATAGAATAGAATAGAATAGAATAGAATAGAATAGAATAATTACTCAGCCTTCTTGTCCTGGGGACGTCACAAACACCAGAGGCACGGAATGTCACTGCCAGATCCCGAGTTTTCCCCGCCCAGGAGCAGCTCTGTCCCTGCAGCTGGCACAGATGGCCCTGCCGGATGCCACTCGGACATGGAAAATATTCCATGAGTATCCCGTGGTGCTGCCAAGGACAAGGGACGGGCTCAGGGGCAGGAAGGACAGAGCAGGCAGCCCAGGCACACGGCGATGCCACCCCCTGAGACAGAAACTTTAAGGAATTTAGAGATTTTAGAGGAGCTAAGATTTTAGTCACAGATAAACTTTATTGGAGTTAATTAAAATAAATGGGTAGGCCTTGATGAAGTTAGGAGTTGGTAGTTAACTGTGGTGGTGTTCACAGGGGTCCCAGCACGAGGGAAGAGACGAGGATCTGACTCCATGTTTCAGAAGGCTGATTGATTATTTTATGATATATATTATAGTAAAAGAAAATGATATATTAAAACTATACTAAAATAATAGAAGAAAGGATTTCATCAGAAGGCTGGCAAGGAATAGAAAGGAATGGAATGATAATAAAATCTTGTGACTGACCAGAGAGTCCTAGACAGCTGGATTGGCCATTAATTAAAATCAACCACGAGACCAATCACAGATGCCCCTGTTGCATCCCACAGCAGCAGATAATTATTGTTTTTCTTTTCCTCTGAGGCTTCTCAGCTTCTCAAGAGAAAAAAGGTGTTGAAAAAATTTAGGAAAAAATCCTATCAAAAGGATTTTTCTTATAAAATATATCCATGGCAGTGCCCACATCCCGTGCTCCCTGTGTATCCCATGGCAGCAGGGCTGGGATCAGCTGTAGCAGGGAATTGTGTGGCACTGTTTGATAGAACACCAAATAAAATTACATGGATACCAAGGTAAAAAAGAGAGCTTTTCATTTTTGGTTTTAACATTTATAGATTTCTAAAAGCGGCAGTGACTGGAGGGTGACAGTGCCACCTGTCCAATGACACCGGACAAGGTAATAGTCTGTTAAATTTTTTTTTTCCTCCATAAAAAATGAAAAAATTTTTTTCCTCCATATATGTGAAATAATAAGTTATTTACATAAAGCGTGTAAGAAAGTTTGTTACAAAAATGTTAACATCAAAAAACTTGGAAAAACTTAAAAAACCAAGGCAACACAGCACTAGTTATATAGGTATAGTTACAATTACAGTGTATTTATATTTACAATTTTATCTATATTTATATGTCTATGTACATGTATACTTCTATTTGTTTATATTTATATTTAGAGTTAGTTATAGTTATATTTATAGTTACAGTTAAAGTTACAGTTAATGGGTATTTATAGTTAATTAAATAGTTACAGTTATATGTATACAGTATATAATTAACTATAAATGGGTATTTATAGTTAATTAAAGTTACAGTTATAGTGTATTTATATTTACAATTTATATATATTTATATTTATACTTATATTTATAGTTGCATTAACGCTTATTTTATACTTAATCTGTCCATAACATCACCATATTAAACATTTATTGGAAATGGAAAGAAGCTTTACAGTGTTAAAAAAATCAGGAATGTTCTGGAATCCTAAGTGTGCTTAGGATTGATCTCTCCTGGTATTATTTATATTTATAATTATTTTACATATACATTCATTTTATATTTAATCTGTCCATAATATCATCATATCAAACAATTGCTGGAAAAGGAAAAAAGTTTTACACGAGTTGAAAACTCTGAGAATTCCACTTTTTACCTAAATAAATGATGATATTTCCTGCCATAAGCTCCTAAACACCTCAATCCCTCCCCACACCTCCTCAGCCCAAACCTGTGCTAATTTTTAATTGCTTGGCTGCTCCTGCATTTTAAATCAGCCTCCAGAAATGTTCCCATTAACGTTCCCAGGATTTATTTCCGTGGACAGCAAGTTTGGGGCTGTGGAGAACACAGAGGCCCTCAGTAAATCTCATTTTGCAGGGGATGATGCACATTTTAATGATCTGTAATTCTCTGGAATGGCTGGGGCTGGCCGGGTCACTTATTCCAGGAAAAACTCCTGAGAGGAGAGATTCCATCAAAGCCTGGCTCTTCCTTGGCTCCACCCAGACAATAACACAAGAACAAACAGATTTCCCCACTAATTCCTCGCTGCCGTAAATTCCAGGAGGAATCCGTGAGGATTTATCGTGGAGGAGCTCCAGGATCAGGTTTGGCTGCAGCTCCTGGAAGAAGAAACCTGGATCTGGGTTTTCATTTTGTTTATCTCAGTTCTAAATGAGAGAGAGAAAATGAAATTTTAACTAAAACTAAAATTAAAATTAACGTTAAAATTCAAACAAAAATGAGAATGAGAATGAAAATAATTGAAAATGAAAATGAAAATGAAAATGAAAATGAAAATGAAAATGAAAATGAAAATTTGTTGGACAGGGCTCGGAGCACCCGGGGATAGTGGAAGGTGTCCCTTGGTCAGAATGGGATGGATTTTAAGGTCCCTTCCAACCCGAACCAGCCTGAAATTCCAGGAGAAAAGCCCTAAAATTTAATTCTCCTGGAAGTTTCACGTGCTGCCCACCTAAAGTGCAGCTTCATTAAAAGGAGTGATTAATTACAGCTCTGATTTTACCTAATTAGAACTCTGATTTAACCTAATTATTGCCGGATTTTACATTTTAATGCAGCTCAAAACCCCTTTAAAAAATTCCAATGAGTTCCTTAGAGATGGGGATGGTTCTCCCATCCCTGTGGGAATCTCCTGCCCGTTCCATGCAGTCCAATTGTTGGGATGAGATTAAAATAAAACCTAAATTAAAATTAAAATTAATCCTTATTAAAAGGATTCTTAAACACTGATAAAAGTGGGGGAAAGTGGCCACAACCATCCTGACCAGGCTTTTTGCAGGAAAAGTTTGGAATTTTCTGGAGCAGATGCTGCTGGTGATCTTTTCACACCTGGTGGCTCAGTGACAGTCGCCTGCTGGGATCCAATTCTCCCAGAAATCAACATTTATATGGGTTTTATCATGGAAATGAATCATTTTGAAGTGGGAATGGATTGTAAAGTTCCTCACGGATTTGTTTTGCAACACATCCACGAGAAACTTTACAATCCATTCCCACTTCAAAATTAAAATTAAAATTAAGATTAAAATTAAAATTAAAATCAAATCAATTTTCTGACAAATCCAGCGTGAGTTGTTGCAGTTAATAAGGCACGAAGGTGATTATATCCCATAAAATGGTGGAATTGTTGACGCTGGAAAAGCCCCCCAAGGTCACCAATTCCAACCTGTAACCAATCCCAACCACCCTAGTGCCACATCCAGGAATTCCCAAAATTCCTGGATCTCTCCACTGCCTCCCAGGCTCCAGGTGCTTGAGAGCTGTGGCTGCAGGGCGTGGAAGCTGGATGGAGAATTTGGAATTCTGGAATCTCCACCCATTGGAGCAGAGCATGGATCACCTCCCCAGCAATGGGGAGATCCATCATGGCCAGAGCTGGGAGATTCCCAAATCAGGACTTGTGGTAGATGGGAATGGAAGAATTCCCACATCCTGGAGAATTTGGGGGTGGAGTGTGTGTGTTTGTTGGGATTGTTGTGTCTGGTTTCATTGGGAAAGAGGATTGGATCACCTTTCCAGCAATGGGGAGATCCATCATGGCCAGAGCTGGGAGATTCCCAAATTTGGGGCTTGTGGTAGATGGGAATGGGAGAATTCCCATATCCCAGAGGATTTGGGGGTGGAATGTGTGTTTTGTTGGGATTGTTGTGTCTGGTTTCATTGGGAAAGAGGAATCTGCACCTTGGGAACGGAGTAATTCCCACATCCTGGAGAATTTGGGGGTGGAGTGTGTGTGTTTGTTGGGATTGTTGTGTCTGGTTTCATTGGGAAAGAGGAATGGATCACCTTCCCAGCAATGGGGAGATCCATCATGGCCAGAGCTGGGAGATTCCCAAATCAGGACTTGTGGTGGCTGGGAATGCAAGAATTCCCATATCCCAGAGGATTTGGGGGTGGAATGTGTGTTTTGTTGGGATTGTTGTGTCTGGTTTCATTGGGAAAGAGGAATGGATCACCTCTCCAGCAATGGGGAGATCCATCATGGCCAGAGTCAGGAAATTCCCAAATTTGGGACTTGTGGTAGATGGGAATGGGGGAATTCCCACATCCCGGAGAGTCTGGGGTTGGAGTGTGTGTTTGTTGGGATTGTTGTGTCTGGTTTCATTGGGAAAGGGGAATCTGCACCTTGGAGAACGCTGGGATTCACTCTCCAAGGAATATTCACTGCTATGGGCTGCAGCTGTGGGTGAAGGAGCCTGGAGAAAGTTCCCAGGTCTCTCCTGATGTCCAGGGCACTTGGAAAAGAGCTCCATTGACATCCCTGCAGAACTGTGGGATTCCCTGGAGCACAAACGGGTGCTTGGGCAGCCCAGCAGGGATCCAGCTCCATGCTTCCATGGATTTGCCATCCTTGGAGCAGCTCAAAGGACACCGGTGGGAAAGGATTGGGATGCTCCTGGCAGAACTCATCCCATCACATTCCTTACATTTCCTGGAGAGATCTCATCCCCTCTTCCCAACACACATTTCCCATCCTCTCCCAAGCTCTCAGGAGGACTCTGAGCGTGGAGGGGGTGTGTGGGGACATCCCAGCCTCAGCATTCCCAGGAATGGCAGCAGGCTCTGTGCTCCCTCTGCTCTGAAACCGGTGGGGGATTCAGGCAGAGCTGCCAATGGAGCAGGGACAAATGCAGGATAATCCCAGCGCTGATGAATATCCACCAATATCCCTCCCAAAGTGGTTTAGCCACAAATTAGGAGCCTCTGCTACCAAGTGAGAGCGCTCCCAGCCAAATCTGGGCTTTATTGGAAGATTATCCAAAGAATCAAAGGGATTCTGCCTGGCCTGTGGTTAACAGTTCATGTCTGGAGCAGCAGAGTCGCCTGGAGAGCGGGGCTGGGAATGGAGCACCCCTTTCTGGGCATCATTTCTTTGGGATTCCCCAAATAAACCCTTGATTCCAGCCAGGAACAGCAATTCCAAGCAGCTCCAAGGGCAGTGGTGGCATTTGGGATGGGTTTATGGCGCTTTTTCGCAGGCAGCAGAACATCTGTGGCTCCCTCTGTCCCTGCTGCTCCTTGAGCTCCACTCATCACCCTCAGCCTGGCACAAAGGAACTTTTGGAGCCATTCCCCAAGTTTTCTAAACTTTAGGAGCAGGGAAATAACGAAAATCCTGGCAGGTGCCAACTTCATTGGAGGATTTGTGCATCCTGTGGAGATGAAGGTGGGGGAGCAACCCTGAGGTGTTCAAACCCTTGGGATCTCCACACTTCTGTTCCAGGAGTATGGAACCTGGGGTTGCTGGGGATGAGCCTCCTCCAGCTGCTCCATCCCCAGGGAATTTCACAGGGATCCAAAACATTGGATTTATGGAGGAGCCTCAATGCTGCTTTTGATTCCAGAGGCAAGGAAGGACAAACCCAGCAGGGAAGTGACCTCTGTCACTCCCACACTGAGTCTGAACCCTTCCCTGATGGGAAATTCTTGGAATTATATCCACAGAGTGCAGTCTGGCTGGAGGGCACACGGCTGAACTCCAAGGATTTTGGCTGATGGGGTGTGGATGCCCTAAGGAAGTTTTTGAGGGATGTTTGTGGGCACTTCCAGGTTCTCCCATTGGATAATTCCAGCCTGGGAATTGTGGGCTTAAATATTCTCAGATGGACATTGGGAAAACTGATGGTTCACCCAGGGCTCCTGTCCCAAGGTGGGAATTGATCATTCTGAGATGGAATTTCGCTTCCAGCCATGGTGGTGGGAATGGCTGTTTGTCCATCACTGTTTGACCATGGAGCCATGGAATTGTTTGGGCTGCAAAAGACCTTTGGGATCATCGAGTCCAACCCAGCACCACCATGGTCACCACTGCCCCTTGTCCCCAAGTGCCACATCCACAGGTTTGGAACAATTCCAGGGATGGGAATTGTGCAGAGCTGGAAAACCCTTTCCATGAAGGAATTTCCCCAATATCCAGCTAAACCTCCCACAGCTGAGGCCGTTCCCTGGGAGCAGAGCCCAACACCTGCAGCTGTCCCCTCCTGGAAGGGAATGATGGAATGAGAGGCTCCCTCCTGATCCCCCTTTTTTCTAGGATAAGCTCCCCAGTTCCCTCAGGAAAATCAAACCCAGCAGAGCCCAGGCATGGAGCAGGCTGTGCTCCCATTTCCAATCCATCCTTACAGAGAATTCCCTGGAATTCCCAGTGCTCCTTGTGCCTGCCCCCAGGAGCTGTTTCCCAATCCAAGGTCCTGCTGCTGTCCTGTTGGAATTCAGGACATCCCTCTGGCTGTGCTGGAGTGCCAGGACCCTGCCAGGGGGCCCACAGACCCTGGCACAGAGCCCAACACACCTGTGGGTTTGATTATGACCCGTGGAGCAAATCACCAACCTTGTAGGAAGAATTACAAGCCACAACAGTTTAAGCAGAATGATAGTGGATTTGTCACAGGGTAAAAAATAGATTTTTGAGGTTTTTAGAGTGGGGTTTCAGGGGACAAGATGGAGGAATCTGGGCGTGTCCAGCCTTTCTCCTTCTTCTTCTTGGCCTCCATCTCCTGCTGTGATGGTGGCACTTTGGGATTGGTTTAGAGCAGAAGCTCAGTGTCTAACACAGGTGATGGGTATTGGGCAGTAATTGTAAATATTGCACAGGTAGTTTTTAGTATAAACAGATAACAGCACCCTGGGGCAGGCAGAGTGCCTCTGTCTGTGCTGCTGAGCAGAGCTGGGCTGGGCAGGAGAAAGAATTTTATAGATAAGGAACAATGAACAACCTTGAGAGCGAGAGCTGAAGAGCTCTGACTCCTTCTTGGAGCCAGGCTGGGAAAAGAGAATTTCTGACACATCTGGGGTCACTGTGAGCAGCAGAGATCCCTAGAGATCCCCGTGTGTGCCCTCCATCCTTGTCCCTCCCCGGGCCAGCTCCCCACCATCCCGTGGTGTTTCCCATTGCGTGTCCCGGGGTGACAGAACAAATCTCGCCCAGATGTGCAGCGTCCTGGCCTGCCGGGATTGCGGCTCTGCCAGATGTTGTGGCACATCCCAGGGCAGCAGAGCAGCTCCTCCCCTGGGATCAGCCCAGGATCGAGGGAAGGGAGCTGCTCCCACCAGGAAAGGGGGCTCGGGGCTCTCTGCACCCCGGCTTTGGGGCAGGACAAACACCCAACACAATTAGCGCCGGGCTGTTAATGAGCAGGGAGGGATCAGGGATGGGAAGGGATGGATGGGCTCTGGCAGCTCCAGCTCCTTGGAGCAGCCTCCACATCCCAGAGCCCATCCAGGGATCCATGTGGAGTTCAATGTATCTGCATTAATAGGATATTTTGGAATGTGATACATCTGTTTTAACAGGATATTCTGGAATTTCATATATCTGTATTAATAGGATATTTTGGAATGTGATAGATCTGTTTTAACAGGATATTCTGGAATTTCATGTATCTGTATTAATAGGATATTTTGGAATGTGATACATCTGTTTTAACAGGATATTCTGGAATTTCATATATCTGTATTAATAGGATATTTTGGAATTTGACATAGCGGCTTTAACAGGATATTTTGGAATTTATTCTGTATTAATGTGACATTTTGGGTTAAGTTCCCCTGTTAAATAAGAAATTTTCAATGCCTTTGCAATCAGTGGATGTCCAGTTAGAACCTGACTCCCTGCCTGGATCTTGCTTTGGAATCCCTGGGAATCCCAGGATTGTTAGGGTTGGAAAAGACCTCCAGGCTGACCTTTGGAAAACACCATGGGAAACAGAGCTGATGGAAAATCCACCCCGCAATTCCCAACTTGGAGCCAGCCTGGCACAGCTGCTGATCCAATCCAAGTAGTTTGTCCCAATTCCCAGTAGCCAAATCCCAAACTGGGAAGCCGTGCCTCAATCTGTGATGAGGCCATGGGGTGGGATCATCCCCCATGGGTGGGATCATTTTCCATCGGGTGGGATCATTCCCCATGGGTGGCGTCATTCCCTATGGTTGGGATGAGTCCCCCACGAGAGGGATAATTCTCCATGGTTGGGATCATTCCCAATGGATGGGATCATCCCCATGGTTGGGATCATTCCCCTGTGGATGGGATCATTCCCCCATGGATGGGATAATTTTGCATGGGATCATCCCCATGGGGTGCGATCATTCCCTATGGGATGGATCATGGCTGGGATCATTCCCCCAGGAGTGGGATCATTTCCTGTGGGTGGGATCATTCCCCCATGGATGGGATAATTTTGCATGGGATCATCCCCATGGGGTGCGATCATTCCCTATGGGATGGATCATGGCTGAGGTCATTCCCTCATGAGTGGGATCATTTTCTGTGGGTGGGATCATTCCCCCATGGATGGGATAATTTTCCATGGGGTGCAATCCTTCCCCATGGGTGGGATCATTCCCCATGGATGGGATCATTCTCCATGGGTGAGATTGCTCTTCATGGATGGGACCATTCCCCCATGGCTGGGATCATTCCCCCATAGGGTGGGATCATTCCCCCATGGATGGGATCATTCCCCCATGGATGGGATGAGTCTCCCATGAGTGGGATAATTTTCCATGGGTGGGATCGTTCCCCCATGGCTGGGATAATTTTGCATGGGGTGGAATCATCCCCTATGGGATGGATCATGGCTGAGATCATTCCCCCAGGAATGGGATCATTTCCTGTGGGTGGGATCATTCCCCCATGGATGGGATCATCCCCCATGGATGGGATATTTCCATGGTGCTATTCCCATGGGTGGAATCATTCCCCATGGATGGGATCATTCTCCATGGGTGAGATTGCTCTTCATGGATGGGACCATTCCCCCATGTCTGGGATCATTCCCCCATAGGGTGGGATCATTCTCCCATGAGCAGGATCATTCCCCCATGGATGGGATCATTCCCCCATGGATGGGATATTTGCATGTCTCCCCAGGAAGTGGGATCATTCCTATGGATGGTCGGTGGGATCATTCCCCCATGGATGGGATCATCCCCCATGGATGGGATAATTTTCCATGGGGTGCAATCATTCCCCATGGGTGGGATCATTCCCCATGGATGGGATCATTCCCCCATGGGGTGCAATCATTCCCCCAGGAATGGGATCATTTCCTGTGGGTGGGATCATTCCCCCATGGATGGGATCATCCCCCATGGATGGGATAATTTTCCATGGGGTGGGAGCATCCCCATGGGATCCCTGTGGGAAGGGAATGTTTTCTCTGCTCTCAGCACTCGTGCAAACCCAGCAGGGAAGGATTTCCTGGGCTCCGTGGGATGACGTAAGGATATCCTTGATCCCAGAAAGGATCTTTGCGCTCGGATCAGCTTAGCGCGACTTATTTTCCATCTGTGGCCTTTTTCACTGCTGGGCTTAACGAGCCATTAGGGCTGGCCCTCATTCCTGCTCCTCCTTCCAGGCCGCTCCAGGGATGTCTGGGAGCAGCACAGGGAGCTGCTGGGCTGAATTCCTCAATAAAACCTCGGGATCTGCCGCCTCCTTGGAGCTGCTCCCGCCCCTGATCCGTGAGGAACGTCCCGGTGGGCTTTGGGCCACCCAGCAGGAATCGCTGGCCTTGACCAAAGCCCAGAGCAGCTCTGAGGGAATTACTGAGGCCTTGGGAATGCTCTGGGGCATTTGAGACTCGGAGAATTTCAGGCAAAACTTCCCAAAATCAGCTCCGGGGTCTCAGAGGGCTGGAATGAGCCTGGAGGAGCCCCCAAGGGCTGGAGCCCCTCTGGAGCCGGGCTGGGAGAGCTGGGAATGTTCCCTGGAGAGGGGAAGGATCCAGGCAGAGCTGGGATGAATTCAACTTTTTTAATATTCATTTTTGAAATGAATTTTTTATATTCAATTGTATCTGAATATGGCAGTAGAACAGCAAAGTCCTGCTATAACTGCAGCTTTGGATTGTTGTGGCAATAAAAAAATAATCAAAATCAAAAGAATCAAAATAAATAAAAATATCAAAAAAGCAAATGTAATAAATAAAATAAAATAGGAACAAATAGTAGTGGCAGTAATAATAAAAATATAATAAAAAGAAGAAAAACATAATAAAGATAAAAATAAAAATAATTAATTTATAATTGATTTATAGTAAAGATACTATAGTTATATATTATACAAAATATATAAATATAAGAAAATATAAATATAGAAAAAGTTTGTATAATATAAATTATTTAAAATATAAATATAAAAATAAATATAATAAAGTAAATATAGATATATGCAAAGTAAATATAATAAATATAATAGATTAATAATAATTAAAGCAATAATGCTTAAAAGAATATACTAAATAATATATAAATATTTTAAAAAATAGTATTTAGGAATAACCCCATCCCCTGCTGTCCTGCCAGCTTTTAGGGAACAGGCTGGGGGATGAGCAGCTGCACCTGGTAGTAACTGCCTGGGTATAAATGAGGTTGGAGGGGGATTATGGCCCTGTGGGAAGGAGGGCCAATTCCAATTCCTGTGGAATTTGGCCTTCAGGAGCTGCAAAGGTAAAGCTGTGCTTCTGCTTTTGGACGTGTTTATGTTTATTGGACGTTAATTTTATTTATTGGGTATTTGTGGGCATTAATTGGCAAATGATCAGCTTGGAACGTATGGTGGATTTGAAGTGAGGTGTGAGGAAAGCAGGATGGGAGGAAGCCGCCCAGAGGGGTTTGTATTTTGGATTTTTTGTGAGATGAATGTGTGGGAGCACCCAAATCTTTGGGACACGCCCAGTTTAGCCTCTCTTTTCCAAAGTAATTCTGTCCTGGGCCTCCTTTCTTTGTGTTTCTGCATTAAACTCTGCCCACCAAGCTCTGGGAGCAGTTTTTAACTCCCTGCTGAGGATGGGAATTATCATTTGAGGTGGTTCCTGCCCTTTTTATCAATTCAATCAGAATTTGGTGACTTGGTCTGCCTTTGGGGGGCCCAGACGTGATGACATTTATTGATATTTATTGGATATTTATGGACATTTGACCATTCCTATATTGGGAACATGATCAGTTTGTGTGGGGGCCTGAATATATGTTGTATTGTAAGATCTGTGTGTGTCAATGTGGGGCCTGAATATATGTTGTATTGTAAGACCTGTGTGGGTCCGAGTTGCTCCAAACGAGCTGCAGCTGCAGGGCCCTTAGTTGGGCAGCAGCTGTAGCTCGTGAAGGTAACTGAGATAAACAGGGGTGGGTCAAGAGCCCAGGAGGAGCCCCTGAGAAGACAGGAAGGGCTGAGCTGCAGAGAATGGAGAAGAGCCCCAGCAGAGAGGCGAGAACAACACTGCAGTGAGGATTACAACTGGTGCCCCGTGTGATGAAGAACATGCAGTCACTCATCGAAAGAAGGTATGGAATCCCCCGGACAGCCGAGAGCTGTGGCAGCCTGAGAGCTGGGACTTTGGAATATCAGCCAGAGAGCTGGGACTATAGAAGATAGGACAGCTGAGAGCTGTGGCAGCCTGAGAGCTGGGACTGTATAGGGTATGCAATATTCTATGATGTATCTAGGACAGCTGAGAGCTGGGACTGTATGCATATTGTAATTGTATAATTGTTAAAGAAAGGGGGGAATGTAATGGGGGCCTAAATTTAATGTTGTATATTGTTAAGATCTGTGTGGTGTAATGTGGGGGCCTGAATATATGTTGTATTGTAAGACTGTGTGGGTCTGAGTTGCTCCAAACGAGCTGCAGCTGCAGGGTCCTTGGTTGGGCAGCAGCTGTAGCTCGTGAAGGTAACTGAGATAAATAGGGGTGGGTCGAGAGCCCAAGAGGAGCCCCTGAGAAGACAGGAAGGACTGAGCTGCAGAGAATGGAGAAGAGCCCCAGCAGAGAGGCAAGAACAACACTGCAGTGAAGATTACAACAAGTTTGGAGCACACACTGGGTGAAAAATGAGATTTGAGGAAAGCAGGATGGGAAGAATGCACCAAGAGGGGTTTGTATTTTGGGATAAATGTTTGTATTGTGAGATAAATGCGTGGTAGCACCCAAATCCTCGGGACATGCCCGGGTTACTCCCCACTGATCCCGGGAATTCTGAGCCCATGGATTGAGCTGTTTGCAGAGGTTTCCCATGAGGTTGAACTGGTTTGTCTCCACCCCACCCGTGGCATTTCTGAGGTGCTCTGCAGTTTCCATGGAGGATTCCTTTCCACTCCCTGCAGCACTCTGAAGATTGATGCCAGGTAATTAACGGGCAGATAACGAGGCAAGATTAATTGGGAATGCAGATGAAGCCCATTAGGGATGGAGTTTGTGCTGCTGTCACACAGTGAAATTTCCCTTTTTGTCCTCCCTCACAAGCTGTACCCGTGCAGAGGTGGAAAAGGAGGTTTGATGTTCCAAAAGATAAAACTGGGATTAATTCCACTCTGCTCCAGGCTGGGGGGTCCTTAATGGAAGAGTTCACTGGGAACTATGAAATTGTTCCTGGGAAAATCATAAAGTTGTCATGGGAAATTGGGAATTTATATCTGAGTGTGCTGCCAGTGCACAGGAATGTTGTTTTAATAACAGCATGGCCAAATCACTGGGATTTTCCAGGTTTGCTGGGTCCTGATTGAACTAATCCTGATTCCATGGGTTCCCTGCATTTGCTCTGTTGGATCAGTCCAGCATTTGGTGGAATTCCAGACTGGTTTGGGTGGGAAGGGACCTTAAATCCCACCCCATTCCATCCCCAGGGACGCCTTTCCCATCCCAGGGTGCTCCAGCCTGGCCTTGGGCACTGCCAGGGATCCAGGGGCTGCTCTGGCAATCCCAGCCCAGCCAGGAATTCCCAATTCCCAATGTCCCATCCATCCCTGCCCTCTGGCACTGGGAGCCATTCCCTGGCTCCTGTCCCTCCATCCCTTGTCCCCAGCCCCTCTCAGCTCTCCTGGATCCTTCCCTAAATGTTTTCCTGCATTCCTGAAAATACCCCAGCTGATTCCTGGCTGTTATTTTATTTTTTCCCATTATCTCCCATAACAATGAATCCCTGACATTTATCCTTCCTCTGCTGGAACACAAAGCAGCCCCACTTCAAAAACCAGGGAGGGAACGTGAGCAGGAGAGGATGGGAGAGGATCTGTGGGTGGTTTGTGCTCGCAGGGAAAGGTGAAATATGGATTTGGCTGAAGGTCAGGGAGGAGATTTCAGGGACTTCCTGGGTTTAAAATTGTGTTTTTTCCACATGGGAATGAAAATGGATTGAGATGATAAAATCCAGGATGCTTTGCTGTTGGTGGCTCAGGAAAATGGACACTTGGGCCTTCCCAAAGCTGCTTCCTGAGTGCCAAAAATCCTGGATATGAACACAGGATTGCCAAAAATCCCTGGATACCTGGATATGAACACAGGATTGCTAAAAATCCCTGGATATGAACACAGGAGAGGAGAGGGGGCACAATCCATGGGGAAATCTGGGTCCAGGACAAGGGGAGGAGAGCTGGGAATGGGGTTATTCCCAAATCTCTCTGCAGAGCTGGGAATGGGGTTATTCCCAAATCTCCTTTCCAGAGCTGGGAATAGGGTTATTCCTAAATCTCTCTGCAGAGCTGGGAATGGGGTTATTCCCAAATCTCCTTTCCAGAGCTGGGAATAGGGTTATTCCTAAATCTCTCTGCAGAGCTGGGAATGGGGTTATTCCCAAATCTCCTCTTCCCCAGAGCTGGGAATGGAGTTATTCCCAAACCTCCTCTCAAGAGCTGGGAGTGGGTTTATTCCCAAATCTCCTCTCCAGAGCTGGGAATGTGGGGTTGTTCCCAAATCTCCTCCAGAGTGGAATGTGGGGTTGTTCCAAATCCTCCTCTCCAGAGCTGGGAATTTGGTTTTCCCAAATCTCCTCTCCAGAGCTGGGAATGTGGGGTTGTTCCCAAATCTCTTCAGAGCTGGGAGTGCGTTTATTCCCAAATCTCCTCTCCAGAGCTGGGAATGTGGGGTTGTTCCCAAATCTCCTCTCCAGAGCTGGGAATGTGGGGTTGTTCCCAAACCTCCTCCCAAGAGCTGGGAGTGGGTTTATTCCCAAATCTCCTCTCCAGATGTTTATTCACTCCCAAGGGAAGCAGGAGGGAGGTGTGTAGGAGGTTTTGTTTAGTCACAAAACACGGCAAAAAAAATGATGGATTTGTGCAAAATCCATAAGAGCGAAAAAATATCCATTCCTGAGGGAGAGTCCTTTTCCTTAACACCTGGCTGTGTAAAATCCCTACAAATTCCAGGCTCCTTGAGCCGCCCCAAGTTGTCATTCCTCCCTCTGGTGCCCCTGCTCTCACCTGCTCTGATTTCCAGCCTCATCTCCCACCTGCTGGGAGCTGAATTGTTGGGAGGTTTAAATTCCAAAGGTTCAGCTCTGCTGGCTCCCATCTGTGCTGTCACTCACACCCTTAATTAGCTCCCAATTAAAATTGCTCTGGGTCTGCAGGGTCCAGAGCCTTTTCCTGAGCTGATTCTGAGCCCGAGTGGCTCAGCTGAGAGGAGGGGATGGATTTGGGGATGGATTTGAGGATTTTGGGGCTCTTTTTCAAGTTTGATCCCACAAAAATGAAGGATTTGGGATTCCTTTTCAACAGCAGGAGTGCCAGAGTTGGAGTGGGCACTTTTCCTTCTGTTTGGCAAGGAAAACTGCAATTCCAGGAGCCCAGAGAGGGAAAATGAGGCTCTGGGGTTATCCCAAGAAAAACTCAGCCAAGCCCTTAACCCTGCCCACTGAGAATGGGATTATTCAGGCAGGAATAGCTGAATATTCCAAGATCCAGCTGCCAGCAGAAGGATTTGGGCCTCAGGTCAATTAAAAGGATTTGTCTTTTTCACCTTCTCTGCTGCATCTGCTGGAGCCAGGAGCTGGCAAAACTGGAGGAGTTTAGGCAGGAAAATTGTCTTTTTTTCCTCCAGTTTTGTCTCCAGGGGGAGATGCCCAAATGTTTGCAGCACCAGGAACGGGGAGAGAGAGACAAAGCTGTAAATAGATGAATTTGGGGTTTGCTTGAGTGGCCAGGCAGTGCCAGAACATCCCAAGCCCCTTCCCTGGGATATCCTGGGGGGAACAGCTTAAATGGGAAGAGCAGGGATGGATTTGTTATCCCACAGATCCCCCCTGCTCTCAGCAGGGCCCTCGTGGCTGCTGCTGTTAAATGGAAGATGCTGTGGGATATTGGAGGCAGGGTTGGCTGCAGGGGGTGGAGGAGCCGTCAGTTCCCCTTTGCAGAGATGGATGGGGCTTTTGGGGAGCTGGGGCTGCATCCTGGGGTGTTTGCAGCCGCTGCAATGATTCCTGCGAGGTGATGAGGGGAGGGACAGCAGGGCTGGGGTTTGCCTTGGGAGGAGGCCAAAAAGGAGAAAATTTGGCTGCAGGCATCAAATCCATCACGGGCAGTGAAGGGGAGGCAGCGCAGCTCAGAGCTGTGCTCCATGGAATAGCAGGAGAAATCCTTGCTCACAAAAAAGGGGGAATTGATCCAGGGCTGCAGGGGATCCTGGGCTGGTCACATCCTCTGAAATCCCTGTTCCAACAAATCCCACTCTTTTCCCACGCTGTTTTCCCAAAATCCTGGAGCAGCTGATCCCTGCTTTGGGGTGAAATCCTGGAGCAGCTGATCCCTGCTTTGGGGTGAGATCCTGGAGCAGCTGATCCCTGCTTTGGGTGGAATCCTGGAGCAGGTGATCCTGCTTTGGGGTGAATCCTGGAGCAGCTGATCCCTGCTTTGGGGTGAGATCCTGGAGCAGCTGATCCCTGCTTTGGGGTGAAATCCTGGAGCAGCTGATCCCTGCTTTGGGGTGAGATCCTGGAGCAGCTGATCCCTGCTTTGGGGTGAGATCCTGGAGCAGCTGATCCCTGCTTTGGGGTGAGATCCTGGAGCAGCTGATCCCTGCTTTGGGGTGAAATCTGGGAGCAGCTGATCCCTGCTTTGGGGTGAGATCCTGGGATTAGCTGATCCCTGCTTTGGGGTGAAATCCTGGAGCAGCTGATCCCTGCTTTGGGGTGAGACCCTGGAGCAGCTGATCCCTGCTTTGGGGTGAGATCCTGGAGTAGCTGATCCTGCTTTGGGTGAGACCCTGGAGCCGCTGATCCCTGCTTTGGGGTGAGACCCTGGAGCAGCTGATCCCTGCTTTGGGGTGAAACCCTGGAGCAGCTGATCCCTGCTTTGGGGTGAAATCCTGGAGCAGCTGATCCCTGCTTTGGGGTGAGATCCTGGAGCAGCTGATCCCTGCTTTGGGGTGACATGAAGGGAAGGATTTTCCAGCTCCTTGTCCTCATTCCTGCTCCCATTCTCCCCATTCCATGGGTGTCCCTCACCCAGCCCAAAGCCCAAAGGCCTCCCGCTCCTGGAGGAAAGCAATGACATTTTATTCCCACCTGGAAACAGCCAGAGTGGGAGAAATGGAGCATAAAATATCCCTCAGCAGGTGGCAATGGAGAAATGAGACAAAACACAGAATAAGCACGGAGCTGCTGCTTGTTTTCTCTTTTTTTTTCCCTTTCTTTTTCTTTCCCAGAAGGGGAAAATGATTCAGGAGGTAATTTGGGATGGATGCTCGGAGCCTCGGTGGTGTCAATTTTCCAGGGCTGAGGGATGTGCCTCTGAATCCTCCCCCTCAGTGGGGAGCCAGCAGCTCTCACTCTCAGATTTTTTATTTTAATGAGCACATGGAAGCCAGCCCAGACGGGCTGGAATCAGGATATTCCCTGAAGATTTTCCCTCTAAACCCTGCTCAGGAGCTGGAAAAATCCGGGTGGAGGTGTCTGCTCAGGGAATTCCTGCTCAGAGCTTGGGAATGGGGTGGGGAAGAAGCAGTGGGGGCTGTTGGATATTGATAATTAAATAAATCTTGGGAGTTTTAGTGGTCAGTGTCCTTTTCCCAATATTCCTGCTGGGATTTGTTTTCCTCTGTCCTTGAGGAGCCCTGGGAAGCACCAAAGAGCCCTGGGAGCAGGTGAGGAAATGAGATTCCTCCTCTCCCAGCAGAAACTGCCAGGATGGAATAGAAATGTTGGGAGTTGAGTTGATCCCTGCATGAATGAATCCCAAATTCCAAGCTCTGCCCGGTGTCCTTTGGATTTGAAGCTGAATTCCGTGGGCCAACAGAATCCTGCTGGATTTTCCCTGCTGGAGTTCAAGGACAACACTGCCGGGCACAGGATGGGATTGTTGGGGTGTTTTGGGTGATTTGGGATGATTTCTTTAGGATTTCTCTGGAATTAAAGTCTGTAAGGAAGTTGTTACTGGTGAGAAATTGCTGCTTTTATCCTGGTATTGCAAAAAACCTGGATCTTTACGGAAATGGGGAATAATTTGTCTTAATGAAACCATCCTTGTGTCTGCTGGGGCTTTCACCTGGGAATTCCCAGGGATGAACAGACCATGGAAACAAAGGATTGTTCCCAGGGAATAATGGGAATTCTGCAGTTCCCTCTGCCTGCTCCTGCAGCTTCCCAGGAATCCTTTGGGCACTTTTTGGGAGCAATAAACCAGGATTTGGATCCAAGGAACAATAAACAGGAGCAGGGCTGACGTAGGAATTCTGGCTGGGATGGGGCTTTATTGGGATTTCTGTTTGATATAAAAACATGAGACAGGAATGTCCCTGCTGGGAAATCCCTGCTGGAAGTTCCCACCTGGATGTGGGTCTGCCCAGGGAGCATTTTGGGGAATTGGGGGTGCACAGAGCAGGGAAAACACTCTGGAAAATTCCAGGAATACAATGATGGATTTTGTGCTCCATGCACTCAGAGAAGCCTTTGCCACTCCAGCTGCATTTATTCCCATTTTTCACTTCCATCATCTCCACTGACAGGAAGTTTCCCAAGTTAATTGGATTCTTCAGCAGATTTTTGGGTATTTTTTTTCCCTCCCAGGGAAAAAAAAAAAAAGGCAGCAAATTGATCTTCCCCCACTGCCCTGAAGATGCAGAGCTTTGAAATGAAATCCGAGGTGGAATTTATTTTATGACAAAACAGGAGATGAAAAACAAATAGCAGGAATAAGCCATGAATTTTTCATGGGCAGTGGAATGTTCTGGGTGATCCCCTGGGGCAGCTCAGGGTGGGAGGGAGGGCTGGAGCCTTCCCCATCCCCAGGGATTCCTGCAGGAACTCTGTCCTGGGCAATCCCAAATGTGGGGATGAGCCCCAGCCCTCAGAATCCCACATTTCAATCCAAATATTTGTGCCAAGCCTGGAATTTTTTGCTTTAATATCCCAACCATTCCATGATCAATAACTCCCCCACCCCTCCCTCTGATTAAAAGGAATGCTGAATAAAACACTGGGAATGCTGGTGGCTTTATGGATCTCTGATTCTGTAATTAAGTGTCTGTTTGGCTGAGATAACTGCAATTAATCCAATTAATATTCTGGAGTGGAATCTTTTCAGAGATAAGAAAATTTAAATGTAAGGAAAGGTTTTCCAACTGTGAGAAGTGAGACCTTGCACTGATTCCCAGAGCATCTCCTGCATCCCTGGAAGTGCCCAAGGCCAGGTTGGAGCACTGGGACAGTGGAAGGGGTGGAATTCATGGTCAGAACCATTTCACTCCCATTTTTTCTGGCCCTAATCCCAGGCTTCATTCCCAGGTGTGTGAGGAGGTGAAGGGAGGGATGGGGCAGCTGTTCCAGCTGTTCCTCCTGCCCAAAGTCATCCTCTTCCTCCCTGGAGCTCCTGCTGGGTCCGATCCCTCTGAATGCCCTGGAAAAATGAAATATTTGGCCTTGGGATGGGCAGGGGTGCTGGGTTCCCAGTGCTGGGTGTGCAGGGGATTTGGGATTGTGCCCTGTGGGGCTGGGACAGCATTCCTGCCTTTCCTGGTGCTCGGAGCTGCGCCAGGGACTGTCCCCAGGGTGAAGGATGGAGGGAATGGTGCCAGGGTGGCACAGACGTTTTTTATCAAAAATCCTTTTCTCCTGAGAAGCTGGGAAGTTTCAGCTTCTCCATGTTTTGCTGCTTTGGAATGTGATTTGGAGAATTATTTACCCAACACGTGATATTATTTTTACCTGATGACCAATGGCAGCCACCTCTGTCGAGGCTGTGAGCAGCCACAGGATTTTATTATCATTCCATTCCTTTCCTTTGCTGGCCTTCTGATGAAATCCTTTTCTTCTATTCTTTTAGTATAGTTTTAATATAGAATTTTCATGTAATATAATATTATATATATAATATGATATATAATATAATATGATATATTATACATAATATGATATTATAGAATAGAATAGAGAATATAGAATATATAATAGAATATAGAATATATAATAGAATATATATTATAATAATCAATCAGCCTTCTGAAACATGGAGTCAAGACCCTCCTCTCTTCCCTCATCCTGGGACCCCTGTGTACACCCCCACACCAGGGAATGCTTAAAAACCCAGGAATGCCAGGAAAGCAGGGAAAAGCTGAAGGCCCAGCAGGCCCCGAGCTGCCAGGCCAGGCTCAAAATCAGCATTTGCAGCTCCATTTGTGTCCAAAATGCAGCTCTGCTCCCTTCTGGAGCTGTTATCCTGGAATGGAGCTGCCTCCTCTGCTCCTGGGTTGGATTTGTGGGGTGCCCAGGTGAAGGAAGGAATGATGACTCTGACTGCATGTTCTCAAAAAACTAATTTGTTATTTTTGATAATTTATATTTATTATGAATTCTGATTTTATAATATTTGTTATGATACTATGTTATATAAAAGAATGTTAAACTAATAATAAAGAATATTAAACTATACTAAAGAATGCAGAAAGGATACAGACAGAAGTCTAAAAAGATAATAATGAAAACTCTGATCCTTTCCAGAGTCTTGACACAGCTTGGCACTGATTGGCCAATAAGTTAAAACAATTCACATGAAACCAATCAAACATTGACCAGTTGGTTAACAATCTCCAGCCACATTCCAAAGCAGCAAAACACAGGAGAAGCAAATCAGATAATATTGTTTTCCTTTTTCTCTGAGGCTTCTCATCTTCCTAGGACAAAAATACTGAGCAAAGAGATTTTTCAGAAAACGTGAATATGGCACTCCTGGGTTTTGTGGGGGTGACTGAGGCTGCCCATGAATTATTGGGCTCTGGCTGTGGGGCTGCAGGGTTGGACATGGATCCTGCCTCCCTCCCTCCTTCCCTGCCAGCTGGGAATGCTGCATTCCCAAAGTTCTCCAGCCCTGCAGGGACCCCCAAGCTGTGGGAATGTGGCACTGGGAGGGACATGGGGCAGTGCTGCCAATGGTTGGGCTCCATCCTGGGGGGCTTTTCCAGCCTTGATGGTTTTACATTTGATTCCATGGATGCCATGGAATTCTATCCCTTGTCCTGGTTCCCATCACACCATGGAACTCCATCCCTTGTCCTAGTTGCCATCATTCCATGGAATTCCATTCCTTATCCTAGTGGCTGTCAGGCAATGGAACTCCATTCTTTGTCCTGGTGGCTGTCACATCATCTAATTCCATTCCTTGTCCTGGTTGCCATCAGACCATGGAATTCCTTTCCTTGTCCTGGTGGCTGTCACACCATGGAATCCCATTCCTTGTCCTGGTGGCTGTCACATCATCTAATTCCATTCCTTGTCCTGGCTGCTGGCCTGCCATGGAATTCCATCCCTTGTCCTGGTGGCTGTCACACCATGGAATCCCATTCCTTGTCCTGGTTACCATCATTCCATGGAATTCCATTCCTTGTCCTGGTTGCCATCATACCATGGAATTCCATCCCTTGTCCTTGTTGCCATCACACCATGGAATTCCATTCCTTGTCCTGGTTCCCATCACACCATGGAATCCCATTCCTTGTCCTGATTGCCATCACACCATGGAATCCCATTCCTTGTCCTGTTTACCATCAGACCATGGGATTCCATTCCTTGTCCTGGTGGCTGTCACATCATCTAATTCCATTCCTTGTCCTGGCTGCTGGCCTGCCATGGAATTCCATCCCTTGTCCTGGTGGCTGTCACACCATGGAATTCTATCCCTTGTCCTGGTGGCTGTCACATCATCTAATTCCATTCCTTGTCCTGGCTGCTGCCTGCCATGGAATTCTATCCCTTGTCCTGGTGGCTGTCACACCATGGAATCCCATTCCTTGTCCTGGTTACCATCAGACCATGGAATTCCATTCCTTGATGCAGGCCTGCCATGGGATTTCATTCCTTGTCCTGGTTGCCATCAGACCATGGAATTCCATTCCTTGTCCTGGTTACTATTATACCATGGAATCCCATTCCTTGTCCTGATTGCCATCACACCATGGAATCCCATTCCTTGTCCTGGTTACCATCATACCATGGAATTCCATTCCTTGTCCTGGTTGCCATCACACCATGGAATTCCATTCCTTGTCCTGGTTCCCATCAGACCATGGAATTCCATTCCTTGTCCTGTTTACCATCAGACCATGGAATTCCATTCCTTGATGCAGGCCTGCCATGGGATTTCATTCCTTGTCCTGGTTCCCATCACACCATGGAATTCCATCCCTTGTCCTGGTTGCCATCACACCATGGAATTCCACCCCTTGTCCTGGTTCCCATCACACCATGGAATTCCATCCCTTATCCCTGGGTGTTTCTAACTCCCCTTTCCCTGTTTTCTCCACCGTGGCTGAGGTTCCTCCTGGCTGCCTGGGGAGCCTGGAGCAGCCCTGAGGCAAAGCCGCTTCCCTGAGCTGTAAATGCCAAATAATTCCTGTGAAACATTCCCTGAGTGCTTTGGAAGGGCTGAGGAAAAATCCCTGAAGGATGTGGGATGGAGATTTCTGGCTTTGAAGGTGTCAGAGGAGTCAATCCAGGATTGAGTTTGGGTTTAAATGTGCCTGGCTGCCCATAACTGGTGACAGCCTGGGAAATGAATGTTCAGCAGAAGCCCATGGAGGAGTTTTAGTGGCATTTCAGTGCTGGCTCTGCTATTTTGTGGTGATTTGTTGGACTTGAAGAGCTCAAGGATCACCCCAGCATTTAAACAGGACAGGGTGAACGTTCCATGGGGGGAATGTGTGGGAATGCCACTAAAAGGCAAATCCCTCCAGGAAGGGAAAAGTTCCAAGGTGCACAGAGTGATTTGAAATGAATCCATTTTTTCAGCAAGAAAAAGTCAAATTATAAACCAGAAAACAAACCCTGGTTCTGTTTACTCCCTCCCAAAGCAATAAAGCACTCAGAACAAAAAAGCTGCTTATGACAGCACCTCCCATCCTGCCTTTTCTGCTCCCAGATGGAAATTCTGGAGTGGCAGGAATAAATCTCCATGTCCAGGCCTCTCCCAGCAGGGCAATTCCAGAGGAGCCGCAGCTCTCACAGCGCGCTGGGGGCTCTTGCTGCTCGCTGCAATATTGAGTTGTATTTACACATTTTTCTGTGTTTTCTCAGCAGTGGAAGTGCTAAAGCTCCACAGTAAATCAAACCCTGGCAGTGCAGTGAGAGCTGCCTGTCCTGCTGTTGGTTTTGCTCCCAGGATCCTCTTCCAGAGCATGTGGAGAAAAATTCATTTCAAACCCAAGCTGTGCTTGCTCTGCCTCCTTTTAGAGAGCTGGGAAGGAAATGGGGATTTATCCAAAATAAATCTCCTTTTGTGCTCTGCAGATCTCTTGGAAAACGCTCCTGGCTCAAATGTGGGTTTGGTTTTGTTGGAAGTGGGAATTCAGGGCAGAAATTCAGCTCTCAGGTGGGGAAAGAAGAGGGATGGGGAAGCTCTGCCCTCAGAGAAGCACCAGAAATCACTCAGGGTTGGGTAAAAGGCCAGTTCAGGACAGGAGTTGGTGGGGTCTGGTCTGGACATGGAGTTTTTGTAAATCCCAGAATCCCAGGGAACTGGAATCCCATTTAGAGGCACTCTAGCCATGAGGTGAAAGTTGGGAATGTGGGCAAGGAGTGGAGAGCAGCTCTTCCTGCCCTGGGCCTGGATTTTCCTGGGCCACAAACCCACAGAAAGAGGAAAAAGATGTGGCTTTGGGATTCATGGAATGAATAGCTGGGGTTGGAAAAGATGTTAAAGGTGATGCCATTCCACCCTGCCTGTTGCCTTCTGATCCAAGGCAGGCGGCCTGGTTTCAGGAAACAGCACGGCGACCCCCTTCCCCAGGGTCGCTCGGGCCTAAGAAACACGCGGACACCAATATGGTGGAGGATCAAAGGCCTTTATTCTCTCTTCCCGTGGGGTTTTATAGTCTAGGGGGCTTCTACGTCAGGTGAGGGTCTGTCCTTACCATCTATGGTTAGTAGGGGATGGAAAATTACCGGAATCCGGTTCAGGGGGCTGCATTCCTATGTTAATTTTCTTATCTAAGGGGGCAGGGGCCCTGTCTTCCCGTAACATCACGAGATCTTCCGAACGCCAGGCCCTATCTGCTACACCTGCCATGGCAGGGCATTCCCACTGTACCAGGTGCTCCAGCCTGGCTTGGGCACTTCCAGGGATCCAGGGCAGCTCCAACTTCGCTGGCAGAACATTTGGGCCCTTCCCTGGATGTTTAGGCTGTAACAATTCCCTTGGTCTGGCTCTTCCTGCTGCTCTGGCCGGCAATCATGGCAAAGTCTGCTCAAGGAGAAGTTTGTGTCTCACAGCCCTCCCTGCCCTCGAGGCGCCGCTTCCTCCTCAGCTCAGACAG
Organism: Zonotrichia leucophrys gambelii; assembly: GCF_028769735.1. NCBI lineage: Eukaryota > Metazoa > Chordata > Aves > Passeriformes > Passerellidae > Zonotrichia > Zonotrichia leucophrys. The sequence continues at coordinate 1,028,430 of NC_088177.1, read as the reverse complement.
CTCCAATAAAGCAAATTTCTCTCGTTATCATCTCCCTCTCCTTCCTCTGCCTGCCCTTTGTGCCTCGGCTGACAGTGTTTGAAGGATTTATTCCGACCTCTGGGAGTGCTGCCAGGTCTGAGCAGCTTTTTGTGGGCAGATGCTTCACCTGTCTGTGTGTCTGGGCAGCCTCCTGCTGCTGATCCCAGATTGGCCCTGGACTGGAGAATTACAGTGAAAGGCAAGATATCTGAAGTGTTTTTTAAAAGCACATCCCAATCCTTTCTCCACGTAAGCCTAAGGGTGGTGTGGTTCCTATTTTAGTCCTGGTTTAATGCCCTTTCTCCTCATAAAGCCAGGCTGGATCTTATCCCTGAAATCTGATTTGTGCCGTGGGCTGGGAGGCAGGAAAAGCATTTTCCAGAGCTGATTGTGTTTTATGAGGCTGTGGAGTTGTGTAACCCTCAGTCCAATAAAGCCATGGATGAGAGATGGACACAAATCCCTTTTCCATGTTAAGCCTCAGAACTGGGATTCAGTGGAGCAGGAATGGGGGTTAAATGTGGGATTGAATCACATTCCAACACCTTTGGGGCTCCTCAGCTCCAGGCCCCCAAATTCGGTGTAATTTGGGGCTTTTGGGTCCTATTGCCCCATTCCAGCAGGGCATTGAGCACGGAAAAGGAATTAAGCTCATCCTGGAAAAGCCTGAGGGCTGCAGGTGGAGGGGGATGTTGGGATTTGGCCGATTTCCCACCCCTAAGGAAGTGAAACTGGGAATGTGGGCAGTGTTTGTGGGCAAGGAGTGCAGAGAGGCCCTTCCTGCCCTGGGGCCTGGATTTTCCTGGGCCAAAACCCAGAGGGAGAGAGAGAAATGTGGGTTTGGGATTCATGGAATGTGAGAATAAGGTTGGAAAAGATGTTAAAGATTATCCCATTCCACCCTGCCATGGCAGGGGCACCTTCCCCATCCCAGGGTGCTCCAGCCTGGCCTTGGGCACTGCCAGGGATCCAGGGGCTGCTCTGGCAATCCCAGCCCAGGCAGGAATTCCCAATTCCCAATGTCCCATCCATCCCTGCCCTCTGGCACTGGGAGCCATTCCCTGGCTCCTGTCCCTCCATCCCTGTCCCCAGCCCCTCTCAGCTCTCCTGGAGCCCCTTCAGGCCCTGGAATGTTCTGGAAGCTCTGCCTGGATCCTTCCCTCTCCAAGGGAACATTCCCAGCTCTGCCAGCCTGGCTCCAGCCCTGGAGTTAAAGGGTTCTGTGGGATACAGATGCAGGTCTGGCTGCAAGTCCCAAATCTCCTGAATCCCATTTTTAGAGCTCTCCCCTGTTCAAACCCACTGGTGGCTGCTCCCCAAAAATCTGAAGGTCACCCTTTGTGGCAGAATCCTCTTTTCCCAAAAACATTTTGTCCCAAATCAGGTGCTTTGATGGAGAGCTTTGACAGCTGGGCTGGTTTTTAGGGAAGCATCCCCTTGCTCCTGGGTGAACACATCCCATTTCCTCCTGGGACTTTGGCTTCCACTGCCCAGAGAAATTTGGTTCAGTCACGGGGTTAAATCAAAATGAATCCAAAATAGAATGGAAGCCTTCCTTTTATTCCAACAAGTACTGGGATGATTTAAAGGAGAAAAGGAGGATTTTGGAAAGCTTCTCCTGCAGAAGAATGTTGGCCAGATAAACAGCAGCAATTAGTGCTTAATGAGGACACAGAGTCCCAACAGTTTAAGTCTACACTCCCACATTTATTTTTCCAACAAAGTGCATCCAGATCAAATAAAAAACAGCACAAAATTCATCTGTGCAGGGTTTTTTTCCCACTCCTAAACCAAATGAATAATTTGCATTTAAATCCAGCACTTCCATGCAGTGTTTTGTTCCTAAATTATTGAAATATTAATTATCCCTCTAATACCTCGTTGTTTATATTATTTAAGTTTTATAGAGGTGGTTGTTGTTGTTTTTCGTGCTGTTGGACAGGTGGGAACTGAGGCACTGAGCTAAAATCAGAGATTTCTGGCAGTTCCCAGCAGTTTTTGGTGTGGGATCCTCCCACAGCTTGGATGTGCAATTCCAGGTTGGATACTGCTGCTGGTCGTGACAATTGAAATTAAGCCTTCAAAAGAAATTGGCAGGAATTAGATTAAAAATTGGGAAAGTCATCCAAATATTTCCCCAAGTATGATAAGAGTTTGGCTTTATTATAAAATGAAATTAGGCTTGAAGTGCAGCACAAAAGCTGAGCTTAAAATAACCCCATTTGTTTTCTCCAGCTGCTAAACTGCTGCTTAGGCCCAAATTGTTTCCATTAAGGAAATATTCATGGAACCATGTTGTTCTTTAAATGGGAATTTTCCTTGAGGAGAAATTCCAGTAAAATGAGAAAATACTGATGGGAAAAAGGGGAATATGTGGGAAGTGATGGGGAGTAAAAAAAAATCAGTGAAAAGTGGGAATATTGAGAGTGCAAATAATGAATTTTCCCCCATATGCAGAGGCTGAGGAACTTCCCAGGTTTCCATGGATAAACCTCTCCCAAATTCCAGACAGAAACAAGTGGAGCCAAGGTAAATCCTGTTTATTTTTGGGAATGTTGGAGCTGGGAGAAGCCACTCCTGGAGTTCCTTCAGCTGTGACTTCATTGGTGTTCGAGTAAATGCAAAGGTTTTGTAAAAATACAATTTATTCTGAAAGTGCTGGGGTTGGCTGAAATGTCAGGAAAACAGGGTGGGAAGGAGGTGGGAGAGGGAAAATTTCCTGGAATTTTGGGCAGGAATTGTTCCTGGGAAGGTGCAGCTCCTGCCTGGGGTGGGCCTGGAACCCTCAGCCTGTCTTTCCTGTGGGAGAAGTGAAAATAATCCAATATAAATTTAACTTTAATATATAATTCCATATAAATAATGAATAATTCAATATAAATTTAACTTTTCCCAAGATTTCTGTGGCTGGTTTTGTCCTGCTGCAGTCCTGGGGTTTGTGTGGAAGTAAATGAGAGGGAATTCAGCTGTTCCAGGATTCCTGTTGGTGTTTTTGCTGGTTTTGCAGAGCAAGGCTCTGACATTTCAGTGAGACCAGAGGGGCAGCTGCAATTCCCAGTTTTAATGGGAAAGGTGAGGATTTTACATCCATTGGGATTCAATTGGGTTTTTCCCCCTTTTTTTCCCCTCGGATCAGGAGCAAACAAAGACCTTGGCCCGCCTTGGTGGCATTTTTCATTTTTTATTCCTTTTAAAACACAACTCCAGCAGTGCCAGCAAAACCATTCCAGGGAATTGATTGGTTTTCCCTGCAATGTGTAAACTCCTGAATTTGGAGTCTTTTTTCAAATTATCTTCTATGTTTTTTTCAGCCAGCCGTGCTCATTATTGATTTTATTTGCTGCTTTTTGCTGTAGAGTTGGAGTTTTAAAATCCCAAACCTGTCAAGGCATGAATCCATCCTGGAAAAGCAGCTTGGGAGCAGCAGAGGGATGAATCCCACTGGGCAAAAAAAGGTGGAATGATTGAAAATATGGGGGAAAAGCCCAAGCCAGGCTGTGGATGAGTCTGTTCTGCTTTTCCCTGCCAGGCTGGGGCCTCTTTTTATTAATTTCCACGTCTCAAATTCTACTCAAGGAGTAACTCAGGAGTAGGAGAGCCAGGGGTGCTCTCTGATCCTTCAGATGCCTTGGGAATTGTTGGATTTCAGGCCAGGAATGTTTTGCTTTCCCACAAAATCCCACCTTGGGGATCCAGGGAATACCAAAATCCATTGGAAGGTGATAACAGCTGAGAGCTGAAGCATTTCCCACCCAAATCTGGGTGATTTCCATGGAATTTGGTCACTTTTGGGTGCTGAGGTGCCTCTGAAATCCTAAATAAGCTCCAGCAGTTTTCCTTAAGGAAGGAGAGGGTTGGAGAATTGGGTGTGAGAAAAGGGTGGTGGTGGATTTCACCAAATTCCAGCGGCTTTTGGAATTGTGTTTTCCTCACACTGATTCCATCCCTGGCATGAAATGAGAGTGGGAACGTGGTGCAGGCACAGGAGTGTTGGGTGAGATGAGGCTTCACAGGAGAAGGATAAGGCAATTTAGAGTAAACCTGAGTGCTTAAAAATACAATAAATTTAAGGGATTACCAACAATTCCAAGAGGAATTTCCTTCCCAACCCCAAATTCTTGGGGGCAGCTGAGGAAAGGACAAAACCCCCAGCCCTGGGGGAGCTCAGAGCAGAATTTCCTGCAGTCTCTGTGGGGTTTTGGGGACAAAGGGAGGTGGGTGAGGGGTTCAGTGTTGGGTAATTTGGTTTTTTAAATAAAAGCAGGCACTGAGTGAGAGAGCAGGGATGTGACAGGAGAGTGGCCTGGAAAAACGAGCTGCCCTGGGGCAGTGTTGGGAGCTGATGGATTTTTGGTGTGGAATTTCAAGGCAGCAGGGCAGGGAAAGCTGTGTGCCCCTGATCCCGCAGGGATCTGCTGGGACACTGGAATTCTGTCAAATATTCCAGCACAAAGCCCATTTCTCGTATCTTTCAGGCTGGGATCAGGCTGTGGGAGCGGGGAGGAGCCGGGGTGTTTGTGCTGCACCGCTGGATGCCGCAGTTACATAACCCTGGGTTCTCTCTGCTCCAGAATCGATTGTCCTGGGCAGCGGGGACAGCACGGGGCAGTGCTGTGTCACACGGCATCAGGGCACGCCTCGATGAGCTCCGGGCCATCCATCCATCCATCCATCCATCCATCCATCCATCCATCCATCCATCCATCCCCTCGGATCCATCCATCCCCTTGGGATCCATCCCATCCCCAGGATCCATCCATCCCTCGGATCCATCCATCCCCTTGGATCCATCCCATCCCCAGGATCCATCCATCCCCTCTGATCTATCCATCCATCTCCTCCTGATCCATCCATTCCATCCCTGCCTGATCCATCCATCCCCCTCATATCCAACCATCCCCCTCAGGATCCATCCATCCATCCATCCATCCATCCCCTCGGATCCATCCATCCCCTTGGGATCCATCCCATCCCCCAGGATCCATCCATCCCCTCGGATCTATCCATCCATTCCCTCCCAATCCATCCCCTCAGATCCATCCATCCCCTCGGATCTATCCGTCCATCCCCTCCTGATCCATCCCCTCGGATCCATCCATCCCCTCGGATCTATCCATCCATTCCCTCCCAATCCATCCCCTCAGATCCGTCCATCCCATCCCTGCCTGATCCATCCATCCCCCTCATATCCAACCATCCCCCTCAGGATCCATCCATCCCATCCGCTCCTGATCCATCCCCTCAGGATCCATCCCATCTCCTCCCAATCCATCCATCCCCTCCTGATCCATTCCCTCTTGATCCATCCCCAAGGATCCATGAATCCCCTCCTGATCCTGATCCATCCCCCTCAGATCAATGAATCCCATCCCCCTCAGATCCTTCCATTCCCTGTTGATCCATCCCATCCCCCTCCTGATCCTGATCCCCTCAGGATCCGATCCATCATTCCCTCCCAATCCATCCCCTCGAATCCATCCATCCATCCATCCATCCATCCATCCATCCATCCATCCATCCATCCATCCGTCCATCCATCCATCCCCTCCTGATCAATGAATTTCATCCACTCGGATGCATGGATCCCATCCTCTCAGATCCATCCCATCTCGTCCTGACCAATCCCCTTGGATCCATCCATCCCCTCCTCTCCTGATAGATCCCATCCACTCTGTTCCATCCCCTCCTGATCCATCCCCCTCAGGATCTGATCCATCCATTCCCTCCTGGTCCATCCCATCCCCCTCGGATCCATCCATCCCCTCCTGATCTATGAATCTCACCCCCTTGGATCCATGGATCCCATACCTTCAGATCCATCCCATCTCCCTCAGGATCCATCCTCTCGGATCCATCTCATCCCCTGAGATTCATCCATCTCATCCTGACTGATCCCCTTGGATCCATCCCCTCCCCTCCTGATAGATTCCTTCCTTCCATCCATCCATCCATCCATCCATCCATCCATCCATCCATCCATCCATCCATCCATCCATCCATCCATCCATCCATCCCTTCCCTGGGATCCATTCCCTCCTGATCTATCTCCTGGATCCATCCCATCCCCTCGGGATCTCCGTTGGGATCCATCCCCTCCCCTCAGAATCCATCCCATCCCCCTTGGGATCCATCCCATCTCCTCGGATCCATTCAACCCTTCCTGATCTATCCCTCCCCTCCTATCCCTCCCCTCCTGATCCCTCCCCTCGCCCCCAGGGATGGGCAGAGGCTCCCCCTGAGCAGCTGCTGCAGCTCACAAAGGATGGGAAGGTTTTCCTGAGCTTTTCCAAGGGAAGGATGCTGTAAAGAGGAATTCAAATGGTTCATGGGGATGATGTTGGGAAGGGCTCTGTCCCTGCTCTGCAGCCAGGCTGGGAGAGCTGGGAATGTTCTCCTGGAGAAGGGAAGGATCCAGGGAGAGCTCAGAGCCCCTGGCAGGGCCTGATGCCATCCCATCCCATGGGCAGGGACACCTTCCCCATCCCAGGGTGCCCCAGCCTGGCCTTGGGCACTGCCAGGGATCCAGGGGCTGCTCTGGCAATCCCAGCCCAGGCAGGAATTCCCAATTCCCAATGTCCCATCCATCCCTGCCCTCTGGCACTGGGAGCCATTCCCTGGCTCCTGTCCCTCCATCCCTGTCCCCAGTCCCTCTCTCAGCTCTCCCTGGATGGATTTGATCATTCCCAAAATCCTGAGCACAGCTCTCATGAATTAAAATGAGATTTTCCCCCTATTTTCATAGGATACGAAAAGCCAGGCCAGTCCCTGTTTTGTCATGATTAATCCAAGGGTATGCAGGAAAATTTCCCAAAAATGGGATATTGAAGCCCTTCCCACCCTGAGAACAGCTCCCAGAAATTTGCCTTCCCTGGGAATGCTGCACAGCCACCTCCTGCTCCCTGTTCTTGGAGGGTCCCTTTTCCTTTTGGATCAGAATTGTTCAACATCCATTAAAAAAAATTAAATTTAAATATGCAAATCACTTGCTGAAAGGTAAATATTCCCCTAGCCGTTATTCCCTGTGTGGCAGGAATGGGATATTTTTAAACCAAAGGAAATATGTTTGGGAAAAGCTCCATATGTTAATGAGAGCTGATTGGTTCCCAACTTAATTAGGGATGGGAGCAGGGGAGCCTGAGTGACATCTGTTACTTCCTTCTGTAACTCCTGATATTTTCCATGGATGTCATTCCAGGAGAAGCTCATTCCTGAGGCCTTTCTTCACAGAGAAATGTTTGGATTAAAAATTAATAACAGGGTTGGCTCCTTTGGGCAAATATTGGAATATCTGAGATTTTTCTGGGTTTGTGTTCGGGGTGTCCATCCAGGTTTGTTTTTCATGGAGTGTCCCAAGGGGAGAAATGTCATCCCGAAAATTGGATTTAATGCCAGGATCTGTTCTGCTGCAGGGGTTTAACCTCCCTCTATCAGGCTGGACAACGCACACTCAGATTCCATGGAATTATGGGATGGTTTGGGGTGGAAAGGACCTTAAATCCCATTTATTTCCCATCCCATCCATGGGCAGGGACACCTCTCACCATCCCAGCTCCTCCAGCCTGGCCTTGGGCACTGCCAGGGATGCAGGGGCAGCCCCAGCTGCTCTGGGAATTCCCAATTCCCAATGTCCCATCCATCCCTGCCCAGTGGGAGCCATTCCCTGGCTCCTGTCCATTATCCTGGAGGATTCCCCAGCCTAAACCATTCCTCAGCTCCATGAAACCACAATAAATCCTCCTGATTTTGGAGTGATGAACTCCCTGAGCTCCCAGTGGGGCTGGAATTGCCTGAAACTGGAGGTGGCATGGGAGATCCATGCTTTGGAACAACATTTTCCCTCTCTCCCCTTCATTTCCATCGGGATACAAAGGGATGGCTGGAGTGGAGCTGCTCAAATGAGATCCCAGCTGGAAAATTTGGCACTGGGAGAATTTCTCCCACTTGGTCTGCATACATTAAACCCAAGAGTAGCTGGGATGTTCCCATGGAACATTTACAACTCTGTGTCTACAACTCCGTGCACATTAACATTCCTTTCCTAAGTGAGCCTTCCTCATTGGACAAAATAATTCCAGTTGGAAAAAAAAAAAAGAATTTATAGGAGTGTAGAGCTGGGAATCTGCACCCAAAGATTCAGGGCTTCCCCAAATCCCTGCTTTCTTCCAGGAATTTTTGGCAGAGCCCAACCTCCCTCAGATGGGAGGACAAATCTCTGGAAGAGAAATTTTTGTGCTGGAGAAAAATCTTGGAGTTGAAGAGAAATCCTTGATTTTTCACTAACCCATCCTTTTAGAATGTTTAATTTGCAGGGAATTTTTGCTGGTTTATTTTTAGGGAAAGAAGATGGTTAAAGCCAACCTCCCCTTATTCAGTGGGATGTGCATTTGGGATAAAAACTTGTTTTACTCCAAGATTTAAGATCCAGTGTTAAGTTTCTGGAGTTTAAGCTTTTGGAGTTTTTCCTCCTCCTCCTCCTTTTGGAGTTCTTCCTCCTCCTTTTGGAGTTTTTCTCCCATTTTTTGGTGCCCAGTGTTCCCTGGTTGTGCCCAAACCCAGAGCTGGCAGGGCTGCCATCGCTGTGTGTATCCCACACCATGGAATGGTTTTTGGGAATGATTTCTGTCCAAAGGCCCAGCTCACAGCTCAGGGACTTTCAGGAGCTCATTTCCATTGGAATAGTGGGTTTGGGATGGGGAATTCACGGAATATTATCTGTGAGGGAGGAAGGTCTGGCTGGAAGTGGGGAGCAGCCTCTCCCTCTGCTCCATCTGCAGCATTCCTGTTTCCTCTGCTGCCATTCCTGCTTTGTGCAGGAAAAGCTGAGCCTGGCTGGATCCCAGACTTCCATCAGGTGAAATTCCCGGGAGGAATGAGGCAGGAGCAGCTCTCAGCTCCTGCATCCACCTGGCAGCAGCTCCACAGGAGGGGAAGGGGCAGCGTTGGAAGGGGCTGGAACCAGGAGCCTGGGAAAGGGATTTGGGGATGAGGAGCCTGGGAAAGGCTGGGGCCAGGGATTCAAGGATTCAGGGATGAGGAGCCTGGGAAAAGCTGGGCCCAGGGATTTAGGGATGAGAACCTGGGAAAGGCTGGGCCCAGGGATTCAGGGATTTAGGGATGAGAACCTGGGAAAGGCTGGGCCCAGGGATTCAGGGATTTAGGGATGAGAACCTGGGAAAGGCTGGTCCCAGGGATTTAGGGATGAGAACCTGGGAAAGGCTGGGCCCAGGGATTTAGGGATGAGGACCTGGGAAAGGCTGGGCCCAGGGATTTAGGGATGAGAACCTGGGAAAGGCTGGGCCCAGGGATTTAGGGATGAGAACCTGGGAAAGGCTGGGCCCAGGGATTCAGGGATTTAGGGATGAGAACCTGGGAAAGGCTGGGCCCAGGGATTTAGGGATTTAGGGATGAGAACCTGGGAAAGGCTGGGCCCAGGGATTTAGGGATGAGAACCTGGGAAAGGCTGGGCCCAGGGATTCAGGGATTTAGGGATGAGGAGCCTGGGAAAAGCTGGGCCCAGGGATTCAGGGATGAGAACCTGGGAAAGGCTGGGCCCAGGGATTTAGGGATGAGAACCTGGGAAAGGCTGGGCCCAGGGATTTAGGGATGAGGAGCCTTGGAAAAGCTGGGCCTAGGGATTCAGGGATGAGAACTTGGAAAAGGCTGGTCGCAGGGATTTAGGGATTCAGGGATGAGAACCTAGAAAAGGCTTGTTTCAGGGATTTAGGGATAAGAACCTGGGAAAGGCTGGTCCCAGGGATTCAGGGATGAGAACCTGGGAAAGGCTGGGCCCAGGGATTTAGGGATGAGAACCTGGGAAAGGCTGGTCCCAGGGATTCAGGGATGAGAACCTGGGAAAGGCTGGGCCCAGGGATTTAGGGATGAGGAGCCTTTGCAGAGTTGATCCCAAACCACCTTGGACCTGGTTTTAGCTCCTGGTGCCACCTGGGAACTGCAGCAGGAGGGATCTCAGGGATTCCTTAAAGCAGGAATTGTGCTGCAGATTCCAGGGATGCTCCTGGAAATGCCTTTTTGGTGGGAAAGAGGCTGAGGACAGTTGGGATGTCCCAGCCCTGGTGTGACACAGCCCGGGAAAATATTGGGAAAATTCCTGCATGGAAAAGGCTGGGAGGTGGAGTTCCCATTCCTGGAGGGATTTAAAGCCCCGTGGATGTGGCACTTGGGGACCTTGGCAGGCCAAGGATTGGATTTGACAGCATTAGAGATATTTTCCAAGTTTTCAAACTCAATGAAAAGTGGGAACAAGGGCAGCAGACAGGTCAGGAACTGCTGATTCCCTCTGGGTTTGGAGCCATTAGGAAACGTGTTCAAAATGCAGCAGGAGCTGAATCCCAAACATGAAAATGGCACCTGAGTGGAAAAAATATTTCAGTTTTTCTTTTTATTTTGCTTTTTTCTATGGTTTTGTTTGTTTGGTTTAATCAGAAGAAGCTCACTCAGGCTCAGGGAAGGGAGTCCAAGTCCTTCCCATGGTTACAATCACCAAGGAAACCACTCTGGTGGTATCCAGGGCTGGAATTTCGGTTTTCCAGTTTTGTGCCTCTTGGAGAACTGATTAGAAGAAGGAAAACTCCTCCAGGCTTCATGGATTGCTCAATTCCTCATAGTTTTATATCCCTTTATCCCAGAGTTTCCCCATTCCTCCAGGGCTCCTTGGAGCTGCTGCTTTTCCTCTCTCAAATTACAGCCAAATTTTAAAATATGGATGGACATACTGGAAAGGCAGGAATTAAGGAATTCTCAGTATCCCAAATGTTTTCCAGCCATCTCAGTTATTTCCTAAAAGAATCATTTATTTTAAAGTTTTCTTGGAATCTTTATTTCAAAGTCAGTCGCTCCAAATTTCCAGAGCTTGAAATATTTTCCCAAGTCAAGCAGATCGTGGAAGATAATTGGAATCTATGGAAAAATGAGTAGATTTTGTGGAAAAGCAGATTTCTGAGCCAGGGAAAGTGTTGGGATGTGGTGCAAAACTGCAAGCAGCAGCTTTCCAGTTGTCCCAGTAAACTTTGGGATGCCTGGATCTGTTATTTGTGCCAACCCTTAATTTTCCCAAATACATTTCTTGAGGAAATCTTCCAGACCCAAAACCTTGGGAGAGCTGAGGGAATACTGATCCAAGCACTTTTGAAAGCCAGGAAATGAGGAGCAGAATTGGAGAATCACAGAAGGATTTGGGTTGGGAAAACCCTCTGAGGGCGTGGGATCCCAAAATTCCCAGCCCTTCCCCGGCCCAATCCGTGCCACATCCACGTGGATTTGAAATCCCTGCAGGAATGGGAGGCACTGGGCAGCTGGATGCAGGGGATGGAGCCTCAGGGGTGATTTTCCTGCTCCTTTGGCAGAGTTTGGGAATTACAATTGGAATTCCAGGGGTGGGATTGCCCTGGATGGAGATCCTGCTTCTCCAGCCTGGAATCCCAAGGGATTGGATCAGGTGAAGATTCTCTCCTTGGGCACTCCCTGCCTGCTGCAGGGCAGGAAAGCAGGGAGGAATTAGGGCAAGGAGTCAGGGAATCCCTGGAAGTTGAGGCTTCCAGAGAAACAGGGAATTCCAGCCTGGATGGGGACTCAGAACCTGAGAGGCTCCTGAAGTTAAAGCCGAGCTCAGAGTTAACCCTGGCTGCAGGTGTCCCTCTGCTTCCCAAAAATCTGCATTTGGGACGGGATTCCTGGGAATTTCAGGTGTTTTTCCCAAGGTGAATCCCCAATCCCAGAGGCAGCTGCACCCCTGGATTTTTGGGAATCAATCCCTTCCCAAAGGAGGCCGGGCTGGAGCTGGGAGAGCTCAGGGACAGCAGAACTTGGATTTGGAGGCTTCTCCAAACAATCCCTTTGCCATTCCCACCCTGTCCCTGTGCGGATGGGCTGTGCACCTGGATCCAGCATTTCTCGTGGGTGGGTTTTGTGTGGGAGAAGACAATTCTGGATAATTATCCCAGAGAAGTTGGAGGCCACGCTCCGTCTCCCTTCTCCTCCCTTGAAATGAGCCTTTCCTGAGCACACAGAATTTTCCCAACACAAACACTTCATCCCTGCTTATCAGACAGAAAATGCTGCAGAAATCACATTACACCCAGCAGAAAGCAGGGATTGGCCCTTTCTCCCTCGCAGATGGATTTGGGCTATTGTTCATTTTTCTCCTGTCATAAAATCTTCCATCCTTTATTTTCCCTTTATGTCCCGGACAGTTCCTAATCCCCTGCTGAAGCCTGGATGGCAGGAGGTGATTTTCCAGTTTAAAATGAGATGGAAGCAAAGCCTCTGGCTCTGCAAACCTCTCACTTTTCCTTTATTTCCATTTATTTCCCTCCATTTCAGGGGCAAACCTCTTTGTTTTCCCTTTTCCCATTTATTTCAAGTGCAAACCTCCCAATTTTCCTTTATTTTCCTTTTTTTTTTTTTTTTTCCCTTTATTGATGGTACAAATATCCTTGTTTTCTTTTTTCCCTTTATTTTCCAGTAAAAACCTCCTGGAAGGGAATTCCAGCCCTGGCACAGCCCTCAGAGGTGGAATCCCCATCCCTGGGAGTGTTCCCAGCCCTGTGGAGGTGGCACTTGGGGACAGGGTTAACGGGGATGGTTCATGGCTCGCTCAGGTCTTTCCCAACCCAAACAATTCCGTGGTTTCATATCAAGTCCCCCATGAATTCCCATGAATTCCCAGACCTTTTCCCTGTTCCACAGCCCAGAGCTGCTGTTCCAGGTCTCCCCAAGCCTTTAATCCAATTAATGCCCCAGCTCCTCCAGGGCACCACAGAGCTCCCTGGAAGCTTTGAGCTCCTTTTACAGCAAAGTTCATCATTTTTCCCGAAACCCTCACTTTAATTAATGTCTGGGTTTTCCTGCTGCGTCCAAGGATGACCAATGTCAGGGCTCATTAGCTAATTCCTGCTGGCCTCCATTTCCCAATAGCATCCTCTTATTTCCCAAGGGAATTCATTTCCCACTTCAAGGCTGTCCCATGGATTTGCTTTGTTCCAGCTGTAATTCCTGTGACAAAATGGGCCTGGGAGAAGATGCTGTTGGTAAAATTTCACCTTGGAGGACTCCTGGAATTTTGGGGTGAGAAAAACCAACCCTTAATTCCAACAGGTGTCCAAGAGTTCAGAATAATTCCTGCAACAACCTTTGGCTCCACAGTTTGGAATTAAAATTGGAAAAGAGAAAAAAGGGGTGGGAAGTGCATGGAATGTGCAAAGAGAATTAAGATGATTCTTGGCTCCCCCTCTGCTGATATTCCAAAGGGGTTTGACCCATGGAATTAGGGATTATTTGCTGCTGGGATCCCACATTCCACACTCCTTTCCATTTCTCTGGAAATCAACGTTTTTATTTAGTAGATTTATTTCTTCATAACTTTTCCAGATTCCTGGGGATTTTTATTGATGTTCCTCTCCCTTCCCAGTTCATTGGGGATTTGGAGCTTCCATTATCCAGGGCTAGGAATCCATCATTAATTCCAGGGCATATTCACAAGTACAGCCCCAAACACCCCTGAGAATTTCTGTGTCAGGGTTTAATCCACGTTTGCATTTTTCCCACTGTGAAATCATCCCTACATTCCTCTTGGATCCAATATCCATGGGTGAATCCTCATCTTCAGCTCCTTGGATGTTGCTGGAGACAGGGAGAAGTCCCCACTCCATCTCCTTCATCCTGACTCCATCTCCTTCATCAATTTCCTTTATTTCCATCTCTCCCATTCCCATTCCATCTCCTCTATCCCTGCTCCATCTCTTTCATCCTGATTCCATTTATTTCATCCCTATTCCATCTCCTTCATCCCCACTCCACCTCCTTCATCCTGATTCCATTTCCTTTATTCCCATCTCTTCTTTTACCACCCTGTCTCCTCCATCCCTATTCCATCTCCTTCATCCTCACTCCATTTATTTTGTCCTGATTCCATCTCCTTCATCCATTTCCTTCATTTCCATCTCTTCCATTCCCATTCCATCTCCTCCATCCCTGCTCCATCTCCTCCATCCTCACTCCATCTCCATATCCTCCATCCCCACTTCATCTCCTTCATCCTGGTTCCTTTTATTTCATCCTGATTCCATCTCCTCCATCCTGGCTCCATTTCCTTTATTTCCATCTCCTCCATTCTCACTCCATCTCTTCCATCCCTATTCCATCTCCTTCATCTCCTCCATCCTGACTTCATTTCCATCTCTTCCATCCTGACTCCTTTTATTTCATCCTGATTCCATCTCCTCCATCCTGACTCCATTCCCTTCATTTCCATCTCTTCTATTCCCTTTCCATCTCCTTCACCCTGACTCCTTTTATTTCATCCTGATTCCATCTCCTCCATCCTGGCTCCATTTCCTTTATTTCCATCTCCTCCATTCCCTTTCCATCTCCTCCATCCCAATTCCATTTATTTCATCCTGCTTCCACCTCCTCCATCCCCATCCCCATCTCCCTCCCTGGTTTCTCCAGCCAGGCTCCCTGGAGACACTTCCCAAACAGCAGCAAGGAGTGGGGAAGTGAAACCCTCCAGATTGTGATGGAATAACAGCCAGGACAGTGATGGATTGCTGCGTGTGTTTGTCATATCAGGTGCTCCTGGCACTGTTTTTCCACGGGCTAAAAATACATCCCATAACTGTGGAATAGGTCCCAAGCTGCCCGTGGCTGATTTGATGGATCTGCTCAGCCCTGGAAAGCTCCAACTTCCCTCAGCTTCCATCTTCAGTGGAAGTGTCTGGGCCCCAGCAATAAAAAATATTGGATTTTTGGCATGAAATAATAAAGGTGTCTATAAAAAAAAAAAAAAAAAACAGATCCCAGTAAATGCATCAGTGATCATTTTGATAAATCATGGAATTATGGAGTGGTTTGGGATGGAAGGGATTTTCAAACCATCCCATTCCACTGTCCCAGGGTGCCCCAATGTCCAGCCTGGCCTTGGGCACTGCCAGGGATCCAGGGGCTGCTCTGGCAATCCCAGCCCAGCCAGGAATTCCCAATTCCCAGTGTCCCACCCATCCCTGCCCTCTGGCACTGGGAGCCATTCCCTGGCTCCTGTCCCTCCATCCCTGTCCCCAGCCCCTCTCAGCTCTCCTGGAGCCCCTTCAGGCCCTGGAATGTTCTGGAAGCTCTCCCTGGATCCTTCCCTTCTCCAGGGGAACATTCCCAGCGCTCCCATATTCCAGAGGGAAGAAATTCCATATCCACCAATATTCCTTGGGCTGGAACTCAGTTCAGCAAAGGGAGAAGATGCTGTTGTTCGAATTTCACCTTGGAAGACTCAGGGAATTTTGTGATGAGAGAAACCAACCCTTAATTCCAACATTCCCCTGAACACTTCAAAATAATTCCTGCACCAACCCTTTCACTCCAGAGCTTGGGAATTACAGTTCCAGGCTCAGGGGCTGGGAGTTGCCTGCAGAAATTTGGTTCCAAAATTCCGATTTTGGAACAGCAGCTCCAACCCTTAATTCCGGAGCTGGCCCTGCTGGGCTGTGCCCCGGGGCTGGAGCGTTGTTCCCGCTGGGATCAATGGGAGCCGATCCATCCATGGGCACAAACATGAGAGCTCCTTAATGATCGTTAATGGGCTCCCGCTAATGAGGGACAGCTGAAAATCGGGATTTTTAAAGCAGGTCCCCAGCTGAACAGTGGGATTTTTAGGAGGGGTTATCTTCTGAATACTGGGATTTTTAAAGTGTGTTCCCCGCTGATTATTGGGATTTTTAGAGGAGGATCCCAGCTGATTATTGGGATATTTAGAGGAGGATCCCGAGCTGAATATGAGGAATTTTATAGTGGTGAATATTTTTCAGGTGATTATTGGGACTTTTAGAGGGATTCCTATTTGAATATTGGGACTTTTAGAGGGGGACCCCAGCTGAATATGAGGAATTTTATAGTGGTGAATATTTTGCAGCTGAATATTGGGATTTTTAGAAGGATTCCCAGCTGAATATTGGGATATTTAGAAGAGGATCCCGAGCTGAATATGAGGAATTTTATAGTGGTGAATATTTTGCAGGTGAATATTGGGATATGTAGAGGGATTCCCATCTGAATATTGGGATTTTTAGCGGGGGATCCAACCAAATACCAGGAATTTTACAGGGGCATCCCAGCTGAGTATCAGGAATTTTATAGTGGTGAATATTTTGCACGTGAATATTGGGATTTTTAGATGGATTCTCAGCTGAATATTGGGATATTTAGAGGGATTCTCATCTGAATATTGGGGTTTTTGGGGAACATCCTTTCATTAAGAGTTGCCAGCCCCAGGGCTGCAGGATCCAGGAACGGATTCCATTTGGAATAATAAATATTAAGGCAAACCAGGAAGCTGGAGCTGCTCTGTCCCTACAAAGATTTCACTTTTTAGCTCCAAATGAACTCCGGGTGCAGATTTTCCCTCATTACAGCCGAGCTGCTTTAAAAATCGTTGGGAATGTGGCCTGAACATGGAATTGGAATTAACCCCCTCGCTCCCGGTGTGGCTGAGCAGCCAAAGCGCTCCTTCCCCTCTGGGGCTGGATGAGGATTCCCAAAAAGAGGTGGGAGGCAGAGGATGAAAATCCCAAAGCCATTACCTGGAGGGCTCCGGGGCTGTCCAGAGGTGCTGGAAACTCCAGAAGTGATTTTAATGAATTTTAATGAATTTTAATGAATTTTAATGAATTTTAATGAATTTCTCCCGGCTGAGATCTCAGCCCAGCCTCTCCAGAGGGGCTCTGGGAGCACCTCCAGGATTGTCCAGGGATGGGTGCACAGCACTTTGGGGCTGGAAGGGGGAAATCCATCCTTGTTCTCCCATCCTGCATTCCTGGGGAAAGCAGGGGCAGCGGCTGGCCCCAAGATCCAGGCAGGATTTGGGGGCGTTTATTCCCAGCAAAGGATTTTTCTGGGATTTTCCAGCTGGAATACGAGCGCTGAGGGTGTGTGGCCTTGAGCTCTGTGCTGGAGCTGCTGGCACTGGGATTTAATCCATGGGGATGATGTCATGGCTGTGGAGACAGGAATTAGGAATTCAGGGAGCCTGGGGTGAGAGCATTCCAACCCCGGCTCCAGCAAAGTCACGCTGGAGTCTCGCATTGCTGGACTCCAGGAGAATTCCAAGTATTCCATCGGGGACCTGCCCTCCTTGGGAATTTTTGGGTGTTGTTCACCCCCAAAAAAGCCCTAAAAAATCCAAAATTTGTCAATCCCACAGATTCTTCCTGCAGCTTTCCAGGTGTTTTCCTAAAAATGGTGGGAGCAGCTGGAAAATCTCGGTTCCCCATGAGGTTCCTGCTCCTCCATCACCCCAAAAATGTGGGATTGAGGTGGTCCCAGAGTCTGAGAGGTTTTTCCTCGCCCTCCCTCTCCCAGCCCATGCTCAGGTTATAATATCCCATCTGTTCTCCAATTCCCAAATCCCATGGATGCACTGGATGTGTCCCAGCATCCCCACATCACCCCGCAGGAAAAACCCTTTCCCCAACACATCCCTGCCTAAAATGAGGAATATTTTTAGGGATTAGAGCCACAAACACTGGATTAGAGCGGGGGCACCAGGCAAGGAGAGATCTTGGATTGAGGCTGAAAATTCCACAATTTTAGGTCAGAACCAGGAGTTTGCCTTGGCTTGGAATTCCGGTGTCGGGAATTAAGGTTAATTAAAATGTGTTCCACTCTAAGCCTTCCCTGTAATTAGTGAAGGATTCCTGATGTATTAACTGCCAAAAAGTGCCCAAGCATTCCAGGATTCGGGAATGCTCGTGTTCTCCACCACACCACAAAGCATTCCAGTTCAACAGCTGCAAATGCTTCGGAGTGACTGAAACCTCTCCATTATTTCTCCCTCTTCCTGTGCTATCCTAAAATTCCCCTTTTCCCAACGTTCCTCCGGCACTGAAGGGTAAAAAAAGGGGAATTTTGGGTTCATCTCTGCAGCCTGGGGAACACGTCAGCTCTGTGATTCCCGACCCGGGGTGTGTTTGTTCCCGGGAGAACAGGCAGATCTGTTCTTTGTCCTGCCCTGAATGCGGCTGGAAATGAGGGATCGCTGCCGAGATTCCTGCCGGGCGCGGGGAATTGATTCCATGGGGATGCTCTGCTCTGCCTCAGCCTCTCCCACGAGCGCCTCTGGCAGCTCCGGCTTTTTCCACCCCTTCCAGCCCAGCTGTAAATGGATTTCACCTTCCCCATCCCCGCTTTAAACTCCCGATAACCTCTCCTAGGGGCGCCCATTAAATCTCGGCAGCTCGGCCATCTCCAGCCCCGGGATAAACCAGGAAGCTCCAAAAGCTTCCAGCACTAAAAACCACGGACAATCAATATTTCCCGGCAGGAATTTGGGTGTCGGGAGAGCGATTTTCCCGCAGGTTGTCGGAGCCTCTGTGTGCCCATCCCGCTGCCGGGATTCCCGGGAAGCGCCTGTGGGAGCACGGGTTTATCCAGGAGCCAGCGGAGCCCCCGGGAATGGGAGAAACAGCTCGGGAAGATCCCTGGGGAGGGAACGGACGGTGAAATCCAAATCCCGTGGGAGCAGCGGCTTCTCCCTGCCTGGGATGTGCCCGCGCCAAGTCACCTGTTGGTCCGGCTTGTGGCTGGGATAATAAAACCTGGGTTTGTGCTTTCCCAGAGCCAGAATTGCCGCTGTATTCCCGGGCAGCGGGATCCCGCCGGGCTGGGCTGGGTGCTTTCCCCGGGTACAGGGGCAGGAACGCAATTCCCGCATCTCCCGGCGCGCAGGGATGCGGGTCCCGCGCTCGGCCAGCCCCGGGGGCCGGGAAAGCGCTGGAAAAGGGCTGGGAAAGGGCTGGAAAAACGCTGGGAAAGGGAAGATGTAGCCCGGCTGGACGGGAAATCCCGGCCGGACGGGCCGCGGGGGCTCAGGGACAGATTCATCCCGGCCGCATCCCGGGACTGGCGGGTGGGAGGGAAGGGAAGGGGAAAGGGAAGGGGAAGGGATGGAGGCGGACGGAATAAGGAGCCCAGACCTGTTGCCATCAGAGCACGCTTTACTTCGGCAGCCGCGGGCGGCGGGACCGGACCGGGCCGGGATGGGCCGGGATGGGCGGCTCCGGCCACCCCGAGCATCTCCCGACCTCCGGCACGCCGGCATCCATTCGCCTGGGGTTTCTGAGTAGGAAAAGCTCCGGGCGGACCCCGCGTGTCCGCGGGAGGGCTGCGGACGGTCAGTCAGTCCGGCGGTCGGTCAGTCCGGCTGTCGGTCCGTCGGTCAGTCCGGCGGGCAGCCCGGGCTCGGCGCCGCGGTCAGTACGGCCCCACCACCACCGCCTCCACCTCCTTGGACGGGCGGCGCTCCTTGACCAGAAAGTTGATCATGCCCTCGGACTTGATGAGGAGGTTGCAGCCGAGGAAGAAGATGCCGAACACCACGGTGAGGGCCAGCACGCACATGACGGCGATCTGCACCACGCGCATGATGTACAGGCTGCGCTCGTCGGCCGCCGCGCCGCTGCCGTCGGTCACCACGGAGGCGGCGGTGCAGCAGCGCAGCGCCCGCTCCAGCTCCAGCGCCGCGCCCCCGGCCCCCGCCAGCAGCCCCGCCGCCGCCGCCGAGGAGCCGTTCGGGGCCGCCGGCATTGCCAGGGATCCGTTCAGTCCTGCCGGAGCCCCCAGGGATCCGCTCAGCCCCGCCGGGAGCCCCGCCGAGGAGCCGTTCATCCCTGCCGGCAGCCCCGCCGCCGCCGCCGCCGCATGCAGGCGGCCCGAGCCGGGCCGGGCGGAGCCGTGCCGAGCCCAGGCGAGCCCAGCCTGGCCGCTCCGCGCTGCCCCGCGCCCGCGGAGCCGCCGCGCTGCCCGCCCGGCACCGCCCGCTCCGCTCCTGCTCCGCCCCGGGAGGGACCGGGATGGGCCGGGAGGGAGGGAAAGGATGGAGGGGAGGGGGATTGGGATGGAGATAGGGAGGGACGGGAGAGGGGTTGGGATGGAGATAGGGAGGGAGGGGATAGGGAGGGAGGGGCAGAAGGGAGGGGAGAGGGGGTGGAGTGGAGTGAGGGAGAGAGGGAGGAAAGGAGGGCTTGGATGGGGAGGGAGGAAGAGAGGGAGCGGAGAAGATTTGAGGATGGAGGAAGGGGAAAGGGGAAGGGTTTGGATGGGGAGGGAGGAGGAGAAGGGAGGGGAAAGGGTTTGGGGCGGGAGGGGGAAAAGGGAGGAGAGGGATGGGAAAGGGTCAGGGAGGGGATTTGGGGTGACAGAGGAGGGGTCGGCGTGGGAAGAGGAGCGGCTTTGTGGGGAATGTTTGGGAATCGGGATGGCGGGTCAGGAAAATGGGGAGGACGGCGTTTTTGGGAAGAGAGTCCGGCATGGCAAAGGGTCGGGAGGGGAGCGGGTTCGGGGAGGAGGGAGGGGGCGTGGGCAAGTGTGGGGGCCTGAATATATGTTGTATTGTAAGATCTGTGTGTGTCAATGTGGGGCCTGAATATATGTTGTATTGTAAGACCTGTGTGGGTCCGAGTTGCTCCAAACGAGCTGCAGCTGCAGGGTCCTTGGTTGGGCAGCAGCTGTAGCTCGTGAAGGTAACTGAGATAAATAGGGGTGGGTCGAGAGCCCAGGAGGAGCCCCTGAGAAGACAGGAAGGACTGAGCTGCAGAGAATGGAGAAGAGCCCCAGCAGAGAGGCAAGAACAACGCTGCAGTGAGGATTACAACAGGCAAGGGGCTGGGAGGGGCTCTGGGTGTGCGAAGGGAGGATTTGGGGGTCAGGAGAATGGGATTGGGGCTTGCAGGGCTGCAATGGGGCTGGGGGGGATGTGAGGGACGTTTGGGGCATGGGTTTTGGTGGGAGATGTTCTGAGGGGAATGAGGAGGGGGATTCGGGGGAATGGGGGGATTTGGAGGAATGGAGGGACTTGGGGCAATGGGGGGATTTGGGGGAATGGAGGGATTTGGGGCAATGGGGGAACAGGATTTTTGCCCGTGGGATTTGTGCTGGGTTTGGGCAAAGGGGTTTCAGGGATGGACTTTCCTGAGAGAGGGGCCTTTGGGAAGTGGCTCTGAGGGAATGGGATTGGGAGTGCTTTTAGGGGAACTCGCAGGGAGCAGATTTTGTAGGATTTCTCAGTGGGTTTTAGCCGCAGTGAGCTCTGGGCTGTGCACTCCCAGGGAAGTGGGAGTGGGTTTTTTTTTTTTTGAGAAAACACATTTTGGAGAAGTTTCTGTGCCCAGGGGTGCAGGGCCAGTCCTGGGAGCCGCGGGAAGAGCCAGAGCAGCCCTTTGGGGCCCTGTGGGCTGGGGTGGTGGAACCCCCATTCCCAAAGTTCCCCCAGCTCTGTTTTCATGGCAGATCCAGCTCAGAACGTTTTGGAGCCCTCCTGTGTGTTGCCTTCTGATCCAAGGCAGGCGGCCCATTTCCCAGGGCCGCTCGGGCCTAAGAAACACGCGGACACCAATGTGGTGGAGGATCAAAGGCCTTTATTCTCTCTTCCCGTGGGGTTTTATAGTCTAGGGGGCTTCTACGTCAGGTGGGGGTCTGTCCTTACCATCTATGGTTAGTAGGGATGGAAAGTTACCTGGGCAAGTGGAAAATTACTGGAATCCGGTTCAGGGGGCTGCATTCCTATGTTAATTTTCTTATCTAAGGGGGCAGGGGCCCTGTCTTCCCGTAACATCACGAGATCTTCCGAACGCCAGGCCCTATCTGCTACACCCGTGTGCGTGGGGTGGTGCCAGAGGAGCGGTGCCAGCCCCGGGACCCCTGGATCCCACTGCCCATCCCTGCCCAGCCGCCCCAGCACCCCAGGGACCCAAATTCCCTGGGAATCCCAAACGCCTGGGAATTGCTGGGAATTCTCGTCCCACTCCGCTCAGGGTATTGCCCAGCCTGGGGCTGCCCCGGGCCAGTTTCCCACGGGTGATTTTGGAGGTTTGGGAAGAGCTGGAGGCTCCAGCAGCTGCCGACAGCAGAGCCGTGGGCTGGGCGTGTATCCCGGCACTGCAGCTCCCTGGCACTCCCAGGGATGGGCAGCGCGGCCAGGCCCAGCTCTGAGCTCCGGCCCAGCCGTGACTTGGAGATTTCCTGGAGGAGAGCGAGGATGCGGAGCTGCAGCTGCAGCCGAGTTTAACCCTGTGCTGTCCTTCCCGAGTGGAGATGGGACCATCCCAAACTGTGCCAGGGATCTGTGTGGGATCATCCCAAAGAGCCCCAGGGATCTGTGTGTGGAGTTGGGATCATCCCAAACAGCCCCAGGGATCAGTGTGGGATCATCCCAAACAGCCCCAGGGATCTGTGTGGGATCATCCCAAACAGCCCCAGGGATCTGTGTGTGGGGTTGGGATCATCCCAAACAGCCCCAGGGATTTGTGTGTGGAATTGGGATCATCCCAAACAGCCCCAGGGATCTCTGTATGGGGATGGGATCATCCCAAACAGCCCCAGGGATTTGTGTGTGGAATTGGGATCGTCCCAGACAGCTTCAGGAATCCATGTGGGATCAGAGGGGCTGGGACAATCCCTGCCCCCTGGGGCACCTGAGGATTTCCTGGTATGCTGCTCATGGGAATGACCCGGTGGAGAAGCCAAGGCCTGGAGAAAGGATGTTTTGTTTTCCAAACCCCTTCCAGCTGATTCATCCTGCTGTGGTGGCTTGGGGTGGCATTTGGGCCTCGGTGCTGGGGGGCTTTTCCAACAAAGGCATTCCGTGATTCTGCCATGAACTGGATGGTGGATGCCACCTGTGCCCCTGTCCTGCCCCCTGCACCTTTAGGGGTGACAGTCCCTTGTGGGGTCCCCTCAGTGCCGAGATCCCCCCAGCAGCAGGGCCGTGCTGGCCCTGCCTCGCTCCCTCATCCAGTGGGAACATTCTGTTTTCCTGCAGGAAGGAGAAGATGGGATTGGTTCTAAGGAGCCAAGGGAGGGCTGGCAGCTCCCGCAGCCAGGGGAAAAGCTGGAAGAGCTCTTGGAGCTCCACACCATTCCCCTTTGCAGCGTGGCTCTCTCCCTTCTCAGCAGGCACGTGGCTCAAGCTCTGTCCTTGAGCTCTTCACCTCCAGCTCTTGGCAACTCCATGGGAAAATGCTTCCCATCCCGGAGTTATGGCAGGAACAATCCCATCCCTCAATTAGAACAGGAACAATCCCATTCCAAAGTTATAGCAGGAACAATCCCATCCCAGAGTTATGGCAGGAAAAATCCCATCCCGGAGTTATGGCAGGAACAATCCCATCCCGGAGTTATGGCAGGAACAATCCCATCCCAGAGTTATGGCAGGAACAATCCCATCCCTCAATTAGAACAGGAACAATCCCATTCCAAAGTTATAGCAGGAACAATCCCATCCCAGAGTTATGGCAGGAAAAATCCCGTCCTCAATTAGGACAGGAACAATCCCTAAGTTATGGAAGGAATAATCCCATCCCTTAATTAGGACAGGAATAATCCCATCCCTAAATTAAGAGAGGAAAAATTGGAGGCAATAAGGCTCCTGTTCCCTCCCTGTCCCACACATCCCTGTCCCATTCCCACATCCCTGTCCCATTCCCACATTCCTGTCCCACACATCCCTGTCCCATTCCCACATCCCTGTCCCATTCCCACATCCCGGTCCTGTTCCCCCATCCCTGTCCCACACATCCCGGTCCTGTTTCCCCCATCCCGGTCCCGTTTCCCCCATCCCGGTCCCGTTTCCCCCATCCCGGTCCCGTTTCCCCCATCCCGGTCCCGTTTCCCACATCCCGGTCCTGTTCCCCCATCCCTGTCCCACACATCCCGGTCCTGTTTCCTGACTCCCGGAATGCGGAGCGGGATTGCCGGGAGAGCAGTGACACCTAGTGACACTCGGGATACCGGGATGGCGGGGTACCGGGATCCAGGCACCGGGACACGGGAATGAGCCCGGGAACGGGACGGGCACAGCCGCGGGCTCCGGGCAGCCCCTTCCCCGCCGCTCCCCTTTCCCAAGGGCACAAATCCCATTCCCGAAATCCCGGCAGCACCGGCCTGGCTCGCTGTCACTGCAGAGCTCTGCTGCCTTCCTTGGGCTGCAGATTCCTGGGAATTCCACGGCTGGAATCACAGACCATGGAAGGGTTTGGGACCGGGAGAACCTTAAATCCCATCCCATTGCAGCCTTTCCATGGACAGGGTACCTGCCACCATCCCAGGCTGGCAGGGAGCTCCTGCAGCCACCACACCTCCCTGTGGGGTAACCCTGGGAATCCCAGTGCCTGAAAAACCCTGGGGAGATCCACAGGGAAAATTTAGGACCCTGGCAGCTTTGATTTTTTTTTTTCCCTGTTTTTTCCCCTACATTTTCACTTCAGTTGTGATTGGAATTTGTTCCGTTCGAGCAGGGCAATGCATACAAAATTAGGGAAAGGATTGTGCTGGGATCCCTTTCATCCCAGGATCCATCTGGGAATCCACACTGCCAGCAGGGCCCACATCCCACTCCAGGATCCTCCTTTATGGGATGTAAAAAATCCCTGCTTGCTTCTGCTCAAGTGGGATAAGCAGGAATGAAAGGGTGGAGAACAATCCCATGGACAGGTGGGATGAGGAGCTGCTGAGTGACCCCAGAGGCCACGGAGATGTTCCAAGGCTGGGAGAGCTGGGAATGTTCCCCTGGAGAAGGGAAGGATGCAGGAAAACCTCAGAGCCCCTGGCAGGGCCTGAAGGGGCTCCAGGAGAGCTGAGAGGGGCTGGGGACAGGGATGGAGGGACAGGAGCCAGGGAATGGCTCCCAGTGCCAGAGGGCAGGGATGGATGGGACACTGGGAATTGTTGGGAATTGTTGGGAATTCCTGGCTGGGAGGGTGGGCAGGCCCTGGCACAGAGAAGCTCTGGAGCGAGTCCTGAGGAGGCCACGGAGAAGCTCCAAGAACTGGGGATTCTCTCTGGGGACAAAATGCAGCAAAATAATTGTTCCAAAATCTCCTTTTCTTACCCCTCCCTGCCTTCTCCCCATGGTGCCTCCCAAATCCTGATGCTGGGCCAGAGCAGCACATGGAATTGTGGATGATGGCTGGAGAAGGGAAGGCTCCAGGCAGAGCTCAGAGCCCCTGGCAGGGCCTGAAGGGGCTCCAGGAGAGCTGAGAGGGGCTGGGGACAGGGATGGAGGGACAGGAGCCAGGGAATGGCTCCCAGTGCCAGAGGGCAGGGATGGATGGGACACTGGGAATTGGGAATTCCTGGCTGGGCTGGGATTGCCAGAGCAGCTCTGTGCCCTTGGCAGTTCCAGGAAGGATCCTTGGGAATGCAATCCTGGTCTGGTCACTGTTATCAGTTTGCTACCAACAAATCCCCATTAGTATCAGACATCCAATCAATAGGGATTTTTGAAACTTCCCATAAGTTTGGGATCATGGGATAATGTAGGAAACTCTGGTCACATTCCCAGAGCAGCAGTGACAGGGTTTTATATAAAGAACAGCTACAATTCCAGTTAAAAAACAATTAAATGCATCAGCTGGTGCCATCCCCTCCTTTTCCCAGGGATGGAGCAATTTTCCCAGGGAATGGAACAGTTTTCCCAGGAAATCATGCCCATCCACGTTTACCATGGATAAGGAATGGGGGAGTGGCTTTATTGGAGTATTTGAAGAGGATGGAGAGGGCTCTTCCTGTGGGATTTGGGAGTGAAATCCCAGCTCCAGGTGCAGGGATCAGCCCTTGGCAGCCCTGGATATCAGATCCAGGTGTCCTGGGTGGGGAAGGGCCTTGGCAAAAGGGGAAAATGAGGCTGGGGGGGGTTGAGCCTGGCTCAGACAAAACAGAGCTCGGAGTTCGGCCTGGCCTTGCTGCCTGGCCCAGGAGATCTGGGGCTGAATTCCTCTCCTGGAATGCAGTGGGAAAGGAAAAGGAAAGGAAAAGGAAAGGAAAAGGAAGGGAAAGGGAAAGGAAAAGGTAAGGGAAAGGGAAAGGAAAAGGTAAGGGAAAGGAAAAGGAAAGGAAAAGGAAAGGAAAAGGAAGGGAAAGGTAAGGAAAGGAAAAGGAAAGGGAAAGGAAAAGGAAGGGAAGGGAAAGGAAAGGGAAAGGTAAGGTAAGGAAAGGAAATTTCAAGGAAAAGGAAATTTCAGGGAAAGGAAATTTCAAGGAAAAGGAAATTTCAGGGAAAGGAAATTTCAAGGAAAAGGAAATTTCAGGGAAAGGAAATTTCAAGGAAAAGGAAATTTCAGGGAAAGGAAATTTCAAGGAAAGGAAATTTCAAGGAAAGGAAATTTCAAGGAAAGAAAAGGAAATTTCAAGGAAAGGAAATTTCAAGGAAAGGAAATTTCAAGGAAAAGAAATTTCAAGGAAAGGAAAGGAAATTTCAAGGAAAGGAAATTTCAAGGAAAGGAAATTTCAAGGAAAGGAAATTTCAAGGAAAGGAAATTTCAAGGAAAGAAAAGGAAATTTCAAGGAAAAGAAATTTCAAGGAAAGGAAAGGAAATTTCAAGGAAAGGAAAAGAAATTTCAAGGAAAAGAAATTTCAAGGAAAGGAAAGGAAATTTCAAGGAAAAGAAATTTCAAGGAAAGGAAAAGAAAATTCAAGGAAAGGAAATTTCAAGGAAAGGAAATTTCAAGGAAAGGAAAGGAAATTTCAAGGAAAGGAAATTTCAAGGAAAGGAAATTTCAAGGAAAAGAAATTTCAAGGAAAGGAAAGGAAATTTCAAGGAAAGGAAAGGAAATTTCAAGGAAAGGAAAGGAAATTTCAAGGAAAGGAAATTTCAAGGAAAGGAAAGGAAATTTCAAGGAAAGGAAATTTCAAGGAAATTTCAAGGAAAGGAAATTTCAAGGAAAGGAAATTTCAAGGAAAGGAAATTTCAAGGAAAGGAAATTTCAAGGAAAGGAAATTTCAAGGAAAGGAAATTTCAAGGAAAGGAAATTTCAAGGAAAGGAAATTTCAAGGAAATTTCAAGGAAAGGAAAAGGAAAGGAAATTTCAAGGAAAGGGAAAGGAAAGGAAATTTCAAGGAAAGGGAAAGGAAAGGAAATTTCAAGGAAAGGAAATTTCAAGGAAATGGAAATTTCAAGGAAATGGAAATTTCAAGGAAATGGAAATTTCAAGGAAAGGAAATTTCAGGGAAAGGAAATTTCAAGGAAAAGGAAATTTCAGGGAAAGGAAATTTCAAGGAAAAGGAAATTTCAGGGAAAGGAAATTTCAAGGAAAAGGAAATTTCAGGGAAAGGAAATTTCAGGGAAAGGAAATTTCAAGGAAAAGGAAATTTCAGGGAAAGGAAATTTCAGGGAAAGGAAATTTCAAGGAAAAGGAAATTTCAGGGAAAGGAAATTTCAAGGAAAAGGAAATTTCAGGGAAAGGAAATTTCAAGGAAAAGGAAATTTCAGGGAAAGGAAATTTCAAGGGAAAGGAAATTTCAGGGAAAGGAAATTTCAAGGGAAAGGAAATTTCAGGGAAAGGAAATTTCAAGGAAAAGGAAATTTCAGGGAAAGGAAATTTCAAGGAAAAGGAAATTTCAGGGAAAGGAAATTTCAAGGAAAAGGAAATTTCAGGGAAAGGAAATTTCAAGGAAAAGGAAATTTCAGGGAAAGGAAATTTCAAGGAAAAGGAAATTTCAGGGAAAGGAAATTTCAAGGAAAAGGAAATTTCAGGGAAAGGAAATTTCAAGGAAAAGGAAATTTCAGGGAAAGGAAATTTCAAGGAAAAGGAAATTTCAGGGAAAGGAAATTTCAAGGAAAAGGAAATTTCAGGGAAAGGAAATTTCAAGGAAAAGGAAAGGAAGGGTAAGGTAAGGAAAGGTGGGATCCAGGGGTTTTAGATGAATTCCATGTTGGATTGGGGTGGGAGAGGCTCCTCAGGAGGGGTTCCAGGGCTGATCCAGGCCCTTCTCCAGGAGGGAGCTGCTGGTGCTCCCCAAATCCAGCAAAACCTCCCGGGGTTTTTGGGAGCAGTTGGATTTTCAGCTCTTTGAGCAGGGAATTCCACGAATCCTCTGGAGCGCTGCTCCATGCTGGGGATTTCCCCAATTTCCTGCCTTTATTCCCAGAGTTTTCTTGGAAAAAGGGGATAGTGGTGGCTCCAGAGGGAAATCAGGGAATGCAGGAACCTCCTTGAGTGCAAACCTGGCTCTTTTCCACCTCTTTTCCACACATTCAGAACATTTAAATGAAAGTTAAAATGTGCAAAGGATATTTCCCTGTGATTATTTTTTTCCCTGTGATTTTTTTTCCCTGTGATTTTTTTTTCCCTGTGATTTTTTTTTTCCTGTGATTTTTTTTTTCCTGTGATTTTTTTTTTCCTGTGATTTTTTTTTCCTGTGATTTTTTTTTTTCCTGTGATTTTATTTTCCTGTGATTTTATTTTTCCTGTAAATTTTATTTTTTCCTGTAAATTTTATTTTTCCCTGTAAATTTTAATTTTTCCTATTTTTTTTCCTTTTTAAATTTTAATTTTTCTTTTGCTGTATTTTCATTTTTTAAATTTTTCAACTCTCTAGCTGGGATGGGAAGTTCTCTTTGGGAGAGAGGAGGAAAATATTCTAAGGAAATATGAGGGGAAGGGGAGGAGCCTTTCCAGGCCTTGGACATCTCCTTCCCTCTCCCGATTTTCTCCTGCTTTCCTTTGTTGGGGATTGGCCAGGGATTCACTGAGATCTGAAAAATGAAGAAATCCTAAATCCTGGAATTATGTTGGAGCCTGGCACGTGGGAATCTGGAATTCGAAGAAAAGCTCTGGGACTGCCAGGCTTAAAATTTAGCATTTATAAATAGCATTTTTAATTAGCATTTTCCAGCTAATTTCAGAGTTTATTGTTCTCTCCTTGCTGATTCCAAAAGCTCCATGGATTTTTGTTGCACACAATTAAAAGAGATTTTTTTTTTTTTGGGAATATTTTTTTTTTCCTGTTTCCTGGAAGTTTTTCATTCCAGCAAAACTTGGATTTTTGGTTTCTGTACAAAACCCATTCCCAGTCTCTAAAGATCCAAGGCTTTTTTAGGAGGGAATTTCTTTTCCCAACTAAAACTTTTCTTTTTCCTTGCTGGAAAACCCAGGAATTTAAATATTCCTTTGTTTCCAGGCACAGGAGTGGTGTCCTGGTTCTCACCTCCAAAATCCTGGAATGCTCTGGAAGGGCCCTCCCAGCTCAGCCCATTTCAGGATTTTTCCATTATTAAAACAGAAGGATTTTCCTGCTGGGACTGGGATCAAAACCACCATTCCACCATGGAATTCTGCTGGTCTGCCCAAAGGCAGGGCAAAAACTCGGAGGAATTTTTCAGGATGTGCTGAGGAGAGAAAGAGGCCCCTAAATAATTTATTAAATATTTTAATTAGTGAAAAATGCCTTTATTGCTTGTTTTATAAGGGGGAAAAAAGATTTTATTATTAATTTTAAAAGGGAGAAATGCTTTTATTGCTTATTTTACAAAGGGAGAAAAAAACCTTTTATGAGTTACTTTATGAAGAAAAAAAGGATTTATTCCTTATTTTATTAAGGAAAAAATGCTTTTATTCCCTATTTTACAAAGGGAAAAATGCATTTATTGCCGACTTTATAAAGGAGAAAATCCTTTTATGACTTATTTTATAAGGAAAAAATTATTTTATTACTTGTTTTATAAGGAAAAATGCTTTTATTGCTTATTTTATACACAAAATGCTTTTATTGCTTATTTTATAAGGAAGAAAATGTTTCTATTACTTAACATTTAAGGGGAAAATGGTTTTTATTGCTTATTTCTTATGGCGGAGATATTTTAATTAATTACTTTTTTAAGGAGAACATTTTTTTTAATCGCTTCTGTTTTTGGACGAGGAGAAAAATCCAAAGTGTCAGGAGGTTTCTTGTGTCAAATAATTTCTGTTTGTGTGTTTGGTGTTCATGAAAAAATGTAACAACACTATTATTATTATTAATGTTATTTTTAATGTTATTATTATTGTTATTATTGTTATTTAATAATAATAATAATAATATTTAATTCCCAAGAACCAAGCGTGGGGAGTCTGGAATTTCTGGCACTGCTGGTCAGACAGGAGAGGAAGAGGAGGGCACGGATCCCTGGAAAACCTGACTAGATCCAGGCTGGGAGCTCTGGGAATGTTCCCCTGGAGAAGGGAAGGATCCAGGGAGAGCTTCCAGAACATTCCAGGGCCTGAAGGGGCTCCAGGAGAGCTGAGAGGGATTGGGGACAAGGGATGGAGGGACAGGAGCCAGGGAATGGCTCCCAGTGCCAGAGGGCAGGGATGGGTGGGACATTGGGAATTGGGAATTCCTGCCTGGCCTGGGATTCCCAAAAGCTCCAGTCTGGGCAGTCTTTGCCCCGTTTCTCCTGCACAGAGGGACGAGCAGCTTTTAGCGTTTGGTTTGCTTTCCCTGAGAGCGAATTTCCCTGCAATAAAAAGTCAGGGAACTCCACCCAGATGCCGGCAGGAGAGCTGGAGCCCCTGGGCCTGAGGGCTGGGAATCCGGAATGGCCCCGGGGGATGGGAGCGGCCCTGGGCACGGAAACCTGCTCTGGTGCGGGCCTGGAATCAACAGATGTGCTCCAGCGCCCGTGCCTGCTTCCCCTGCTCCCCTCGGCCCCTCCAGCCTAACCCTGCTCCCTCAGCACCTCATTCCACAATTCCCAATCCCCTCACAACCCCAGCCTTCCCCTGCTCCCTCAGCACCTCATCATCCCCCATTCCCCCATCCCCTCACAACCCCAGCCTTCCCCTGCTCCCTCAGGACTCCGTCCCACATTCCCAATCCCCTCACAACCCCAGCCTTCCCCTGCTCCCTCAGCACCTCATCATCCCCCATTCCCCCATCCCCTCACCATCCCAGCCTTCCCCGTCTCTCCTCAGCGCCCCATCCCACATTCCCTAATCCCCTCAGCATCCCAGCCTTCCCCATCTCTCCTCAGCGCCCCATTCCACGTCCTCCGATCCCCTGCTCTTCTCACCTCTCCCTCCCGCATCCCTCTGCTCTCCTCCTCACCCCTTCCCACACTGTCCCACCCCCCTCAGCATCCCAACCTTCCCCCGATCCCCTCGGCCCTGATCCCCTCTCCATCCCCGCCGCCTCCTCTCCCTCCCCATCCCCGCCTCTCCCTCCCTCCCGCGCCGCCTCCGCCCCTTCCCTCCGTGCGCGATTCGTGAGGCCGGAGCCGCCCCCGGCACCTGCCCGGCCCTCCCTCGCCATCCCTCCCTCCTCCTCCTCCTCATCCTCTCCCATCGCTCCCCGCTGCCCCCGGGCCCAGCTGCAGCATCGCGGGAGCCGCGGCCATTGCGGCCGAGGCGGGGCCGCTCCCGCTCTGCCCCGGCCATGAGGAGGAGGAGGAGGGCGGCGGCTCCGCGCTGAGCCCCCCGCGGGCCGAGCTGAGCCCCCGCCGGAGGCTGAGAGCCCCTGGATGCCGCTGAGCCCCCCCAGGACTGGCGGGGCTGAACCCCCGGACACTGCTGAGCCCCTGGACTGGAGCTGCTGAACGTCCCCGGACACTGCTGAGACCCTCCAGGATCCTGCTGATCTCCCGGACACTGCTGAGACCCCCAGGATCCTGCTGACCCCTCGGAGTGAGGGGGCTGAGCACCCCCGGACACTACTGAGCCCCCCAGGATCCTGCTGACCCCCCGGACTGACGGGGCTGAGCACTCCCGGCCACTGCTGAGACCCCCACGGACGCTGCTGAACCCCGAGACTGGAGGTGCCGGATCCCTCAGGACAGTGCTGAGACCTCCCCGGACTGACGGGGCTGAGCCCCTCGGACACTGCCGAGACCCCTCAGGATCCTGCTGACCCCTCGGAGTGAGGGGGCCGAGACCCCCAGGATCCTGCTGACCCCTCGGAGTGAGGGGGCCGAGACCCCTCAGGATCCTGCTGACCCCACGGACTGACGGGGCTGAGCCCCTCGGACACTGCCGAGACCCCTCAGGATCCTGCTGACCCCTCGGAGTGAGGAGGCCGAGACCCCTCAGGATCCTGCTGACCCCTCGGAGTGAGGGGGCCGAGACCCCTCAGGATCCTGCTGACCCCTCGGAGTGAGGGGGCCGAGACCCCTCAGGATCCTGCTGACCCCTCGGAGTGAGGAGGCCGAGACCCCTCAGGATCCTGCTGACCCCTCGGAGTGAGGGGGCCGAGACCCCCAGGATCCTGCTGACCCCACGGACTGACGGGGCTGAGCCCCTCGGACACTGCTGAGCCCCCCGGACGCTGCTGAGCCCTTCAGGATCCTGCTGACCCCTCGGACTCTCCGGGCTGAGCCCACCCCGGACACTGCCGCAGGTGAGGCCGGGGAGGTCCGTGCCGGGCTCCCCTCGCTCCTTCAGCCCCGGCTCCGTTATCCCTCGGGATCTCCCGGCTCCGCTCCCCCCGCTGTCCCTGATCGCGGCTTTCCCGGGAGCTTTGGTTAATCCGGGCTCAGCCGGGCTGGGCCGGCGGTGTGCGAGCCGCCCTGAGGCAGCCCCGGCGCCGGGCTCTGCTCGGCAGCTCCCCGAGGAAGGGCCGTGAGGGAGCGTCCAAATATTCCTGGAAAACCGCGCGGGGGCTGCCTATGGTATGGAGCGGCGGGTTATCCATTGCACCCCTGGGTTTTCCTGCGCTTAGGGATGTCAGGGCTCCCTGCAATAACGTTGTGGGTTCTGGATTTCACCCCTAGGTTTCCCTGGAATTCTGCTTTGGGCTGCCAGGATTCCATGGAATAGCGCTCAGGGCTGTGGATTTCAGCTGTGGGTTTCCCTGGAATGATGTTTTGGACTGACAGATTTCCCTGGAATAGCAGTTTGGATTGTCAGGATTCCCTGGAATAGCGCTCAGGGCTGTGGATTTCAGCTGTGGGTTTCCCTGGAATGATGTTTTGGACTGTCAGGTTTCCCTGCAATAGCAGTTTGGGCTGTCGATTTCAGCTGTAGGTTTCCCTGGAATCGCGTTTGGGGCTGTCAGGTTTCCCTGGAATGATTTTTTGAGGTACCAGGATTCCCTGGAATGATGTTTTGGACTGCTGGGATTCCCTGGAACCGCGTTTGGGGCTGTCAGGTTTCCCTGGAATGATTTTTTGAGGTACCAGGATTCCCTGGAATGATGTTTTGGACTGCTGGGATTCCCTGGAACCGCATTTGAGGCTGTCAGGTTTCCCTGGAATGATGTTTTGGACTGCTAGGATTTCTCTGGAATGATGTTTTGGGCTGTCAGGTTTCCCTGGAATGATGTTTTGGACTGCTAGGATTTCTCTGGAATGATGTTTTGGGCTGCTAGGATTTCTCTGGAATGATGTTTTGGGCTGTCAGGTTTCCCTGGAATGATGTTTTGGGCTGCTAGGATTTCTCTGGAATGATGTTTTGGGCTGTCAGGTTTCCCTGGAATGATGTTTTGGGCTGCTAGGATTTCTCTGGAATGATGTTTTGGGCTGTCAGGTTTCCCTGGAATGATGTTTTGGACTGCTAGGATTTCTCTGGAATGATGTTTTGGGCTGTCAGGTTTCCCTGGAATGATGTTCGGGCTGGCATTCCCAGCCGCAGGTTTCCCTGGCTGCTTCCCGGTTTTCCCGGTGGTTCCTCCCAGTGCTCGCACAGAGAGAGATGCCGGGATGATTCCAATTCTATTCCATTTAAATTCCACTTAAATTCCTCCCGCGTGGACCTAAGATAGGAACAGCCCGCACTGCTGGGAATGGGATTTGGCTCGGCTGTTAACAGCTGGGATTTTCCCAGAAAATCCTAAAGTTGGGATGCCAGCTGCTTTCTCAGGAATCGGGGAAAAGCCCCTTCCGAGCTGACGGAAAATCGAGTTTATTTTCCATTTATTTTCAATTTTTTTTGTTAGAAATTGAATCGGTCTGAATGGATAAAGAGAAAATAACTGGTAAAAGCTGTTTTTAGTCGGAAAATAAGGGCTGGAATTTACTTGGGCGCTGGGAATGGGGGGAGGAAAGATTAACGAGAGATTAAAGCACGCCGGGAGTGATGGAGGCAAAGATTATTTTAACTCTTGGTGGCTGCTGGGCTTGGAGGGGGAGATGAGGCCTTAAAACTTGAGGTTTTAAGGGTTTTTTTGGAGTTTTTAGGTTATATTTAGGTGGGTTTTTTCGGTTATATTTAGGTGGGTTTTTTGGTATTTTTAAAATTTTCCTCTTGTGCTGCGCATTTGGTGTTTTGTGTTATCAATGAAACCACGCTTTAGGAAAATAGCGGTATAAAAATCTATTTTTCTTGTGTAAAAATCTAATTTTTTTGAGTAAGCCCCTCCTTTTTTGGGTAAAAATCTGTTTTTCTTGTGTAAAAAAACTCTTTTTTTTTTAAGTAAAACTCTCCTTTAATTGTGTAAAAAACCTGCTTTACTTGTGCAAAAAAAAGTGATATTATTATTTAAAAATCTCCTTTTCTTGTGCAAAAAAGGTGGTTTTCTTGTCTAAAAACCTGCTTTACTTGTGCAAAAAAAAGTGATATTATTATTTAAAAGTCTCCTTTTCTTGTGCAAAAAAAGGTGGTTTTCTTGTCTAAAAACCTGCTTTACTTGTGCAAAAAAAAGTGATATTATTATTTAAAAGTCTCCTTGTGCAAAAAAGGTGTTTTCTTGTCTAAAAACCTGCTTTACTTGTGCAAAAAAAAGTGATATTATTATTTAAAAATCTGCCTTCCTTATGCAAAAAAAAAGTGATATTATAGTTCAAAAATCTGTGGGTTTTTTTGGGTCAAAATCTGCTTTTCTTATGTAAAAAGCTGCTTTTTTGAAGGAAAAATTTGCTTTTTTTTCTTTTTTTTTTCCCCAATTCAAGCCGGGAGGGGAGGGGCACGATCCCACACACGGCTCTGGGGTTTTCTGGCTCTTCCCACCTTCTTCCCACCTGCTCCAGAAACAGCTCCTGGTTTTTGGGAGTGGGAGCTGCCAGAGCTCTCCCCATTCCGTAGGAAATTTGGGAATGTGTGGAATGGGATGGGGTTCCTTCCCCCTCGTGTTTTAATGGGGGTTTGGGTTTGCAGGAATCAAACCCAGCTGTGGCTGACAGGAAAATTGTGGCTCATGGAGGAAATTTGGGAATTGCCTGCAAAGAAGGAATTGGGAATCTCTCCTTTATATTTTTTTTTATGTTAGGAAATTCCAGAGGGTTTTGTCCTTCAGGTGAATCCAAGGAAAACTTTGCCTGGGAATGTGGGAGATTGAGCTCCGTGTGCCTGCACCTTTATGGACACGGGAAAATAGGTTTGGGGTTTTTATTGTTTTGTTTTGAAATCCCACAGAGTGAGAGCCGATCAATCCCAACAAATCTTCCCTCAGAGAGCGGGAGATGGGGCAGGAATGAGCCAGGGATGGACAGAGGAGATCCCAGGCCTTTTGTGAGGATGGGTTTGGAGTGGGAGCCAGTGGGATTTAAACAATTTCTTGGTTGTCACGGGGGGCTTTTGGTGCTCAGAGGTTTGGGTTCTCTCCTGATCTGTTGGGTGGGAAAAACAGAGGGAATTCTGCTTGGGAACTGGGAGGGAATTCAGCTCTGTGGGGCCATCCTGTGCTCCATGGCTTCCTCAGATCCCAGAATGGTGGAATGTCAGGGCTGCAAGGGACCCCCAGGATCACTGATGCACCCCTGGCCTGACTTTCCTGCAGCTCCTGCAGCCTCAGGAATGTGCATTCCCTGATTTCCCTGCTCCTTGGGCTCTCTGCAGCGTTTCCTTGGGCTGGAGGAGCTGGAAAACTCCTGCAGGGTGGATGTGCCCGATGCAGAATTGCCAGCTTTCCCCTCTGATAAATTAAAGGGTTATTTCTCACAGCTGTGCCCAGAAAGCTTTGGGCTCACGGTGGGGTGTGAATGGTGTGAATGGCCCTCGTGGCAAACAGGAGATCCTTGTGCTGGAGGAGCTGGAGAGCTCCTGCAGGGTGGATGTGCCCGATGCAGAATTCCCAGCTTTCCCCTCTGATAAGGTAAATGTGGGGGCCTGAATATATGTTGTATTGTAAGATGTGTGTGTGTCAATGTGGGGCCTGAATATATGTTGTATTGTAAGATCTGTGTGGGTCCGAGTTGCTCCAAACGAGCTGCAGCTGCAGGGTCCTTGGTTGGGCAGCAGCTGTAGCTCGTGAAGGTAACTGAGATAAATAGGGGTGGGTTGAGAGCCCAGGAGGAGCCCCTGAGAAGACAGGAAGGACTGAGCTGCAGAGAATGGAGAAGAGCCCCAGCAGAGAGGCGAGAACAACACTGCAGTGAGGATTACAACAGGTAAAGGGTTATTTCTCACAGCTGTCCCCAGAAAGCTTTGGGCTCACGGTGGGGTGTGAATGGCAAACAGGAGATCCTTGTGCTGGAGAGCTCCTGCAGGGGGATGTGCCGAGCTGTCAGTGCCACTCTGCCTTCCCTGGAATGTGGGAGCTCTCCCAGCCCTGCAATGGGAACAAACAGAGGCAGCTGATCAGCCTCGAGGAGGCTCCTCCACAGGGAGAAATCCTGGGAGAGGTGGAGGTTTGGGAGTGGGAGATGCCAGGACTGCCTGGGAATGAGGAATTTGGGAAGGCGGTGAGCAAAGTGCTGCAATTTGCTGTTCTGGGTGGGCTGTGTTTGAGGGAAAAATCTGCAAAAAGCAGTGGGAGCAGGATTTGAGCGTTTAACATACAGGAAAAGGGGTTGCCCTCCAATGGTTGGGAGTTAATTCCCAAAATTTTGATTGTTCCAGAGGATCTGTGGCTGCTCCATCCCTGGACGTGTCCAGGGCTGGGTTGGATGGGGCTTGGAGCACCCTGGGATAAAAGAAAAGCTGTTCCTGCCCATGGATTAATATCCCTTCCCAATCAAACCATTCCATGGTTCTGCAATATTCCATTAAGATTTAGGGGCTTTAAAATCTTTATTTGAATTATCTGCAGCTTTTCAGTGCTTTGCAGCAGCACAGCCCCAGGACTTAGAAGGAGGGAATCAAGCCAGGTGAGCTCTTCCCAAATTTCCCACCTTGTGGCTCTGGAGCTGCTGGGGATGTGGGAGGATGGAATGGGGGGAGCCTGGAATTGTGTGGCTGTGCCTGAACCAGGCCCCCCAAAGGTTTTCCTCCCGAGGTCTGGGATGAGAGGAATTAATGAGGCTTTTCCACTTCAATTCCTGAGTCACAGGAATGAATTCCCAAGGGAAGAATGGGGCTATTAATAAATTTCAGGAGAGAGGAGAGGCAGAAAAAACGGAATTCTTAAAACACAAAACACTGCATGGCTCTGACTAAAGGTACCTGATTGCTTTTTTTCCCTTCCTCCCTCCCCATTTTTATTCCTTGCTAAATGTGCAAGAGCTTTCCTGGATTGATCTTGGAGTTTGACAGTTCTGCCATTAAAAGTTCTTCCTTATCCATGAATTAATGAGCTGCTCATGGAATTAAATGATGGTTTTTGGAGGGTGTGTTTTATATTCAGGTTTGCTTAGATCAGTGTAGCCCTAAGATCCAATTTTAAATTGGAAAGGGGGAGTTTCAAACCTTCCTGGCTGAATTTTTTTTGTGGTGAATCCCAGGACAGCTGTGAGAAATAATCCTGTAATTTATCAGAGGAGAAAGCTGGGAATTCTGCATCAGGATTCTGCTTTTCTTAGGTGGAAAAATGTATTTGTGAGTGATTTAATTCCCGCTTGGGAATTTCTCCTGGTGGGCTTCCCGAGCCCTGTGTGGCTCTGCCTGAGCAGGGCAGTCCTGGAAGCCTCAAACCCTTCTTGCTGTGGGGTTTTGGGGAGGTTTTCCCCCCAAATCTCCTAAAAATTCCATGAAAAATTCCAATTCTGCTGCTGTGGGCTGAGTGCTCATGAGCAGGAGCATCCCTGAGTGTCAGGTGCTGCTTTAGATTTGCCAGCAGGGATTGAAACCTGGATGAGCTGCTTCCAAACCTCTGGAATTCTGCTCTCTGGGATCCATAGCTGCAGGGATTGAAACCTGGGTGAGCTGATCCCAAACCTCTGGAATTCTGCTCTCTGGGATCCATAGCTGCAGGGATTGAAACCTGGACGAGCTGCTTCCAAACCTCTGGAATTCTGCTCTCTGGGATCCATAGCTGCAGGGTTTGAAACCTGGATTAAGGTGCTTCCCAAACCTCTGGAATTCTGCTCTCTGGGATCCATAGCTGCAGGGATTGAAACCTGGATTAAGGTGCTTCCAAACCTCTGGAATTCTGCTCTCTGGGATCCACAGCTGCAGGGATTGAAACCTGGATTAAGGTGCTTCCAAACCTCTGGAATTCTGCTCTCTGGGATCCATCGCTGCAGGGATGGAAACCTGGGTGAGCTGCTTCCAAACCTCTGGAATTCTGCTCTCTGGGATCCATAGCTGCAGGGATTGAAACCTGGGTGAGCTGATCCCAAACCTCTGGAATTCTGCTCTCTGGGATCCATAGCTGCAGGGATTGAAACCTGGATTAAGGT
Source organism: Zonotrichia leucophrys gambelii (assembly GCF_028769735.1). Taxonomy (NCBI): domain Eukaryota; kingdom Metazoa; phylum Chordata; class Aves; order Passeriformes; family Passerellidae; genus Zonotrichia; species Zonotrichia leucophrys. The sequence continues at coordinate 990,172 of NC_088177.1, read as the reverse complement.
GCTTCCAAACCTCTGGAATTCTGCTCTCTGGGATCCATAGCTGCAGGGATTGAAACCTGGATGAGCTGCTTCCAAACCTCTGGAATTCTGCTCTCTGGGATCCATAGCTGCAGGGATTGAAACCTGGGTGAGCTGATCCCAAACCTCTGGAATTCTGCTCTCTGGGATCCATAGCTGCAGGGATGGAAACCTGGATTAAGGTGCTTCCCAAACCTCTGGAATTCTGCTCTCTGGGATCCATAGCTGCAGGGATTGAAACCTGGATGAGCTGCTCCCAAACCTCTGGAATTCTGCTCTCTGGGATCCATAGCTGCAGGGATTGAAACCTGGGTGAGCTGATCCCAAACCTCTGGAATTCTGCTCTCTGGGATCCATAGCTGCAGGGATTGAAACCTGGATGAGCTGCTCCCAAACCTCTGGAATTCTGCTCTCTGGGATCCATAGCTGCAGGGATTGAAACCTGGACGAGCTGATCCCAAACCTCTGGAATTCTGCTCTCTGGGATCCTTGGCAGAGCAGTGTCCGAGGCCATCCCAAGGATCCCATTCCTGCTTCCAGCCCAGATCCTTGCTGTGGGTGAGGTGGGAGGTGCTGGATTTGGGCTCTCAGTGGGTGTGAAGGCCCCTCGTGGCAAACAGGAGATTCCCTGGAAAGCTGACAGTGGAAGGGCAGGAATTCACCTCTGGAGTGGGAGCAGCAGTGGTTCCATCCATTCCCCATCCCCGGGATGTGCCTGCGCTCTGCAGGCTCACAAGGAAAATAAAGCTCAGCCAAGGCACTTTCCCAGCCTGTCCTTGGGTGATTTCCCCCTCCACGCTTGCAGAGGGATGTCAGGAGAGGAGCAGGAGTTCTGCTCTCCAGGGAATTGGGATAATTCCGGTGTTCCTGCAGGTAGGTTTGATTCTGTGTTTCACCAGAGCAGCAGCACAAACAGGAGCAGATTCCCAGGGATGTTCTGGGTTCCATTTCCATGGCTGAGCTGCAGACAGAGCCCTGCTGGGCTCTCATCCCCTGGGAAAGCCAGGCTGGGTTTTGGGATGATTTTACTTCTCTTCCTCCATCGTTTTGCTGTGAGCAGGGGACAGGAGGTGTGCTGGTCATTCTGCTGTGGGAATGGGCTCCTGGAGGAGCTGGGAGCCCCTTGGAGCAGGGAAACAAATCCCTGAGAGCGATCCCAAAGCTCCTGCAGCCTGGGAGGCTGGCCTGGGCTCCCCAGCTGCCCATCCTGCATCTGCTGGCCAGCTCACCCAGGTTTCCATCCCTGCAGCTATGGATCCCAGAGAGCAGAACTCCAGAGGTTTGGAAGCAGCTCATTCAGGTTTCAATCCCTGCAGCTATGGATCCCAGAGAGCACAGCCTGGTACCCAGGGCAGCATCCCTCTGTTGCCAGGCAACGGCTGGGATGTGCAGCTGGCTGGGGCTGCTGCAGATGTGGCCACATCTGGCAGGGGAGCAGGGAAATCCCTGTCCCATCCTGAGCCTGCTCCTGTCCCACACCTCGGGTTAAGCTGAGCTTTACCAGGCCCAGCTCATGGAATCCCTCCTTAGGGCTTAGCGTGGCATTAAAAGCAGTTTTGACTGGTAAAATGTTCAGCTCTGGTTTAGGTTTCATTCCTAAATTAGGTTTCATTCCATGGCAATGGGAATATGCAGGTTGGGAGCAATGCTTCCCTAGTAATAGTTGTGTCCTTGTATCCAAGCTCAGGGATGTGGGCACAGGTTTGGTGTTCCTGGGAATGCAGGTGGCCAAGGAAAGTTGGAGTCTTGCAGGTCTGTGGGGTCACACTGGGGTCAGAGCAGTTCTGATGTTAATTAACAAAGCTTTAATCACACGCCCAGGATGCAGCTGAATTCTGGAATTCCAACCTTGCTGAATCAAAGAGCTGGGTGAGAAACTGGTGCACTCCTCTGCTTTTCTCTGGGATTTTCTGTGGGAATTTCCATGGCCAGGTTATTCCTGTCCTGCTGAGGATTAGGACACTTCATCCGTGATGAGCCTGAGGGGTGCCAGGGGATTAAGGAGCAGCTCAGGGCTCAGCTGAGCCGGATTTACTGCAAGTGCCCATTTGGGAATGAAGGGCTCTGACCTGCTGGAATGAGGCCAGAAGGGCTGGGAGAGCTGGGAATGTTCCCCTGGAGAAGGGAAGGATGCAGGAAAACCTCAGAGCCCTTTGCAGGGCCTGAAGGGGCTCCAGGAGAGCTGAGAGGGGCTGGGGACAAGGGATGGAGGGACAGGAGCCAGGGAATGGCTCCCAGTGCCAGAGGGCAGGGATGGGTGGGACACTGGGAATTGGGAATTCCTGGCTGGGCTGGGATTGCCAGACAATAATTTTTTTGAGCTGTATTTTTGGGGACTTTTGCTGTATCCATGTTTATTTTACCTTGCGGGGTTATTGGGAAAGGGAATGAAGAGGTTTGCAGGGAGCAATGATGGATTCTGTGTCTCTGAGCCTCCAAAAATTCAATATTGGTCATTCTGGGCATGGCCTGGCTGTGGGGATAACCAGGGGCTGGGGGAGAAAATCCTGAGCAACTGGTTTATATCCACAGAAAATTGAGATTTTTAATCCAGGGAAAAGGCAAGTCAAGGATTGGAGTCTGGAATTGCCATCCACTTGGATTTGCAGCCTCCGTAATTCCCCCCCAGCACTGTGTGGGGTCAGTCCCAGGAAATGCTGGCAGGTTCCTCAGTTTGTCTCCTGCTTCCTACCCCAATTCCTGCTTTTCCTGCTGCCAGCCCTGCAGGGTTTGGGGCAGGAATTTCCCTTGCTGCAGGATAATGGGGTAAAATTCAGTTTATTCCAGGAAGAGGCAGCTCAGAACCTCTGGATTTTTCCCTTCCTCCTCCTCCTGCAAACCTTCTTAGGCTGAATTTCAGTTACAATAAATCTTATTTTGGGGAACATTCTTCCTTTTGGAGGTTTGGAGGAGGGGATTTTATGGAATCACAGAATCCTGGGATGTTTTGGGTAGAAGTGACCTTAAAGCTCATCCCCTTCCATGGACAGGGAATCCTTCCCCTATCCCAGATTGCTCCAGGCCCTTCCAGCCTTGGGCACATCCCAGGATGGAGCATCCACACTTTTGTTGGGAAATTTGGTTTTTTCTTCCTCATTTTTTTTTTTCCTATAATGAAACTGTTCCCCGTGACCACTGTGGAAATGGATTGTGTTACCCTGGAACAGCAATTCCTGGAATTTTAAATCAGTGTCCTGGGAATCCCTCAGCAGGAAGAGCCATTGGTTGGTATTTAGGACAGATGGAAATTGTTATTAATGAGGAGTCCATGCAGAAATGCTGCAAGAATAATTAAATAAATCATTTATTTAAATTATTTAAATCACTCCAGGTCTTCCATCCCTTTGGCTCAGATGGAAATGAATTAAAATGGGATGGAAAATGGAAAGATCCCACTTGGGAATGAGGAGCTGAGGTGGGGAGGATAAGGAAGTTAAAATGTGCATAAAACTGAGGAGGGATTTTTAATTATAAGAAATTTCTTTATGTTTTAAGAAATATGGAAAAATGATGGGATTTTCTTCTCTTTTTCTATTCCAGGCACTTGGAGAATTGTGCAGTGGTTCAGTGCTGAGGGAATTCTGTGGGAGCATGGCTGGAGCAGGACACGGAGTGTGGGCACGGAATGCAGGCAGTGATGGTGAGTGGGGGTCATTAATTACAGAGCCCTAATTACTGATTGCAGCCACAGGGGGGGAGAGCATGGTGTTCTGGAATGGTTTGGGTGGGAAGGGACCTGAAATCCCATTTGTCCCATCCACCCAGGGACACCTCCCACTGTCCCAGGGCACTGCCAGGGATCCAGGGGCTGCTCTGGCAATCCCAGCCCAGCCAGGAATTCCCAGTTCCCAATGTCCCATCCATCCCTGCCCTCTGGCACTGGGAGCCATTCCCTGGCTCCTGTCCCTCCATCCCTGTCCCCAGCCCCTCTCAGCTCTCCTGGAGCCCCTTCAGGCCCTGCCAGGGGCTCTGAGCTCTGCCTGGAGCCTTCCCTTCTCCAGCCATCATCCACAATTCCATGTGCTGCTCTGGCCCAGCATCAGGATTTGGGAGACACCATGGGGAGAAGGCAGGGAGGGGTAAGAAAAGGAGATTTTGGAACAATTATTTTGCTGCATTTTGTCCCCAGAGAGAATCTCCAGTTCTTGGAGCTTCTCCGTGGCCTCCTCAGGACTCGCTCCAGAGCTTCTCTGTGCCAGGGCCTGCCCACCCTCCCAGCCTGGAATTCCCAATTCCCAACAATTCCCAGTGTCCCATCCATCCCTGCCCTCTGGCACTGGGAGCCATTCCCTGGCTCCTGTCCCTCCATCCCTGTCCCCAGCCCCTCTCAGCTCTCCTGGAGCCCCTTCAGGCCCTGCCAGGGGCTCTGAGGTTTTCCTGCATCCTTCCCTTCTCCAGGGGAACATTCCCAGCTCTCCCAGCCCTGCTCCACCCTTTGGAGAACTGGGTGTGGAGGCCTCACCTCTAGCTTTGTTTTCCAAACTCCCTAATTCAGTCAGGAGCCCAAACCCACCCTGGATCAGTGACTCTGGTGCCTTTTCCAAGGCATCTTTGGTGCTCACCGGGTGGAGCCTGAAACATTTTGGCAGGATAAAAATTCAAATATTGAGAAATCTAAAATCATATATTTGAGGAAAACTAACATTTCAGTGTCAAGCAGTGTTGAATAAAAGCATGAATATCCACGAATCCATGAGAACCTGCTGTTTCTGTGTGCCTGCAGTGGGCTGCTGCTCCCTGCCTGCCTGGCAGCTCCGTGCCGCGGCGCTGTGACCCCGCTGCGCTCCCGCAGGCTGCCAGCAGCCATGAGGAGGTTTGGCTACTGCCGGGTGGTGCTGGCCACCTCGCTGCTCTGGGTGCTGCTGGACGTGTTCCTGCTGCTCTACTTCAGCGAGTGCAACAAGTGTGAGGACAGCAAGGAGCGCTCCCTGCTGCCCGCCCTGCGCGGTGAGTGCTGCTCCTGGCAGGGCTTGCGGGGGTTTGGCTGGCACAGACATCTTTTATGGAAAACCCTTTCCTTAGGATTGTTCCTCCTGAGAAGCTGAGAGGCCTCAGGAACAAAATGCAAACAATGGTTATCTGCTGCTGTGGGATGCAACAGGTGCATCTGGGATTGGTCAGTGTTGGTTGTTTTTAATTAATGGCCAATCACAGTCAGCTGTCTGCACTGTCTCGGTCAGCTACAAGCTTTCCTTTCTATTCTTAGCCAGCCTTCTGATGAAATCCTTTCTTCTATTCTTTTAGTATAGTTCTAATGTAATATATATCATAAAATAATCAATCAGCCTTCTGAAACATGGAGTCAGATCCTCATCTCTTCCCTCATCCTGGGACCCCTGTAAGCACTGTCACATTTCGCCTCACATTTGTGTCTCAGAATTGCTCTTCCCAGCAGAGGAAATGTCTTTATAGAGCACCACACAGCACAAAGTACCACGACTCCATCAGAAGGGTGCAAGAGACATTTATTACAGTGACATGTTGCTTTTATACTTTTTCAAGATATCCGCATTTACTTAACAAACACATTCACTGCCCATTGGTTACAAGAAAGAAACAAAGTTCTCAGTAGGTGACCAAGGAGCCATGCCATTCTGTGAGCCAGCTGGAGTCCCTGCCTCTTAACTTTCTCTCCTTCATCACATCTCCATGGTGACAACCTTGGTGTCTTCCTCAGGAGAGATATGGGGCTTTCCTTATCTTCAGTAGGAATTTGCTGGCTCACAAGAGCAGCACAGAATGCCTTTCCTACAAGGAAATCCCAGGATCTGCAGGATTTAGTGCTGCTTTGGTGTTGTCTGAGTTTGTGTTTTATGGGATGATTGGGGTTAAAATGGACCTTAAGTCCCATTCCATAGGCAGGGACACCTCCCACTAGCCCAGGCTGCTCCAAGCTCTGTCCAGTCTGGCTTGGGACATTCCAGGGATCCAGGGGCAGCCACAGCTTCTCTGAGAAACTGAGGCTGCCCCTGGATCCATGGAAGTGTCCAAGGCCAGCTTGGATGGGGCTTGGAGCAGCCTGGGATAGTGGCAGGGAATGAATCTGGGAGTTCAATCATCTTGGAATAAAACTGGATGTTCTTGGATGCAGAGAGAGATAAAAGCTCCCATGGCAGGTAGGATGGGGGTTGGATTTCCAGCATTCCTTGTGGAAAACCAGAAGCTCCCCCAAGGATAAATCCAGTTCCCAGGAGCTCACAGCACCTTTTGCCGTTTGGTTTCCCAGCCGTTATTTCCCGGAACCAGGAGGGCCCGGGGGAGATGGGCAGGGCCGTGCTCATCCCCAAGGAGGAGCAGGAGAAGATGAAGGAGCTGTTCAAGATCAACCAGTTCAACCTGCTGGCCAGCGACCGCATCGCGCTGAACCGCAGCCTGCCCGACGTGCGGCTCGACGGGTGAGGGGCTGGAATGGGCTGGGAATGGGGGCTGGGACCCCAGCCTGGGCTGGGAATGGGGGCTGGGACCCCATCCTGGACTGGAAATGGGGGCTGGGACCCCAGACTGAGCTGGGAATGGGGGCTGGGACCCCAGACTGAGCTGGGAATGGGGGCTGGGACCCCATCCTGGGGGGGAGTGGGGGCTTGTACCCCATCCTGGGTTGGGAATGGGGGCTGGGACCCCAGACTGAGCTGGGAATGGGGCTGGGACCCCAGACTGAGCTGGGAATGGGGGCTGGGACCCCATCCTGGGTTGGGAATGGGGGCTGGGACCCCATCCTGGGTTGGGAATGGGGGCTGGGACCCCAGACTGAGCTGGGAATGGGGGCTGGGACCCCAGACTGAGCTGGGAATGGGGGCTGGAACCCATCCTGGGTTGGGAATGGGGCTGGGACCCATCCTGGGTTGGGAATGGGGCTGGGACCCCATCCTGGGCTGGCACCGGGGCTGGGATCCCAGACTGGGCTGGGAATGGGGGCTGGGACCCCAGACTGGGCTGGGAATGGGGGCTGGGACCCCAGACTGAGCTGGGAATGGGGGCTGGGACCCCAGACTGGGCTGGGAATGGGGCTGGAGCCCCAGCCTGGGCTGGGAATGGGGGCTGGGACCCCAGACTGAGCTGGGAATGGGGGCTGGGACCCCAGCCTGGGCTGGGAATGGAGGCTGGGACTCAGCCTGGGAATGAGGGGCTGGGGGCTGAAATCCCATCCCAGGAATGCCAGGGATTGAGATGGGCTGAGGGCTTGAATCCCATCCTGGGAATCATGGGGATTGGGATGGGATGGAGACAGAAATCCCATCCATCCCGGCCCTGCTGTGGCAGGGACACCTCCCACCATCCCAGGCTGCTCCAGCCTGGCCTGGGCACTGCCAGGGATCCAGGGGCTGCTCTGGCAATCCCAGCCCAGCCAGGAATTCCCAATTCCCAATGTCCCACCCATCCCTGCCCTCTGGCACTGGGAGCCATTCCCTGGCTCCTGTCCCTCCATCCCTGTCCCCAGCCCCTCTCAGCTCTCCTGGAGCCCCTTCAGGCCCTGCCAGGGGCTCTGAGCTCTGCTGGATCCTTCCCTTCTCCAGGGGAACATTCCCAGCTCTGCCAGCCTGGCTCCAGGCTCAGTGGGATTCTGTGGGAATGGGATTTCTCCTCAGGACCCCAGGAATTCCCCATCCCGTTGCTGTATCCAAGCAGGACTGGCTCCCCTTGCATCCCTGCCCTGGGACTGATGGTTTAATTCCAGCTGATCCGTGGGATCTCACACACAGAATTTCATTTCGTTCCCTTTCCATCCTGGGTTTTCTGTCAGGGAATGTCCCTGGATTTCCAGTGTCCTGTTGGAAATGGCCAAGCTGGAGATTTCAATCAGAGCCAGCTCTAATTAGGAGCTATTGATAGACCTTAAACCCAGCTTAACTCACCAGGGAAATGCCTCATTTCATTCCCAAGGATTTTCTCCAGCGAGGGAAGAAATCCATCCTCAATCTTTTCTGGATGAGTGAGGCTGCAAGTGCCATGCCATGGATTGCTGGAGCATCCTAATTGGATTTTCTCCTGGAGATTGCAGCTGGAATTGGCTCCTGGGTGTGTTCAGGGCTTGGGAACATCCAGGGCTGAGCAGAAACATTGGGATTTCTGGAACAGCTGCCAGGGTTAAACATGGAGCTGGAGTTTTGTGGGGATTCTCCAAAGGAAAAAACACTGGGATGTGATCCTGGGTGGGGCAAAGGGCTTGGGGTGGAGCAGTGGCAATGGATGTGTGGGAAAACTCCTTTTAATTGGGAAAATCCTTCCCTCAGATCCATGTTTCAGGGCAGGAATTCTTGATTGGGTTTTGATTGTTATTCCTGAAATTCAGCCCTTAGGGGAGGGAAAACTGGTTTATTTTGGGATAGCCACACTTGATGCATTTGTTCTGCACCAGGACCTGTTGGATTGGAGGTTTTTCCAGCTCTCAGTTGTGGTGGATAAAAAATTCCATCCTCAGAGAGTGGGGAGATGCTGGCAGAACATTCCAGCAAAGCTGAGGCTGCCCCGGATCCCTGGCAGTGCCCAAGGCCAGGCTGGAGCAGCTGGGACAGAGGGAAGGGTCCCTGCCCATTGCAGGACTGGGATTTCAGGTCCTTCCATCCCACCCCATCCCTGATCCCATGGGTGAGTGATGGCATTCCTGTCACTCCGTGGAATATCCCTGGAATGTTTTCCATGGGCGTGGACGCCCTGGGATTGTTGCAGCTCTCCTTTATCCTGAGAACATGTGAACGTTTCCCTTGCAGAAGCACAGTCCTTGTTCTCCACCCCGTGTTTTCCACGTGGGCTGCAGCTGCCTTTGGAGCAGCCGTTTGCATGGGAGATATAATTGGAAAAGAGGAGCTGTCAGCTCCTTAATTAGTGTGAAAATCATGGAAAACAGATTTTCCTCCCTGGCAGCCTCGGAGGGGCCCCCAAGACATCCCTGGATGGAGGAGAAAACAGATTTTATTTAAGGAAAATTGTTCCAAAGGGGATTTTTTATTTCTTTTATCCCAGGTTTCAAGGGGCTTGGAATTGCAGGAAATGCTGGAACAGTTTGGTTAAAATCCCAGATATACTCAGGGTTATTTTGCAGGGATTTTTTTTCCAAGGGTGAATTTTCAGGCTGCCTTGGAAGGGCCCTCACCTCCTTCCCATGGGATCATCTCTTAGAGAATCTGCAGGGAATCTGGGATCCCACTTTTACCACAGACCTCTGGAAATGGGGTTTGGGAGGGGGATTTGAAGGCTTTGGTGTGCATGGATTAACTTTGAAAATCCATGGCTGTTTCCCATTTTTAAAGGATGTGCAGGTGCCCCACATGGCTGGTTTTCCCAGAAATACCCTCAACAATGGAATGGTGCTTGGTTCAGCTGGCAGGGTTTGTCCTTGAGTGGGAACTTTGGGAAGGCAGGCAGGGTTTCAGCATTCCTGGTGGATCAGTCCTGGGTTGTCCGGTTTTCGGCTGTTTGGATGGCCTGGAAAGGCCCGGGGTGGCCTTGGGGCAGCCGCGTATCAAAGGACGAGAAGAGGCTTCAGTTCTTTTCTCGGTCTCGGTGTTTATTAATTGTTTATCTAAAAGATTTTCTCTCGGCCCGACAGAGCTCTGCTCAGCAGCCAGCCATGAGCACACTCCCTGCCCTCCGGGCGGTCACCTATCTTTATACCCATGTTACGTGACAATATTTATCATTTTTCCCCAATACCTTTATTCTTATTGCCGGGTGCACTTTTAGTAATGACCAATCCCAAAGTGCCACCATCACCACAGAAGATGGAGGAGAAGAAGAAGAAGAAGAAGAAGAAGGACAGGACACGCCCCAATTCCTCCATCTTACTTCTCTAAACCCCCCTGTACAGAAATCCTAAACCCTGTGTTTCACCCTCTAATTAACTGATCCCTTCACCATTCACCCCGGTGAAACCCTCCTGTCCTCATACAGGTGTCGTCTCCTGTGTAGGATCAAAGTGCAGCCACCAGACACTTCTGGAACATTCCAGGACTCCCGAGCCCCCTAAGGGTGCTCTCGGTGACACCTCAGTCCTGAGGTGCTGAGATCCCACACTGGATCATCTCTGCCTTTCCTTGGCAGCTCATCCCAGGCCATTCCAGTTGCTCCAGACCTCCCTGGAGCCAGATCCACCTGGGAATGGCTGTACCTGGAATTCCTGGTTAAACAGCTCAGGGCTGGAATCGGATCCCTGCGGTGGAGCCTGGTCCCTGCTGGGAATGTCAGGAATGGGAGAGTGGGATGAGCCCCTTCTCCAGCTTGTGCCATGCTCAGAACAGCTGGAACGCCAATTTCTGGGTCTCCAGTTTGTTTCTTAATTCATCCCATCAGCTTGAAATGTGGCAGGTTCCTCTTGGAGCAGAGCCGTGGCTGCTTCCAGGGCACTTTTCCATCCTGCCTCGGCCTCAGAGCAGTTGGAATTCCAGTCTCTGGATCTCCCCTTTACCTGCTTAATTTATTTCTATAATTTTGAACCACCTGGATGTGGAAGCTGCCCCTTGAAGAGGTGCCATGGCTGCTTCCAGGCCCCTTTTCCATCCTGCCTCGGAGAAGTTGGAATTCAAGTCTTTGGATCTCCACTTTGCTCATTTAATTAATTCCTATAATTTTGTACCACCTGGATGTGAAACCCTCCCCATTGGAGCAGAGCCATGGCTGCTTCCAGGGCCGTTTTCTGCCTCTGAGCCACTGGAATTCCAATCTCTGCATCTCCACTTTGCCCCTTTAATTAATTCCTATAATTTTGTACCACAGGGATATGGAAGCTCCCCCTTGGATCAGTACCACGTCTGCTTCCAGGGCCCTTTTCCATCCTGCCTCAGAGCCACTGGGATTCCAGTCTCTGGACCTCCACTTTGCCTGCTTAATTTTCCTATAGTTTTGAACCACCTGGATCTGGAAGCTGCCCCTTGAAGGGGTGCAATGGCTGCTTCCAGGGCCCTTTTCCATCCTGCCTCAGAGCCACTGGGATTCCAGTCTCTGGGATTTTGCCCCCATCATTCCCTGGGAGTGGCAGCAGTGCCCTGGTGCCTCCCAAACCCCTTTTCCATGCCGGGAAGGCCCGGATCCCCTGCAGGCTGTCCCAGCTGCGGCCTGACCCCTTTCCCTGTTGGCTGGGTGTTTTGGGCAGGTGCAAGAGCAAGGTGTACCCGGAGGAGCTGCCCAACACCAGCGTGGTGATCGTGTTCCACAACGAGGCGTGGAGCACGCTGCTCAGGACCATCCACAGCGTGCTGGAGCGCTCCCCGCCGCGCCTGCTGGCCGAGATCCTGCTGGTGGACGATGCCAGCGAGAGAGGTGGGGCTGCCGCTGCCCTCCCCGTCCCACAGCCCATCCCAGCCCCTCCTCCTGCCCCTCAGGGACGGCTCAGAGTGGGGGTCCCACCCTGCTCATCCCGGCAGCGGTGGGTTCTGGAGGGGGGTGGAAAAAATTCGTGGAATCCGGGATGGTTTGGCTTGGAGGAGACCTTTAAAGGGCACCTAATGCAGCCCCTCACCATGGCAGGGACACCTCCCACCATCCCAGTTGGGATGCCACGAATGGGATGGGCTGGGATGCCCAGTTGGGCACTGCCACGGCTGCTCTGGGAATGCCATCCCAGCCAGGAATTCCCAATTCCCAGTGTCCCATCCATCCCTGCCCTCTGGCACTGGGAGCCATTCCCTGGCTCCTGTCCCTCCATCCCTGTCCCCACCTCATCATCCCTGAGCCCCTTCAGGCCTGCCAGGCTCTGAGCTCTGCTGGAGCTTCCTCCCACTCATCCACAATTCCATTGCTGCTCTGTCCAGCATCAGGATTGGAGGCACCATGGGGAAAGCAGGAGGGTAAGAAGAATTTGGAACAATTATTGCTGCATTTGTCCCCAGAGAGAATCTCCATGCTTGAGCTTCTCCGTGCTCCTCAGGACTCGCTCCAGAGCTTCTCTGTGCGGCTGCCCCCCTCCCAGCCAGAATCCCGTTCCCAACAATTCCATGTCCATCCATCCTGCCCTGGCACGGGAGCCATTCCCTGCTCCTGTCCCTCCATCCTGTCCCAGTCCTCTCAGCTCTCCTGGAAGGGGGTCTGAGGGGTGGAAAAATTCGTGGAATCCAGGATGGTTTGGCTTGGAGGAGACCTTTAAAGGGCACCTAATCCAGCCCCTCACCATGGCAGGGACACCTCCCACCATCCCAGTTGTCCAACCTGGCCTTGGGCACTGCCACGGCTGCTCTGGGAATGCCATCCCAGCCAGGAATTCCCAATGTCCCACCCATCCCTGCCCTCTGGCACTGGGAGCCATTCCCTGGCTCCTGTCCCTCCATCCCTGTCCCCAGCCCCTCTCAGCTCTCCTGGAGCCCCTCCAGGCCCTGGATCAGATCCAGCTCAGTTAATTTGATGTTCCTGGAAAGGTCAATCCTTTCCTTCCTGTCTCTCCACCCTCCTCATTCCATGTTATTCCATTTCCTGAATATCCCCACTAAATAATGTCCATAGAATCCCAGAATGGTTTGGCTTGGAAGGGACCATCTCATTCCAACTCTGCCTTTATTGCTCCTCTTTGTGCTTAATTTCCTTCATTCTTCACTTTTTTTTTTGCCTTTTCATTCCTGTTTTGACCCCAGACTTTAAAAAGCAAACTCTGCCTGTGGAACTGGGACTCCCCGGAAAAGGAATCCCATCGAGTTCCTTAAATGGAGTCAATGGGATGAGAAAGGATCCTGGAGCAGCCCAATGGGTGCTGATGGCAAACTCAACCCTGCAGCCACTCCATCCTTCAGTTCTGCCCCATGGAGCATTAATTGAACCCTAATTACTCTCTGAATTTCCCTGCTCATTAAGTGGCTTAATAATTCCCTGTGCCAGAAGGTGGAGGAGGATTTGAACCAAGTAATTCCCATTTTTCCTAAAAGCATGCAAAGAGCTCTAATGGGGAAATCAATCAAAAAAATTATTTTTTTTTTTTTTAATTGAACCGGCAGCAAATTGCCCAAAGTGTCTTTATTATGTGGTTGCTGGTTCATTCCAAGGACCTGATTGTGCTTTATTTAAAATTTCTGAGATATTATCCTGGAATCAGGGCATGCTTTGGCTTGGAAGGGACCTTAAAGCCCATCCCCAGGAGATGCCCAAGTGGGGAGGTTCTGTGAGCTCCAATAGGGAAATCAATCAAAAAAATTCTTTTTTTTTTTTTTTTAATTGAACTGGCAGCAAATTGCCCAAAGTATCTTTATTATGTGGTTGCTGGTTCATTCCAAGGACCTGATTGTGCTTTATTTAAAATTCCTGAGATATTATCCTGGAATCAGGGCATGCTTTGGCTTGGAAGGGCCCTTAAAGCCCATCCCCAGGAGATGCTCCAAGCAGGGAGGTTCTGTGAGCTCCAATGGGGAAATCAATCAAAAAAATTCTTTTTTTCTTTTTAATTGAACCGGCAGCAAATTGCTCAAAGTGTCTTTATTATGTGGTTGCTGGTTCATTCCATGGACCTGATTGTGCTTTCTTTAAAATTCCTGAGATATTATCCTGGAATCAAAGGGCTTGGAAGGGCCCTTAAAGCCCATCCCCAGGAGATGCTCCAAGCAGGGAGGTTCTGTGAGCTCCAATGGGGAAATCAATCAAAAAAAATTCTTTTTTTTTTTTTTTAATTGAACCGGCAGCAAATTGCCCAAAGTGTCTTTATTATGTGGTTGCTGGTTCATTCCAAGGACCTGATTGTGCTTTATTTAAAATTTCTGAGATATTATCCTGGAATCAAAGGGCTTGGAAGGGACCTCAAAGCCCATCCCCAGGAGATGCTCCAAGCAGGGAGGTTCTGTGACCACCTTGGAATAAAACCTCCCTAAAAAAAAAATCCCATTTTCCTTCTGTTCCGCCCAATTCTGGCAGAGTTTTTGAAGGCCTCCCTGGAGAACTACGTGAGGAAGCTGGAGGTGCCCGTGCGGATCCTGCGGATGGAGCAGAGGTCGGGGCTGATCCGGGCCCGGCTCCGGGGGGCAGCGGCTGCCAAGGGCCAGGTGCTCACGTTCCTGGATGCCCATTGTGAGTGCACCCTGGGCTGGCTGGAGCCCCTGCTGGCCAGGATCAAGGAGGACAGGTGAGCAATTCCCGGCTCCAGAGGCAGGGATCTGCTCCAGGCCCTTCCCTGCTGCTCAACAATGGGAATTTCAAGGATTCGCTGAGCTGGAGTGAAGATAACGTTGAATATTTTCTGAATTCGCTGCTGTTTGAATCAGAATCTCATTCCTGAATAAATGTGGGAGCAGCTTTCCCAAGGTCTGGATCTCTCCCATTCAAAGGAAGCTTTCTCCCTGTTTTTTACCAGGAAAAACTTCTCTCTCTGGCCCCCTGAACTCAAGGAAATTTGCACCCTTTTTATTCCTTCTCTTTTCTTCTTTTCCCTTTTTTTCACCCTTTTCCCCATTTTTTTTTCCTTCTCCCCTCTTTTTCTCCCCTCTTCCCTCCTTTTTTCCTTCTTCCCCTGCTTTCCCCCCTTTTTCCGCTTCCTTCTTTCCCTTCATTTCCCTCTTGCCCTTGATTTTCTGCATTATTCTCCTTTTCCTTTTCCCCCTTTCCTCCCTTTCCCCTTCTTCCTTTTTCTTCCTTGTTTTCCCTTTCCCCCCTTTTTTCCCTCCCTCCCCTACCTTTACTCTGTTTTCCCTCTCCTTTCCCTCTTTTCTTACCCTTTCCCTCTTTTTCCCCTCCTATTTTCCCCCTTTCTTTTCCCTCCTTCTTCCTCTCCCTTCCTCTTCCCCCCCTCTTTTCCCTTTCTGCCTCAGTTTATTTCCCCCCTTTTTCTTCCCCTTTTTCTTCTTTTCTTCCCCCACCTTTTCCTCCCATTCCTCCCTCTTTCCCACCTTTTTCCTTCTCTTTTTCCCTCCTATTTTCCCCCTTTTTTCCCTCTTTTCCCCTTCTCCCTCATTTTAGTTCCCCCTTTTTCTCCCTCTTTTCCTTCTTTTCTCCCCCTTTTCCCCCATTCCTCCCCCTTTCCCTTCTCTTTTCCCCTTCTCTTTTTTTCCCCTTCTCTTTTTTTCCCCTTCTCTTTTTTTCCCCTTCTCTTTTTTTCCCCTTCTCTTTTTTTCCCCTTCTCTTTTTTTCCCTTCTCTTTTTTCCCTTCTCTTTTTTTCCCTTCTCTTTTTTTCCCCTTCTCTTTTTTTCCCCTTCTCTTTTTTTCCCCTTCTCTTTTTCCCCTTCCTTCTCTTTTTCCCCTTCCTTCTCTTTTTCCCTTCTCTTTTTCCCCTTCCTTCTCTTTTTCCCCTTCCTTCTCTTTTTCCCCTTCCTTCTCTTTTTCCCCTTCCTTCTCTTTTTCCCCTTCTCTTTTTTCCCCTCTCCCTCATTTTTCTCCCCCCTTTTTTCTCCCCCCTTTTTTCTCCCCCCTTTTTTTCCCCTTTTTTCTCCCCCCTTTTTTCTCCCCCCTTTTTCTCCCCCCTTTTTTCTTCCCCCCTTTTTTCTCCCCCCTTTTTTCTCCCCCCTTTTTTCTCCCCCCTTTTTTCTCCCCCCTTTTTTCTCCCCCCTTTTTTCTCCCCCTTTTTTCTCCCCCCTTTTTTCTCCCCCCTTTTTTCTCCCCCCTTTTTTCTCCCCCCTTTTTCTTTTCCTCCCATTCCTCCCCCTCTTCCACCTTTTCCTTCCCTCTTTTCCCCTTCTCCCCCATTTTATACCCCCTTTTTCTCCCCTCTCTTTCCCCTTTCTCCCCCTTCCCTCCCTCCCTGCCCCAACACCCCCATAACCCCAAATTCCCATTGTTTTTCCCCCAGGAAAACCGTGGTGTGTCCCATCATCGACGTGATCAGCGACGACACCTTCGAGTACATGGCGGGCTCGGACATGACCTACGGGGGCTTCAACTGGAAGCTGAATTTCCGCTGGTACCCCGTGCCCCAGAGGGAGATGGAGCGCAGGAAGGGCGACAGGACCCTGCCCGTCAGGTCAGTGCTGCTTTTCTCCCAAAAATCCCCCCAGATCCCAAAATTCCACTGCAGGATCACAGGCAGGGAGAGCCCGGCGTGTCCTCGCTGCCCCAAGCTCGGGCCAACCCCATCCCGTCCTCTTCCAGTGGATTCCAAAGGATTCCAAAGATTTAGGGGGTCCAAAGATGGAGGAATTCCAAGGATTCCTGCCTGTTCAGCTCCCTCTGGTAATTTGCTGCAAACAGATTTTTAGTCCCAGCAGATATTCCAAAGGATTTTGAGCGTTATCGAGCTTTGAAGCCCAGTGATTTGCACTTAACCCCATCCCATCCTCTTCCAAAGGTTCAGGAATTCCAAGGATTCCTGCCTGCTCAGCTCCCTCTGTTAATTTGCTGCAAACAGATTTTTATTCCCATTTTTTTGGAATTTAAGGCAGATGTTCCAATGGATTTCTGAGCATTATCGAGCTTTGAACCCCAGTGATTTGCACTTAACCCCATCCCATCCTCTTCCCAATGTTCAGGAATTCCAAAGATTCCTGCCTGTTCAGCTCCCTCTGTTAATTTGCTGCAAACAGATTTTTATTCCCATTTTTTTTGGAATTTATGGCAGATATTCCAATGGATTTTGACCATTATAGAGTTTTGTACCCCAGTGATTTGCACTTAACCCCATCCCATCCTCTTCCAAATGTTCAGGAATTCCAAAGATTCCTGCTTGTTCTGTTCCCTCTGTTAAATTCTGAAAAAATGGGAATAAAAATCTGTTTGCGGCAAATTAAGGCAGATATTCCCAAGTATTTCTGAGCATTTTTGAGCTTTGATTTGCACTTATTCCTATGCCATCCTCTTCCCAATGTTCAGGAATTCCCAAGGTTTCTGCCTGTAGATCTCCCTTTGTTACTTTGCTGTTAATGGATTTTTATTCCTGGGTTTTTTTTGGGATTTAAGGCAAATATTCCAAAGGATTTCTGAGCATTTTTGAGCTTTGAACCCCAGTGATTTGCACTTAACCCCATCCCATCCTCTTCCTCTTCCAAAGGTTCAGGAATTCCAAAGATTCCTGCCTGTTCAGCTCCCTCTGTTAATTTGCTGCAAACAGATTTTTATTCCCATTTTTTTTGGAATTTAAGGCAGATATTCCAATGGATTTCTGAGCATTATCGAGCTTTGAACCCCAGTGATTTGCACTTAACCCCATCCCATCCTCTTCCAATGTTCAGGAATTCCCAAGGTTTCTGCCTGTAGATCTCCCTTTGTTACTTTGCTGTTAATGGATTTTTATTCCTGGTTTTTTTTGGGATTTAAGGCAAATATTCCAAAGGATTTCTGAGCATTTTTGAGCTTTGAACCTCATTGATTTGCACTTAACCTGATCCTGTCCCCTTCCACTTCCAAAGGTTCAGGAATTCCAAAGATTCCTGCCTGCTCAGCTCCCTCTGTTAATTTGCTGCAAACAGATTTTTATTCCCATTTTTTTTGGAATTTAAGGCAGATATTCCAAAGGATTTCTGAGCATTTTTGAGCTTTGATTTGCACTTACTCCCATGCCATCCTCTTCCCAACGTCCAGGAATTCCAAAGATTCCTGCCTGCTCAGCTCCCTCTGTTAATTTGCTGCAAACAGATTTTTATTCCCATTTTTTTGGAATTTATGGCAGATATTCCAATGGATTTTGACCATTATAGAGTTTTGTACCCCAGTGATTTGCACTTTACCCCATCCTGTCCTTTTCCAAATGTTCAGGAATTCCAAAGATTCCTGCTTGTTCAGTTCCCTCTGTTAAATTCTGAAAAAATGGGAATAAAAATCTGTTTGCGGCAAATTAAGGCAGATATTCCCAAGTATTTCTGAGCATTTTTGAGCTTTGATTTGCACTTAACCCCATCCCATCCTCTTCCAAAGGTTCAGGAATTCCCAAGATTTCTGCCTGTAGATCTCCCTTTGTTACTTTGCTGTTAATGGATTTTTATTCCTGGGTTTTTTTTGGGATTTAAGGCAAATATTCCAAAGGATTTCTGAGCGTTATCGAGCTTTGAACCCCAGTGATTTGCACTTAACCCCATCCCATCCTCTTCCAAAGGTTCAGGAATTCCAAAGATTCCTGCCTGTTCAGCTCCCTCTGTTAATTTGCTGCAAACAGATTTTTATTCCCATTTTTTTGGAATTTATGGCAGATATTCCAATGGATTTTGACCATTATAGAGTTTTGTACCCCAGTGATTTGCACTTTACCCCATCCCATCCTCTTCCCAATGTTCAGGAATTCCAAAGATTTCTGCCTGTTCAGCTCCCTCTGTTAATTTGCTGCAAATGCATTTTATTCCTGTTTTTTGGGATTTAAATGCCCTTTTTTTTTTTTGGAATTTAGGGCAGATATTCTAAAGGATTTTTGAGCACTTTTGAGCTTTGAACCCCAGTGATTTGCACTTAAATTCCTGGTTTATTGCTTGGAAAATGGGATTGATAACGGAGCACCCTGAGGGAAAAATGATCCGAGAGTGTGTCCTGACCTCTTCCATTTAATTGCTGGAATCACAGAGTGGAACAAAACCTCTTCCAAAATTGCAAATGGAGCTGAAAAGGGAACAAATGGAATAAATTCCTGGCCATGGGATGTTTGCTCAGCTCCAACAGCTGCTGGGGCTTCCTGCAAAATTCCAAAAGAGACCAAAAATGGTTCCTGAGTGGATGGAATGGATTGAAATGTGGGAAAGGGGAAGAATTCCAAGCCTGCAGGTGGAGGAGGGGGCAGCTCAGGGATCAGTCCAGGCAAGGGAGGGATGGAAGGGCAGGAAAAACCTTCCAAAATTGCTTTCAAAATTCCCATTTCTGTCCCTGATTGTCCTGGCCAGGCTGGAATATTGGGGAAGGGTGGATTTGGGGTTTATTCCCAGGATTTGGGGTTTATTCCCAGGATTTGGGGTTTATTCCCAGGAAAAGCCAGCAGGCCCTGCCTGTCAGAGCCAAGGGAATTGTTTTCCTCCTGCTCCAAAATCTCCTTTCCAGGCCAGCAGCTCTTGATTAAAGCTCAGGTGTGCATGGAAATTGGGAAAATGAATTATCCTAACGAGCTGCAGGGCCTTGCTGAGCTCCATCCATCCATCCTGATTTCCTTGCCTTGAAATGGAGCTGGGCTCAAAATTAATCCCAGCTCGCACACTGAATTGACTCTTAAAATTGATAAGGCAAAAAAAAATGGAGTTTTTCAAATTAATTTCCTTTTTCCCATCAGTTTGTGGCTGGAGTTTTGGGGGATTCTCTGGATAAAATGGGAGTTGGGAAGCGAAGGGGGCAGAGGGACAAATGTCACCTGTGCCACAGTTGTCACAAAAAGCTGAGGGTGAAAGGTTGGTGCTTTAGGCTGGATTAAGTCCAAAATCTCAGGTTTTAGTCCAGGAATTTCAGTCTTTGGTGTCAGGGCATTTCCAGGGTTGGCACAGCCCAGTTTTGTGATATTTCCATGCTTTTCCCTCAGTTTTCAAAGCTGAAGGCACTCCAGTCTGGAATTAGAAATACTAAAAATATGGATTGTGGTCCAGGAAATGTTTTGTATAAATTAGGGATTGAGAGGGAAAATATAGAATCAAATCCTAGGAAAAAGGCAGGATCAAAAAATAGGAAGAAAGCCAAGATTAAATATCAGGAATGTGTCAGGACCATGGAATTTCCTGAGCTGGAAGGGAAAGGACCATCAATCCAACCCCTGCCCCTGCAAGACATCCCCAAAATCCTCACCCCGTGCCTGGAAATATTTTCCAAATGCTCCTGGAACTCTGGATATTATAAATACTTATTATCTTGATATTATATTAATATCTTGATTATGAGTAATTAAACCTGGAGTTGATTGCAGTTAATTAAGCCTGCCTGGGTGATGAACAGCAGGGAGTGATGTTGATCCTGGTGGATCAGATAGACCCACAGTGGGATTTTGTGCTGCTGGGATTGATGTTGATCCTGGTGCCAACCCTTTATTCCCAGATAGACCCACAGAGGTCTGGTTTAGGGGATTTTGTGCTGCTGGAGCCCTTCCTAGGACAGGATTCCTTGGGAAAAGCAGGATGAGGTGATGCCACGAGGAGCTCCAGGGCTGGAATCCCTTTGCCATCCCTCTTCCTCTCCCATCATGAAATCCTGGCCTGATCTCTGGCTTGGCTGGGGTGCAGCAAACCTGGGATTGCTCCCGTGTTTTCTGTGCAGGAATGGGAATCCTGAGTCGATCACAGCAATTCCCAGGAGCTGTCTGGTGATTCTGCAGGGAAAAGATGCAGAACTGAGGAAAAAATTAATTATTACAGTTTAAAAAACACTTGGAGGCCTTTGATCTTCCCGATATTTTGGTGGAGGGGATTTTCCAAGGAAAGCTCTGCAGGTCTGGTTGTGTCCCATTAAATTCACATCCCAGGGAGCAGCCCTGCCTGCTGCATTCCCTTATCCCGGAGCTGGGCTGGGGATCAGGGCAGGAGTCACTGAATTTTCCAGAGTGAAACTCAGCTGAAACTCCCAGGTTTGTCAGGGAGGGATTTGGGAAGTGTTTGGTTTCAGAAAGCAGAGAACGTTTGGGGTCCTTTGGAAGAATCCAGGTCTGTGGGTCCAGTTCAGTTTTACCCTTCTGAACTTGCTTAAGGCTCATTCTGGGAAAAATGGGGAATTTTGTATGGAGCAAAGAGTGTCTGCACCCAGGGAAGAAAGAAGGAGGAATGAGAATGTTGGGATTGGGATGGACCTGAAATCCCATCCCATTTCACCCAGGGACACTCCCACCATCCCAGGCTGCTCCAGTCCCAATGTCCAGCTCTGGGAATCCCAGCCCAGCCAGGAATTCCTTCCCAAAATCCCACCCAAATCTCCACTTTCCTACTGGGAGCCATTCCCTGGCTCCTGTCCCTCCATCCCTTGTCCCCAGTCCCTCCCAGCTCTCCTGGAGCCCCTTCAGGCCCTGGAATGTGCTGGAAGCTCTCCCTGTGTCCTTCCCTTCTCCAGGGGAACATTCCCAGCGCTCCCAGCCCGGCTCCAGCCCTGCAGCAGCTCCAGAGCCTCCTCCCAGGGGTCACTGCCCCAAATCCCACAGGTTTGGGGCTGCTGGGATGGGCTGAGCCCCCAAACCCCTTTGGCTGTGCTGGGACATCTCAGAGGAAAGCTGGGATTTGGGATCTCAGAGGAGAGCTGGGATTTGGGATTGAGGTGTTGGGATCTCAGAGGAAAGCTGGGATTTGGGATTGAGGTGTTGGGATCTCAGAGCAGAGCTGGATTTGGGATTGAGGTGTTGGGATCTCAGAGGAAAGCTGGATTTGGGATTGAGGTGTTGGGATCTCAGAGCAGAGCTGGATTTGGGATTGAGGTGTTGGGATCTCAGAGGAAAGCTGGGATTTGGGATTGAGGTGTTGGGATCTCAGAGGAAAGCTGGGATTTGGGATTGAGGTGTTGGGATCTCAGAGGAAAGCTGGATTTGGGATTGAGGTGTTGGGATCTCAGAGAGAGCTGGGATTTGGGATTGAGGTGTTGGGATCTCAAAGGAAAGCTGGATTTGGGATTGAGGTGTTGGGATCTCAAAGGAAAGATGGATTTGGGATTGAGGTGTTGGGATCTCAGAGAGAGCTGGATTTGGGATTGAGGTGTTGGGATCTCAGAGCAGAGCTGGGATTTGGGATTGAGGTGTTGGGATCTCAGAGGAAAGCTGGGATTTGGGATTGAGGTGTTGGGATCTCAGAGCAGAGCTGGGATTTGGGATTGAGGTGTTGGGATCTCAAAGGAAAGCCGGGATTTGGGATTGAGGTGTTGGGATCTCAGAGGAGAGCTGGGATTTGGGATTGAGGTGTTGAGATCTCAGAGAGAGCTGGGATTTGGGATTGAGGTGTTGGGATCTCAGAGGAAAGCTGGATTTGGGATTGAGGTGTTGGGATCTCAGAGAGAGCTGGGATTTGGGATTGCGGTGTTGGGATCTCAGAGGAAAGCTGGATTTGGGATTGAGGTGTTGGGATCTCAAAGGAAAGCTGGGATTTGGGATTGAGGTGTTGGGATCTCAAAGGAAAGCTGGATTTGGGATTGAGGTGTTGGGATCTCAGAGGAGAGCTGGGATTTGGGATTGAGGTGTTGGAATCTCAAAGGAAAGATGGGATTTGGGATTGAGGTGTTGGGATCTCAGAGGAAAGGTGGGATTTGGGATTGAGGTGTTGGGATCTCAGAGGAAAACTGGATTTGGGATTGAGGTGTTGGGATCTCAGAGCAGAGCTGGGATTTGGGATTGAGGTGTTGGGATCTCAGAGCAGAGCTGGATTTGGGATTGAGGTGTTGGGATCTCAGTGCAGAGCTGGATTTGGGATTGAGGTGTTGGGATCTCAGAGGAAAGCTGGGATTTGGGATTGAGGTGTTGGGATCTCAGAGCAGAGCTGGGATTTGGGATTGAGGTGTTGGGATCTCAAAGGAAAGATGGGATTTGGGATTGAGGTGTTGGGATCTCAGAGCAGAGCTGGGATTTGGGATTGAGGTGTTGGGATCTCAGAGGAGAGCTGGGATTTGGGATTGAGGTGTTGGGATCTCAGAGAGAGCTGGGATTTGGGATTGAGGTGTTGGGATCTCAGAGGAGAGCTGGGATTTGGGATTGAGGTGTTGGGATCTCAAAGGAAAGATGGATTTGGGATTGAGCTGTTGGGATCTCAGAGCAGAGCTGGATTTGGGATTGAGGTGTTGGGATCTCAAAGGAAAGATGGATTTGGGATTGAGGTGTTGGGATCTCAGAGCAGAGCTGGGATTTGGGATTGAGGTTTTCCTTCCCAGCAGCTGGGCTGGGCATTCCATGGCATTTCCATTTCCAGGGACATTCAGCCATCCCCTGGGATTGCCTGGCTGTAAGGATTTTTAATCCTTTTAGCTGAGATTTTTCCTGCTCCTTTGATGCATTTTGGGCTCCCTCTGAGGCAAAGCCCAGCCAGGAAACTCCTCCCAAATCCATTCCCGATTGGATTTGAGCTGCTGCTCACTCAGGATGCCCAAATCCCACCCAATTTACCCTCACGATTCCCCTGAAATAATCCATGGAAATGGGAGCAACCCCGGAGTGTGGCTGTGGATTCTGGAGAAGAACAGGAAAATCCAATCAGATTTTTCTTTATTTCTCCCTGGCGTGTGGCTGGGCCCAAGCTCCATGGATTTTGGGGAAAAGCAGGAAAAATCCAATCAAAATTTTCTTTATTGCTCCTTGGAGTGTAGCTGAGCTCAAGGCTCCATGGATTTTGGGGAAGAGCAGGGAAATCCAGTCAAAATTCTCTTTTCATAGCTCCTGTTTGTTTTCCATAGAATTGCTGTGTGGTGAAATGTCCTGTAAATTCCACAGTGTCCTTCAAAAGTTTTTTTTTCCCCATTTAACTCCTGCCAAGCATTCCTGATTGGATTTGGGCTGCTGCTCACTCAGGAGGCCCAAATCCCACCAATTTACCCCCATAATTCTCCTAAAATAATCCATGGAAATGGGAGCAACCCCGGAGTGTGGCTGGGCTGAGCTCTGTGGATTTTGGGGAAGAGCAGGGAAATCCAGTTTAAATTGTATTTATTTTTCCTTGGGGTGTGGCTGGGCCTGAGATCCATGGATTTTGGGGAAGAGCAGGGAAAATCCAGTTAAAACTCTCCTTTTCTAGTTGTTTTCAGTAGAATTCCTGTGTAGTGAAATGTGCTGTCAATTCCAGAGCATCCTTTAAAAGGTCTTTTTTCTTTTTTCTTTTCTCTTTCCTTTCTCCCTTTTTTTATTCCTTTTCTTTTCTGTTTTCCTTTGTTTTTTTCCTGTTTGTTTCCCACCCAGGACCCCAACCATGGCTGGTGGCCTGTTTTCTATTGACAGGAGCTACTTTGAAGAGATAGGAACTTACGATGCAGGAATGGATATCTGGGGTGGCGAGAATCTTGAAATGTCCTTTAGGGTAATTCCTCTTTTCCTTCCTTTTCTTTTCCCCCCACTCCCAAAAAAAATTATCCCCCATTTGTGCTGTCATTCCTTCAGGGAGCTCCTGCTTTAGCTGGCCTGCAAGTCATGATTTGTCATTGTTCAATAAATAATTAAAAGATGGAATTTTTGAAATTTGGGGGAACCTCGTTGGGGTGTTTTGGGATTTTTTTGCTGCATGGAATATTTTAGTATTGAGGGTTTTATCCCTCCAAAATTCCATATATTTTGGTCATTCCTTCATGGAAGAAACGAGGTGCCCAGTGGAAATTTGATATGAATTGATGTTAAAAAATAAAATTAAAAATAAGTTTTGAGATGTTTTGGGAATGGTGACCTCATGCACTTGCAAGTTCCAGCTGGAATTCTGGGTCTGTGCCAGGGAAATTGCTCTCCTGCAGAAAATGCTGCTGTTCCTGCTGGGGTAGGGCTGAGCCACAGCTCAGGGAAATGCATCCACGCACTGCCCTTGGGATGGAAAAGTGGGAAATTGAGGAATGGTTGGAAGGGATGGTGGGAATGGCTCTGGACTCCTGGGATGTGTCCCAGTTTCTGGGCTCAGTGCTGGGAGTGACCCCCAGGACCCCTCTGGTGCCCCAGCACACCCTGGCAATGCCTTTCCCCCTTTTCCTGTCTGTTCCATTCATCCAGGAATGTTTTCCCTGCCAGGGAAACCCCTTTGAAGTTTTTTAGGGAACAGATTTTTCCAGGCAACACCAGCTGGGAATTTGAAAGCTTTCCCAGGCCATTCCTCTGAACTTTAATTGTTCCCTTTGCAGGAAAATCAAAGGGTTCAGTTCCCCTCCTGAGCCTGGATGCTTCCAATGAGGAGATTCCCACATTTTTGGCTGCTTTAAATCCTAAAATTCCTCCTAGGATGTTCCAAGGAACAGGAATTCTTTTCCTTGGTTTTCCATGTTCTAGAGGAGATCCCTGGAGTGCCAGGCACTGTTAAACCATTCCAAATGTGCCTTTCCACCCTAAACCAGTGAATTAATGGGGTCAGGGGTAGGGAATAAATTGGGATACTGCCGTGGGAAATTCAGGGAATCACCTGGTGCTGTTTATTGGGATTAATTAGAGCCTCTGGAATTAAAGCCAACTGAAAATCCGGGAATATTATGTGAGACTTTATCAGGGACATCAAATCCCAGCTGAGGGAACAAATCCATGGGAAATGGAGGGCCAGGAGAGCTGAAGGATCAGGGAGGTTCCTCCAGCTCCAGAGCTGCCTTTTTCCCGTGGGATTTGGGAATTTCTCTTGTCAGGAAAACTCTGGGAGCAATTCCTGCTGTGGGATGGGAGTGAGGCACAGGAGTGTTCCTGTTCTTACACCCAGGATTTTATCCCAAAGGCTGGGAGGAGATTTGGGACTGGTTCAGAATAATAAAAATAAATCCCAAAAATCGAAATCCCAAAAAATAAACCCTCCCTCCCATACTTTGTGAATTCCTGAATCCTCATAAATGTTATCCAGTGCCTTTGCTTTCCCTGGATCGCGTCTGTCTCATCTGCATCCAGCTCCAACATTGTCCCAAAGAATCATTAAGAGAATTTCCAGCTTTTTTGCTCTCAGGGGCATTTCCAGGAGGAGCATCCATGGGGTATAATTTGATTATTTTGGGAAAATCCATGTTTTTTTCTTTTAGCTGCTTCTTGTTGGTGATGGGTCTTTAATGACTCCTGTTAGGAATGTCTTTTAATTAGAGAAAAATAATGACAATTCCTGGCAGGAATCTCTTACAGCTCCAGGGGTTTGCTTTAGTCAAGGAAAACCTGATTTATTACTAAATTTTACTTTTATTTATGGAAGTACTGAAATGTTTAGTTTCCTGTTAAATTCTCCAAGTGGTTTTATCCTGCTTGGAGAATGCCCTGAAAACTTGAAGCTCTGAGAGGATTTCCTACAGGAATTAAAAATGATCTGTCCATCAGAAAAAAAAACAATTCCTATGAGATTATTCCTTAGGATTCCTTAGGTTGGGAAAGGGAATGTGAGCTCTGGGTGGCGTAGGATGGGGTTTATTTGGGATTTCTGGCACTGCTGGAAGTGCAGGGAAAAGGGGATTTCTCTGGATTTTCCTGCTGGAGCAGCCTGGGACAGTGGGAGTGTCCCTGGGTGGATGGGATAAATGGGATTTAATGCCCTTCCAACCCAAACTATTCCAGAATTCCTGACTCCCTGGGGTCACCACAGCAAGGGATGAATGGAATGCATCCCGTGTGCTGTGAGGGGAGCAGATCCCTGAAACCCCACAATTCTTAGGCAGGATGGGAACTTTTGGGAAGCAGTCACGTTCCCAGGGAATGTCCCAAGAAGGTGGCTTTGTTGGGATTTCAAAAATATTGAAAAAATATTGAAAAAATATTCCTTTTCCTGAGAAGAGGGTGCAGGTTCCCCCACATCCCATCCCAGCTGGCACAGGGAGCAGATTGCTCCAGGAGAGCCAAAAATGGGCTGGAAAAGTGTCCAGGAGCAGAGATTTTTAAAAGTGGCGCTGTGGGAGGAATTCCCTGCCAGCTGGAATGGGAAAGCAGCAGGGGAATGCTGGGATTTGGGATGGAGGGTTCCTCAAATTGTGTGTCCAGTTATTCCCAGATTGCTCCAGGAGCACATCCATGCTGAATATTTGGGATTTACTCCCAAATATTATATTTGTGTATATATATTTGTGTGTATTTGGGGTTTTTCCCAGATTTCTCCGGGAACACATCCTTGGTGTATATTTGGGATTTATTCCACACTCACAGGTTGGATGGGAATGCATCCTGGAGTTTATTGGGGGTTATTCCATGGATTTTTTTAGGGTTATTCCATGGTATTATTTGGGATTATTCCATGAGAGCATCCCTGGAGTTTATTTGGAGTTATTTGATGGAATTATTTGGGGTTATTCTGTGCTCCCAGGTTGCTCCATGAGCACATGCTAGGTGAATATTTGGGATTTATTCCCTGGGGTATATTTGGGGTTATTCCATGGAGTTATTTGGGATTATTCCATGGGGTTATTTGGGGTTATTCCATGGAATTATTTGGGGTTATTCCATGCTCCCATGTTGCTCCATGAGGACATGCAAGGTGAATATTTGGGATTTATTCCATGGAGTTATTTGGGGTTATTCTGTGCTCCCAGGTTGCTCCATGAGCACATGCAAGGTGAATATTTGGGATTTATTCCTTGGGGTATATTTGGGGGTATTCCATGAAATTTTTTGGGATTATTCCATGAGCACATCCCTGGAGTTTATTTGGGGTTAATCTCTGAAGTTATTTGGGGTTATTCCATGGAATTATTTGGGGTTGTTCCATGACCACATACCTGGAGTTTATTTGGGGTTATTCCATGCTCCCAGGTTGCTCCATGAGCACATGCTAGGTGAATATTTGGGATTTATTCCCTGGTGTATATTTGGGGTTATTCCATGGAGTTATTTGGGGTTATTCCATGGAGTTATTTGGGGTTATTCCATGGAGTTATTTGGGGTTATTCCATGGAGTTATTTGGGGTTATTCCATGGAGTTATTTGGGGTTATTCCATGGAGTTATTTGGGGTTATTCCATGCTCCCATGTTGCTCCATGAGCACATGCAAGGTGAATATTTGGGATTTATTCCTTGGGGTATATTTGGGGTTATTCCATGAAATTTTTTGGGATTATTCCATGAGCACATCCCTGGAGTTTATTTGGGGTTATTCCTGCTCCCAGGTTGCTCCATGAGCATATACTAGGTGAATATTTGGGATTTATTCCCTGGTGTATATTTGGGGTTATTCCATGGAGTTATTTGGGGTTATTCCATGGAGTTATTTGGGGTTATTCCATGGAGTTATTTGGGTTTTATTCCCTGGTGTATATTTGGGGTTATTCCATGGAGTTATTTGGGGTTATTCCATGGAGTTATTTGGGGTTGTTCCATGCTCCCAGGTTGCTCCCTAGGCACATCCCAGGTGTGTATTTGGGATTTTTCCATGTTCCCTCTGGAGTTCCTTGGCACCCCTGATCCCAAAGTTCCCCCAAGTCCCTGAGCAGATAACACAGGGATGTTTCACTGCTGATCCCACAGATCCCATCCCTCCTCATTCCAGTGGAATTCTGGAAATGGAGGGAGCCCTAATTAGCTAAATCTGCCTTGGTTGCCATGGGAACTCAGGTCTGTGTCAAGGAGCTTTAATTCCAAGATTGCACCAGAGCTCCTGTTTAAAACTCCCCAAAAACTCAGAGATTTAGCACCAGGAGGAGCCTGGAAGTAAAAGAATTGCAATAAAATAATTGAAGTGAAAAGTTGACATAATTAAAATATTTGAAATAAATAATGGAAATTTTAAAATGGAAAGAAATATTTGAAATAAGTGAAATTTTAAAATGGAAAGAAATATTTGAAGTAATGGAAATTTTAAAATGGAAAGAAATATTTGAAATAAATAATGGAAATTTTAAAATGGAAAGAAATATTTGAAATAAGTAATGGAAATTTGAAAATGGAAAGAAATATTTGAAATGAGTAATGGAAATTTGAAAATGGAAAGAAATATTTGAAATGAGTAATGGAAATTTGAAAATGGAAAGAAATATTTGAAATGAGTAATGGAAATTTGAAAATGGAAAGAAATATTTGAAATAAGTAATGGAAATTTTAAAATGGAAAGAAATATTTGAAATAAGTAATGGAAATTTTAAAATGGAAAGAAATATTTGAAATAAGTAATGGAAATTTTAAAATGGAAAGAAATATTTGAAATAAGTAATGGAAATTTTAAAATGGAAAGAAATAGTTGAAATAAATAATTGAAATTTTAAAATGGAAAGAAATAGTTGAAATAATTGAAATTTTAAAATGGAAAGAAATAGTTGAAATAAGTAATGGAAATTTTAAAGCGGAAAGAAATATTTGAAATAAGTAATGGAAATTTTAAAATGGAAAGAAATAGTTGAAATAAATAATTGAAATTTTAAAATGGAAAGAAATAGTTGAAATAATTGAAATTTTAAAATGGAAAGAAATAGTTGAAATAAGTAATGGAAATTTTAAAATGGAAAGAAATATTTGAAATAAGTAATGGAAATTTTAAAGCGGAAAGAAATATTTGAAATAAATAATGGAAATTTTAAAATGGAAAGAAATATTTGAAATAATTGAAATTTGAAAATGGAAAGAAATATTTGAAAGAAGTAATTGAAATTTTAAAATGGAAAGAAATATTTGAAATAAGTAATGGAAATTTTAAAATGGAAAGAAATATTTGAAATAATTGAAATTTTAAAATGGAAAGAAATATTTGAAAGAAGTAATGGAAATTTGAAAATGGAAAGAAATATTTGAAAGAAGTAATGGAAATTTGAAAATGGAAAGAAATATTTGAAAGGAGTAATGGAAATTTGAAAATGGAAAGAAATATTTGAAAGGAGTAATGGAAATTTGAAAATGGAAAGAAATATTTGAAAGGAGTAATGGAAATTTTAAAATGGAAAGAAATATTTGAAAGGAGTAATGGAAATTTTAAAATGGAAAGAAATATTTGAAAGGAGTAATGGAAATTTTAAAATGGAAAGAAATATTTGAAAGGAGTAATGGAAATTTTAAAATGGAAAGAAATATTTGAAAGGAGTAATGGAAATTTTAAAATGGAAAGAAATATTTGAAAGGAGTAATGGAAATTTTAAAATGGAAAGAAATATTTGAAAGGAGTAATGGAAATTTTAAAATGGAAAGAAATATTTGAAAGGAGTAATGGAAATTTTAAAATGGAAAGAAATATTTGAAATAAATAATTGGAAAAAAAACAGAATTAAAATAATTGAAGTAGATAATTGAAGCAATTAAGATGGAGGACAAGAAGAAGAAGAAGGACAGGACACCCAGATTCCTCCATCTTGCCTCTTGAACCCCCATTCTAAAACCCCAAAATTCTACTTTTTCACCCAGTGACAAATTCACTGTCACTCCACTCAAACCCTTGTGGCTGGTAACTCCTCACACAAAGTTGGTGATGTTTCCATGGGCTAAAATCAAGGCACAGGTATTTGTGACTCTGTGCCCAGGTCTCTGAGCTGCTGGAACCCCCATTTTAAATTCCCAAAATTCTACTTTTTCACCCAGTGACAAATTCAGTCATTCTGCTCAAACTTTTGTGGCTTGTAGGTCCTCACACAAAGTTGGTGATGGGTTAAAAGTTGTTTCCATGGGTTAAAATTCAAGGCACAGGTGTCTGTGACTCCATGCCAAGGCCTCTGAGCTGCTGGAACCCCCATTCTAAACACCCCAAAATTCTACTTTTTCACACTGTGACAAATTCACTGTCACTCCACTCAAACCCTTGTGGCTGGTAACTCCTCACACAAAGTTGGGAATTGTTTCCATGGGTTAAAATCAAAGCCCCAGGTGTTTGTGACTCTGTGCCCAGGTCTGTGAGCTGCTGGAACCCCCATTCTAAAAACCCCAAAATTCTACTTTTTCACCCTGTGACAAATTCAGTCATTCTACTCAAACTTTTGTGGCTTGTATGTCCTCACACAAAGTTGGTGATGGGTTAAAAGTTGTTTCCATGGGTTAAAATCCAAGGCACAGGTGTCTTTGACTCCATGCCAAGGCCTCTGAGTTGCTGGAACCCCCATTCTAAATCCCCAAAATTCTGCTTTTTCACCCTGTGACAAATTCACTGTCACTCCACTCAAACCCTTGTGGCTGGTAGCTCCTCACACATAGTTGGTGATGTTTCCATGGGCTAAAATCCAAGGCCACAGGTGTTTGTGACTCCGTGCCCAGGTCTGTGAGCTGCTGGAACCCCTGTTCTAAACACCCCAAAATTCTACTTTTTCACCCTGTGACAAATTCACTATCGTTCTACTCAAACCCTCGTGGCTGGTAACTCCTCACGCAAAGTCGGTGATGTTTCCATGGGTTAAAATCAAAGCCACAGGTGTTTGTGACTCCATGCCAAGGCCTCTGAGATGCTGGAACCCCCATTCTAAATCCCCAAAATTCTACTTTTTTCACCCTGTGACAAATTCACTATCATTCTACTCAAACCCTTGTGGCTGGTAACTCCTCACACAAAGTTGGTAATGGGTTAAAAGTTGTTTCCATGGGTTAAAATCAAAGCCACAGCTGTTTGTGACTCCGTGCTAAGGTCTCTGAGCTGCTGGAACCCCCATTCTAAATTCCCAAAATTCTACTTTTTCACCCTGTGACAAATTCACTGTCACTCTACACAAACCCTTGTGGCTGGTAGCTTCTCACACAAAGTTGGTGATGTTTCCATGGGCTAAAATCCAAGGCACAGGTGTCTGTGACTCCATGCCCAGGTCTCTGAGCTGCTGGAACCCCCATTCTAAATCCCCAAAATTCTGCTTTTTCACCCTGTGACAAATTCACTGTCACTTCACTCCAACTCTTGTGGCTGGTAGCTCCTCACACAAAGTCGGTGATGTTTCCATGGGTTAAAATCAAGGCACAGGTGTCTGTGACTCCATGCCCAGGCCTGTGAGCCCCTGCCAGGCCTGGAGCCCTCCAGGGCAGCCAGAGGGATGTCCTGGGTCCCAGCCGGTGTCCTGCAGGTTGGCCCCGTTGCCGTTGCAGATCTGGCAGTGTGGGGGCTCCCTGGAGATCGTCACCTGCTCCCACGTGGGACACGTCTTCCGCAAGGCCACCCCCTACACCTTCCCGGGGGGCACCGGCCACGTCATCAACAAGAACAACCGCAGGCTGGCCGAGGTGTGGATGGACGAGTTCAAGGATTTCTTCTACATCATCTCCCCAGGTACGCCTGGGTTTGGGGTGTTCTGGAGGTCCCGAGTGCTTCCTGGAAAAGGGAGATGGGAATGGGAGGTGTCCTGGAGTTGGTTGGGTTGGAAAAGTTCTCTGAGGTCTTTGAGTCCAACAGCAGCACTGCCCCATGTCCCCAGTGCCACATCCACAGGGCTGTGAAATCCCTGCAGGGATGGGGGCTCCACCTGAGCACCTTTTCCTGCAGGAATTGCCCCAAAATCCCCCCTGAGCTGCCCTGGGCCGGCCTGAGGCCGCTCCCTCTGCTCCTGTCCCTGTTCCCTGGGAGCAGAGCCCGACCCGCCCGGCTGTGCCCTCCTGGCAGGGAATTGCAGAGAGGGAAAAGATCCCTGGGGATCCTCCTGTGCTCCAGGTGAGCCCTGCCCGGCTCCCTCAGGGATTGTGCGGCCCCTGCCCGGCTCCCTCAGGGATTGTGCAGCCCCTGCCCGGCTCCCTCAGGGATTGTGCGGCCCCTGCCCGGCTCCCTCAGGGATTCTCCAGCCCCTGCCCGGCTCCCTCAGGGATTGTGCAGGCCCTGCCCGGCTCCCTTCCCTTCCCTGGACACGCTCCAGCCCCTGATCTCTTCCCAAGTTATTAATATCTGCATTAATTAATAGATAAAATATAATGAGGTTGTTCCCCAGCATTGAGAAGCAAATGGACGAGAGAGGGAAATAAAATGAACGTTTTCATGGAAGTTCTCCATAAAAAGATGTAGGAAATCACAGATTTTTTTTTTGTTTAATAGGGCATTCCTAAATATAAAAAGATATTTTAAAATATTTTTAATCTGCTTTTTGATCCTTTTCCCTTCCTATTAATGAGGAAAATGGGGATCTCTGGATAATTCTCTGGGAGAACAAAGGAATTTGCCTGTTGGTAATGAGGGCTCTGTTGTCTGGCACAGCCTCATCCCCCAGCTCCTCTGGGAGCTGATTCATCCCGTTCCTGAGCTGAGATCCCAGGAGAGAGGAGCCAGGGGCTGCTCCCAGTGGGAAACAGAATTCTCAGCATAACGAGGGGCACACCTCACAATTACATCCCAAATTAAACGTCTGGAGAGATCCGCTTCCCTGGGAAAACAGAATTCTGCTGGAGGAGAGCTCAGCTCTCATTTTTGGGATATTGAGCCTATTTTTAATTGGTGCCTTCTCCTGTTTTTGTGTGGATAACAGGAAAATCTTTATTTGTGATGAGATGAGTCAGGAGCCAGAGTTTTTAATAAAGCCAAGCTGGGTTTACGAAAACCATTCCAGGGGTGGTGAAGGTGGATTGTGAAGATGTTTGGAAAGATGATGGAAAACCATGAAGGGGAGCTGGGGTGACTCTGGGATTTTCCCCAAATATTTGATGGGCTGTTCTGTCCCCATTGCAGGGGTGGTGAAGGTGGATTATGGAGATGTTTCCATCAGGAAAGCCCTGCAGTGGATTTGGGGGTGGCTCTGGGATTTTCCCCAAATGTTTGATGGGCTGTTCTGTCCCCATTGCAGGGGTGGTGAAGGTGGATTATGGAGATATTTCTGTGAGGAAAGCCGTAGAGTGGAGCTGAGGTGGTTCCAGGATTTTCCCCAAACTGGGATGTCTGATGGGCTGTTCTGTCCCCATTGCAGGGGTGGTGAAGGTGGATTCTGGAGATGTTTCCTTCAGGAAGGCCCTGCAGGGGAGCTGGGGCAGCTCTGGGATTTTCCCCAAACGTTTGATGGGCTGTTCTGTCCCCATTGCAGGGGTGGTGAAGGTGGATTATGGAGATGTTTCCTTCAGGAAGGCCCTGCAGGGGAGCTGGGGCAGCTCTGGGATTTTCCCCAAACTGGGATGTTTGATGGGCTCTTCTCTTGCCATTCTAGGAGTGGTGAAGGTGGATTATGGAGATGTTTCCATCAGGAAAGCCCTGCAGTGGATCTGGAGATGGCTCTGGGATTTTCCCCAAATGTTTGATGGGCTGTTCTGTCCCCATTGCAGGGGTGGATTATGGAGATATTTCTGTGAGGAAAGCCGCACAGTGGAGCTGAGGTGGTTCCAGGATTTTCCCCAAACTGGGATGTCTGATGGGCTGTTCTGTCCCCATTCCAGGGCTGGTGAAGGTGGATTATGGAGATGTTTCCATCAGGGAAGCCCCCCAGTGGATCTGGGGGTGACTCTGGGATTTTCCCCAAACGTTTGATGGGCTGTTCTCTCCCCATTCCAGGGCTGGTGAAGGTGGATTGTGGAGATGTTTCTGTGAGGAAAGCTGTAGAGTGGAGCTGAGGTGGTTCCAGGATTTTCCCCAAACTGGGATGTCTGATGGGCTCTTCTGTCCCCATTCCAGGGCTGGTGAAGGTGGATTATGGAGACGTTTCTGTGAGGAAGGCCCTGCAGGGGAGCTGGGGCAGCTCTGGGATTTTCCCCAAACTGGGATGTTTGATGGGCTCTTCTCTTGCCATTCTAGGAGTGGTGAAGGTGGATTATGGAGATGTTTCCTTCAGGGAAGCCCTGCAGTGGATCTGGGGGTGACTCTGGGATTTTCCCCAAACGTTTGATGGGCTGTTCTGTCCCCATTGCAGGGGTGGATTATGGAGATGTTTCTGTGAGGAAAGCCGCACAGTGGAGCTGAGGTGGTTCCAGGATTTTCCCCAAACTGGGATGTCTGATGGGCTGTTCTGTCCCCGTTGCAGGGGTGGTGAAGGTGGATTATGGAGACGTTTCTGTGAGGAAGGCCCTGCGGGAGAGGCTGGGCTGCAAACCCTTCTCCTGGTACCTGGAGAACGTGTACCCCGACTCGCAGATCCCGCGGCGCTACTACTCCCTGGGAGAGGTATGGGATTCACTGCCGGGAGGGGATGGGATGGGAATGGAGGACAAGGGGAGGGCAGGAAAGAAAGGAAAGCAGGAATTGCAGGAAACCAGGAAGTGAAGCACACCAGGAATCGCGGCAAAACCAGGAGTGGAGGAAACCAGGAATGAAAGGAAATCAATCTGTGCAGGAAAACAGGAATTAGAGAAAATCAATCCATGCAGGAAACCAGGAGTAGAAGAAACCAGGAATTAAAGGAAATCAATCTGTGCAGGAAACCAGGAAGGAAAGGAAATCAATCCGTGCAGGAAACCAGGAATTAAAGGAAATAAATCTGTGCAGGAAACCAGGAAGGAAAGGAAATCAATCCGTGCAGGAAACCAGGAATTAAAGGAAATAAATCTGTGCAGGAAACCAGGAAGGAAAGGAAATCAATCTGTGCAGGAAACCAGGAATTAAAGGAAATCAATCCATGCAAGAAACCAGGAATGAAAGGAAATCAATCCGTGCAGGAAACCAGGAGTGGAGGAAACCAGGAATTAGAGAAAATCAATCCATGCAAGAAACCAGGAATGAAAGGAAATCAATCCGTGCAGGAAACCAGGAATTAGAGAAAATCAATCCGTGCAAGAAACCAGGAATTAAAGGAAATCAATCCGTGCAGGAAACCAGGAATTAAAGGAAATCAATCCGTGCAGGAAACCAGGAATTAGAGAAAATCAATCCATGCAAGAAACCAGGACTGAAAGGAAATAAATCCATGCAGGAAACCAGGAATGAAAGGAAATCAATCCATGCAAGAAACCAGGAATTAAAGGAAATCAATCCGTGCAGGAAACCCGGAAGGAAAGGAAATCAATCTGTGCAGGAAACCAGGAATTAAAGGAAATCAATCCGTGCAAGAAACCAGGAATTAAAGGAAATCAATCCGTGCAGGAAACCAGGAATGAAAGGAAATCAATCCGTGCAGGAAACCAGGAATTAGAGAAAATCAATCCGTGCAAGAAACCAGGAATTAAAGGAAATCAATCCATGCGGGAAACCAGGAATTAGAGAAAATCAATCCGTGCAAGAAACCAGGAATTAAAGGAGATCAATCCGTGCAAGAAACCAGGAATTAGAGAAAATCAATCCGTGCAAGAAACCAGGAATTAAAGGAGATCAATCCGTGCAAGAAACCAGGAATTAAAGGAGATCAATCCGTGCAAGAAACCAGGAATTAGAGAAAATCAATCCGTGCAAGAAACCAGGAATTAAAGGAGATCAATCCGTGCAAGAAACCAGGAATTAGAGAAAATCAATCCATGCAAGAAACCAGGAATTGGAGAAAATCAATCCGTGCAGGAAACCAGGAATTGGAGAAAATCAATCCGTGCAAGAAACCAGGAATTGGAGAAAATCAATCCGTGCAGGAAACCAGGAATTGGAGAAAATCAATCCGTGCAGGAAACCAGGAATTGGAGAAAATCAATCCGTGCAAGAAACCAGGAATTGGAGAAAATCAATCCGTGCAGGAAACCAGGAATTAGAGAAAATCAATCCATGCAGGAAACCAGGAATTAAAGGAAATAAATCCATGCAGGAAACCAGGAATGAAAGGAAATCAGTCCGTGCAGGAAACCAGGAATGAAAGGAAGTCAATCCATGCAGGAAACCAGGAATTAGAGAAAATCAATCCATGCAAGAAACCAGGAATTAAAGGAAATCAATCCGTGCAGGAAACCAGGAATTAGAGAAAATCAATCCATGCAAGAAACCAGGAATGAAAGGAAATCGATCCATGCAGGTAACCAGGAGTATAAGAAACCA
Organism: Zonotrichia leucophrys gambelii; assembly: GCF_028769735.1. NCBI lineage: Eukaryota > Metazoa > Chordata > Aves > Passeriformes > Passerellidae > Zonotrichia > Zonotrichia leucophrys. Next base: position 954,033 of record NC_088177.1, on the reverse strand, counting down.
GGAATTAAAGGAAATCAATCCGTGCAGGAAACCAGGAATGAAAGGAAATCAGTCCATGCAGGAAACCAGGAATTAGAGAAAATCAATCCATGCAAGAAACCAGGAATTAAAGGAAATAAATCCATGCAGGAAACCCGGAGTGGAGGAAACCAGGAATGAAAGGAAATCAATCTGTGCAGGAAAACAGGAAGGGAAGGAAATCAATCTGTGCAGGAAAACAGGAGTGGAGGAAACCAGGAATTAGAGAAAATCAATCCATGCAGGAAACCAGAAATGAAAGGAAATCAATCTGTGCAGGAAACCAGGTGCAGAGGAAACCAGCAATAGAGGAAACCAGGAATGAAAGGAAATCAATCCGTGCAGGAAACCAGGAATGAAAGGAAATCAATCTGTGCAGGAAACCAGGAATGAAAGGAAGTTAATTAGTGCAGGAAAACAGGAGTGGAGGAAACCAGGAATGAAAGGAAATCAATCTGTGCAGGAAAACAGGAGTGGAGGAAACCAGGAATGAAAGGAAATCAATCTGTGCAGGAAAACAGGAGTGGAGGAAACCAGGAATTAAAGGAAATCAATCCGTGCAGGAAACCAGGAGTAGAAGAAACCAGGAATGAAAGGAAATCAATCCGTGCAGGAAACCAGGAATTTGAGGAAACCAGGAATTAAAGGAAATCAATCTGTGCAGGAAACCAGGAATGAAAGGAAGTTAATTAGTGCAGGAAAACAGGAGTGGAGGAAACCAGGAATTAAAGGAAACCAGGAATTAAAGGAAATCTATCTGTGCAGGAAAACAGGAGTGGAGGAAACCAGGAAGGAAAGGAAACCAATCTGTGCAGGAAACCCTCCATGGGTCACACAAACCAGTAAGTAAAGCAAGAACTGCAAACCAGTAAGGGAAGGAAACCAGTACAAGGAAGTAGGAAGTCTAGGAAAGCAGGAGAACCAAGAAATAAAGGAAACCAGTAAGAACTGGAAACCAGTAAGCAAAGGAAACCAGTAACTACAACAAACCAACAAGTAAAGAAAACCAGTAAATCCAGGACACCAAGAAGGGCAGCAAACCAGTAAGGAAAGGAAACCAGTAACTACAGCAAACCAGTAGTACTGGAAACCAGTAAGTAAAAGAAATCAGCAGTGCAGGAAATAAAGGGAAACGGGAGTACAGGAAATCAGTGAGTAAAGGAAAAACCAGTAGTAGAGGAAACCAGTAAGAACTGGAAACCTGTTAGTAAGGAATACCAGTCGGTACCAAAAACCAGCAATTGCAGGAATCCAGTAAATACCACAAACCAGTAAGGACAGAAACCAGTAAGTGCAGTGAACCAGGGGGTGTCCAGAGCCAGTGGATCCATTCCCAAGGGGCTGAGGTGGCTTTGGGGCCAAGACTCAGGTCCTGGAGTTCCTTTCTTATCTCTTTTTTTCTCTTGATTCCATTTTTTAAAGTCCTTTTTAAGGAGAAGTTGCTGTTCCAAACATATTCCCTCTCTTTAAAAATCTCCCTTTAAATCAAGTGTCTATTCCAAATGTTCACCAGAAAAATTTGTCTCCCAAGTGGAGCAGGAGATTGGAAAAGTGAAGTTTGGGATTAATATTTTGACACAATGAATATGCAGCCCTTGGGGGAAACCTTCCATCATCATTAATTGCTTAGAAAGAGACTAGAAATGGCTTTTTTTTTATTATTTTTTAAAGAAATGTTTGTTCACTGAGTGTTTTCCAGCCTGGAGCTGAGGGTCAAGGACATTCCTGGTGATCACCAGGAGCTGGAATTCCTTTCAAATCCAACAAACTCACAGTTAAAAATATTACATTGAGTTGTACCTACACTGCCTTTTAAATGCTCCGGAATGGGTTGATTTGAGATGATGGAATAACAATCAAAGGATTTGGTGATGGAATAACAATCCTGGAATAACACTCTGAGGAACAAATGGCTTTTTTTTTTTTTTTGACATCCCAGGGAAGTGATTTCCCACTGAAATTTGCCATTGTAGGCAGGAATAAAAGGCACTGGAGGATTCAGGGTTTAATCCTGCCAAAATAAAGGGAAATGGGGGTTTCCAGCAAGGAAAGGACTTGTCTAGGGAATGTCAAATAAAGTGGGATTGTGGCGCGTTGTCAGGCTGGAAAATGGGATGAGAAAGGCAGAAAGGAGTGATTAAAACACCTGATGTGTGCAGGGTGGCCTCAGTTCCCATGGAAACAGCGGCTCCGGCAGGAGCTGGGAATTCCAGCCCTGCCTGGTGCTCCCGTGCAGCAGGAAAAGGGAATTGCAGCCTCAAAGCCCAGGGAGCAGCGGAGAAATGGGGGATTTTTAAGGCATTGGAAGGGCGTTTTTTGGACGTTTCCTGTCGGATCTCAGGATCTCAGTCCTGAGGTGCCACCGAGACCACCTTGGGGGGCTCGGGAGTCCTGGAATGTTCCAGAAGTGTCTGGTGGCTGGACTTTGATCCTACACAGGAGACGACACCTGTATGAGGACAGGAGGGTTTCACCGGGGTGAATGGTGAAGGGATCAGTTAATTAGAGGGTGAGACACAGGGTTTAGGATTTCTGTACAGGGGGGTTTAGAGAAGTAAGATGGAGGAATTGGGGCGTGTCCTGTCCTCCTTCTTCTTCTTCTTCTCCTCCATCTTCTGTGGTGATGGTGGCACTTTGGGATTGGTCATTACTGAAAGTGCACCCAGCAATAAGGGTGAAAGGTATTGGGGAAAAATGATAAATATTGTACACGTAACAATGGGTATAAAGATAGGTGACTGCCCGGAGGGCAGCACAGTGTGCTCATGGCTGGCTGCTGAGCAGAGCTCTGTCGGGCCGAGAGAAAATCTTTTAGATAAACAATTAATAAACATAAAAACCGAAAGAAGAACTGAAGCCTCTTCTCGTCCTTTGATACGCGGGCTGCCCCAAGGCCACCCCGGGCCTTTCCAGGCCCCTCAAACAGCCGAGAAACCCGGACAGTTTCCCTGCCTTGCAGAAGAGATTTGGGCAGGATTTGATGCATCCAGGCTGGAGCAGCATCATTAGCCCATAAATGAGCCTTAAATCCTGCCCTGGATGGCTCCTCCTGGGCTCAAAGCCAAGGAAAAATGGTGTAAATGAAAGGTGAGCAGCACCAGGCCTCAAAGTGCATTTCCCAAGTGGATGTTTTGTTGTTTTCTGGGAGAAACAGGGAGAAAATGAATGGAGATTCTGACAGATTTGGGATAATCATCCTGAATTCCCTCATGGCTTGACATGGAATAATGAGAGGTGTCCCTGGCCATGGATGAGCTTTGGGGCCACTTCCAGCCCAGACCATTCCCTGATTATTTGGGAATGGGATCTGTTCACAGATTGCAACTTTCTGCACAGATCTGGCAGGTCCAGGAAATATTTTAAGGAATATTTCCCCTCTTTCCTTTCTCCAGATCAGGAATGTTGAAACCAACCAGTGCTTGGACAACATGGGCCGCAAGGAGAACGAAAAAGTGGGATTTTTCAACTGCCATGGCATGGGAGGGAACCAGGTAAACAAAACCAAGGAAAAGTGGCTTTATTTGTCCAAGAATTCCTTTGGAATATTTTAAATATCTCTTTCAATTCTTTTTTAGATTTTGTGTGAAGGTAATATCAAAATAATCAATGAAAATTCCAAAATACTTTCAGTTTCGAGCTGAAGGATTTTAAGAGGACTCAGCCATTTTTTTGCAATGTCAGCTCCAGATTTTGGGGGAATATTGGTGCACATCCAGTGAATATATTTAATAGAATCCTGTTTATATATATTTAATATATATTTATATATATATATATTATAGTGAATATATTTAATAGAATCCTGCTGTCATTTAATAATAATTTTAACATTCTTTAACATGAACATTCATTAACATGAACTTTAGGAAATGCGATCAGGAATTTGAATTTATTTTTGTAAAAATGAAATGGGCAGGAATCTCCATGAATGTGGCTGGGTCTATCTGTTCTGAATGTGTGCAGGAAAATAAATATCCAGGATATTAATGGAAATTATTTAATGGAATTCCAGTAGTGGGAGCCTGGGGAGTTCCATTCAGAGGGGTGGAAAGGGAGTAGAAAAGGGGATGGAATTCCTGGTCTTGTGACCAACAACACTGGGTTAATTAGGACAAAATTTGCATATTCCAGTGGATATTCAAATTAGCATGGCTGCTCCAGATGAGGTTTGGGATGTAAATTATAATTAAGGGACTTTTAAGCATATTTTAAATTACCTGTATTTTAATTAATTAGAATTTATTATTTATGTGCAGAATTTTCCAGGGGTGGTGCCAGCCTGGCACGGTCACAATTCCCTGGTAGCTCTGGTGTTGCAGACACCTGCTCCTGGCCACATTCCTGCTGGGAAAGGCTGGGATGCTCCACGTGCCCATCCCTGATTTATCCCGGAGCTTCATCCCAGCTCCTGCCATCTCCTCCATCCTCACTGGAGCTTGGCCTCGTTTCCCTGCTTTTTGGCTGGGAAAAGCTTTCCCTTCCCCTGAATTCCCATGGATTTTTCCAAGGGAAAACCTTTCCCTTAGTTCCTATGGATTTCTCTAGTGGAAAACCTTTCCATTTCCCTGAATTCCCACTGATTTCTCCAGTGGAAAACCTGTCTATTTCCCTGAATTCCCACTGATTTCTCCAATAGAGAACCTTTCCCTTCCCTGAATTCCCACTGATTTCTCCAGTGGAAAACCTGTCTATTTCCCTGAATTCCCACTGATTTCTCCAGTGGAAAACCTGTCCATTTCCCTGAATTTCCACTGATTTCTCCAGTGGAAAACCTTTCCCTTAGTTCCTATGGATTTCTCTAGTGGTAAACCTTTCCCTTCCCCTGAATTCCCATGGATTTCTCCAGTGGAAAACCTTTCCCTTCTCCTGAATGGGAAAACCTTTTTTTTCCCCTGAATTCCCATGGATTTCTCCAGTGGAAAACCTTTCCCTGAATTCCCATGGATTTCTCCAAGGGAGAACCTTTCCCTTCCCCTGAATTCCCATGGATTCCTCCAGTGGAAAACCCTTCGCTGAATTCCCATGGATTTCTCCAGGAGAAAACCTTTCCCTTCCCTGAATTTATGTTGAAAACCTTTCTTTCCCTGAGTGGGAAAAGATTTCCCTTCCCCTGAATTCCCATGGATTTCTCCAGTGGAAAACCTTTCCCTTCCCCTGAATTCCCATGGATTTCTCCAGTGGAAAACCTTTCCCTTCCCCTGAATTCTCATGGATTTCTCCAGTGGAGAACCTTCCCTGAATTCCCATGGATTTCTCCAAGGGAGAACCTTTCCCTTCACATTAATTCCCATGGATTCCTCCAGTGGAAAACCTTTCCCTTCCTTTGAATGGGAAAACCTTTTTTTTCCCCTGAATTCCCATGGATTTCTCCAAGGGAGAACCTTTCCCTTCCCCTGAATTCCCATGGGTTTCTCCAGGAGAAAACCTTTCCCTGAATTCCCATGGATTTCTCCAATAGAGAACCTTTCCCTTCCCCTGAATTCCCGTGGATTTCTCCAGTGGAAAACCTTTCCCTTAGTTCCTATGGATTTCTCTAGTGGTAAACCTTTCCCTTCCCCTGAATTCCCATGGATTTCTCCAGTGGAAAACCTTTCCCTTCCCCTGAATGGGAAAACCTTTTTTTTCCCCTGAATTCCCATGGATTTCTCCAATAGAGAACCTTTCCCTTCCCCTGAATTCCCATGGATTTCTCCAGGGAGAACCTTCCCTGAATTCCCATGGATTTCTCCAAGGGAGAACCTTTCCCTTCCCCTGAATTCCCATGGATTTCTCCAGTGCAAAACCTTTCCCTTCCCCTGAATTCCCATGGGTTTCTCCAGGAGAAAACCTTTCCCTTCCCCTGAATTCCCATGGATTTCTCCAGGAGAAAACCTTTCCCTTCCCCTGAATTCCCATTGATTTCTCCAAGGGAAAACCTTTCCCTTAGTTCCTATGGATTTCTCCAGTGGAAAACCTTTCCATTTCCCTGAATTCTGGTGGATTCCTCCAGTGGAAAACCTTTCCCTTCCCCTGAATGGGAAAACCTTTTTTTTCCCCTGAATTCCCATGGATTTCTCCAAGGGAGAACCTTTCCCTTCCCCTGAATTCCCATGGATTTCTCCAAGAGAGAACCTTTCCCTTCCCCTGAATTCCCGTGGGTTTCTCCGATGAAAGGCTCCAGCTCCGCAGCCCGGGGTCCCTCCCAGGGCCGGGGTTGGTTCCCAGCCCTTTCCCAGCCCTTTCCCAGCCCTTTCCCAGCCCTTTCCCAGCCCTTTCCCAGCCCCGCTGTGTTCCAGGTGTTCTCCTACACGGCGGACAAGGAGATCCGCACGGACGACCTGTGCCTGGACGTGTCGCGGCTCAACGGCCCCGTCCTCATGCTCAAGTGCCACCACCTGAGGGGCAACCAGCTCTGGGAGTACGATGCTGAGGTACCCCGGGCCTGGGGGGTGGTTCTGGCACAATCCCAGCAGCCCTGAGGCTGGAAAAGCATTCCAGGGTCATGGTGTGCCAGCTGTGCCCACCCTGTGCCCAGCCCTGAATTCCTGGGACACCTCCAGGGATGGGCACTGCAAACCCCCCTGGGCAGCTCCAATCCCATGGGGAAATTCCTGCTGCTGGCCACACACACACCAAGGTTCCAATTCCAAGCCAGTTTCTGGGGAAATCCTCCTGGGATTTGCCCAATTCCATGTTTCCATCTCGCTTTAAGCGATTCCCACAGGGATTTCCGTTCACACCGAGTGCCACCTCCAGGGATGGGCACTCCAAACCTCCCTGGGCAGCCCCTGCCAAGGCCTGAGCCCCCTTTCTGTGCTATTGGTGAGGTTCCCCAGATGGAAGAGGAAAGCATGAATCCAACTCCATGTTGTTAGAAGGCAGATTTATTATTTTATGTTACTATATTATATAAAAGAATGCTGTACTAAAACGATACAAAAAGAACACAGAAAGGATACAGACAGAAGGCTAAAAAGATAACAATGAAAATTCATGACTCTCTCCAGAGCCCTGACACAGCTGGGCTCTGAAGAGAGTAATGAATTTTCATTATAATAAATAATGAAATGGCCAATAAATAAAAACAATGGCCAATAAATAAAAACAACTCACATGAAACCAATCAAACATTGACCAGCTGGTAAGCAATGTCCAAACCACATTCCAAAGCAGCAGAACACAGGAGAAGCAAATCAGACAATTATTGCAAAAAAAAAAAAATTGTTTGCATTTTTCTCTGAGGCTGCTCAGCTTCCCAGGGGCAAAGCCCTGGGCAAAGAGATTTTTCCAGAAAATATCACAGTGACACCCTTTCCATGGGGAAATTCCTGCTGGTGTCCACCCCGAGGCTGGAAAAGCCCTCCCAGGTCATCAGGACCGAGCTGTGCCCCATCCCCACCTTGCACTAATTTTTATAAAATCTAGTATTTTTCCCATAGAATTTTCATATAATTTAATATAATTTTTCCTATCAATTTTTCATTCAGGAATTCCTTGGGCACCTCCACCCTTCCTGCCTGGAAGGCTGGAATTCTTCCAATAAAATACAGGGAATGTGCTGGTTTTTCCCTTAAATTGAGCAGAATTTCCCAGGAATGGTGTAAAACCCAGCTCGGCCATGAGATGGAGCTCCTAAAACAGGAATACTCCGTGTTTTTATGGCATCTCCAAGGATTGGCTGCTTGTTCTCCTGGAAAACATCCCATTGCATTCCCTGTCCCTGGATTTATTGGGCAAAGCTTTTTATTGCCAATTTTCCTTGGAATATTCAGATTTCAGCTGCCGATTTTCCCTTTCATTTCATTATTGTCATTATTATATATTTGTTCCTGTATTATTAACCTCCAAACATTCCTAATATCCAGGACTTTTTTCCCCAAGAAAACAACCAGTTGTGATATTCCATTTTTTTTTTTTCCAAGAGAAACAATTGCAGGATATTTCCTGAATCCCTTGTATTCATTAATTTGATTTTCCAGTGGAATTACACTGACTTTTCCTTACCTTTGCTTGTTCAGGCATTGCATGGAGGGATTTTGGAGGGATTTTGGGATGATTCCCGTTGTGACATCTGGGGAAACCTCTGGATGTGGAGAGGGATGAGATCCCTCGGGGTTTATTCCAAGGCTGCCAGAGCCCCAGGAATGTTTGCACAACGCTCTGAGGGACAGGATGGGATTGTTGGTGTATCCTGGCAGGGCCAGGGTTGGGATCAGTGATCCCTGTGGATCCCTCCCCGCTCAGAATTCCATGATTTTTTTCCTGGATATTTGCCGCTGTTTGTCCCCGGTTGTGATGTCTCCCTGCAAAGTTGTGGAATTTCCATCCAGGGAGAGCTGAGGGGCTGCACAAAAAATGTTCCTTGGATCACTGACTCCGCTTTCCTTCTGTGTTCCCTTCCCCTCAGTATTTTGGGAAATGGGAGTATAGCTTTGAGGTAAGTCTGGTGCAATCCCTGTGCCAAATCCCAATCCCTGGAATAGCTCCTGTGGCAGTGCCCTCACCCAGTGCTTCCCCATAGCTGCTGCTCCAATTTCCAGAGCTTCCCTCTCCCTGAGCCAGCCTGGGAGAAGTTTTTGGGATATTTCTAGGAAAACCCCATCTGTGGATCTTCCCAATGGGGAAGGGCAATCCAAGCATAGGGAGAACGGGATTGGGAGCCACACTCTGGATCATGGGAATGCTCTCAAGAGCAAGGCAGAAGTTTTGGGATATTTCTAGGAAAACCCCATCTGTGGATCTTCCCAATGGGGAATGGCAATCCAAGCATAGGGAGAACGGGATTGGGAGCCACAATCTGGATGGTGGGCATGCTCTCAAGAGCAAGGTGGAAGTTTGGGGATATTTTTATCCAATAGAAGGATGGATAGAAATATCCCAAATATGTGGATCTGTGGATCTTCCCAGCAGGGATTTACAGCAATCCGAAGATAGGGAGAATGAGCCACAATCCACTCTGGTTCATGGGAATGCTCTCCAGAGCAAGGCGGAAGTTTTGGGATATTTCTAGGAAAACCCCATCTCTGCCTGGATCTTCCTAATGGGGAATGGCAATCCAATAGTAGGAAGAACAGGACTGGGAGCCACAATGTGGATCACGAGAATGCTCTCAAGAGCAAGGTGGAAGTTTTGGGATATTTCTAGGAAAACCCCATCTGTGGATCTTCCTAATGGGGAATTGCAGCAATCCAAGAGTAGGAAGAACGGGATTTGGAGCCACACTCTGGATCATGGGAATGCTCTCCAGAGCAGGAGGAAGTTCGGGGATATTTCTAGGAAAACCCCCTCTGTGGATCTTCCCAATGGGGAATGGCAATCCAGGCATAGGGAGAACGGGATTTGGAGCCACACTCTGGATCGTGGACATGCTGTCAATAGCAAGGTGGAAGTTTGGGGATATTTCTAGGAAAACCCCATCTCTGCCTCGATCTTCCCAATGGGGAATTGCAGCAATCTGAGAGTAGGGAGAACAGGACTGGGAGCCACAATGTGGATCACGAGAATGCTCTCAAGAGCAAGGTGGAAGTTTGGGGATATTTCTAGGAAAACCCCATCTGTGGATCTTCCCAATGGGGAATGGCAATCCAAGCATAGGGAGAACGGGATTGGGAGCCACACTCTGGATCATGGGAATGCTCTTAAGAGCAAGGTGGAAGTTCTGGGATATTTCTAACCCCATCTGTGGATCTTCCCAATGGGGAATAGTAATCCACAGGTAGGGAGAACGAGATTGGGAGCCACAGTCTGGATCATGGGAATGCTCTCAATAGCAAGGCAGAAGTTTTTGGGATATTTCTAGGAAAACCCCATCTCTGCCTCGATCTTCCCAATGGGGAATTGCAGCAATCTGAGGGTAGGGAGAACAGGACTGGGAGCCACACTCTGGATCATGGGAATGCTCTCAAGAGCAAGGCGGAAGTTTTGGGGTATTTCTCGGAAAACCCCATCTGTGGATCTTCCCAATGGGGAATGGCAATCCAAGCATAGGGAGAACAGGATTTGGAGCCACACTCTGGATCATGGGAATGCTCTCAATAGCAAGGCAGAAGTTTTGGGGATATTTCTAGGAAAACCCCATCTCTGCCTGGATCTTCCTAATGGGGAATAGCAATCCACGGGTAGGAAGAACAGGACTGGGAGCCACAATGTGGATCACGAGAATGCTCTTAAGAGCAAGGTGGAAGTTCTGGGATATTTCTAGGAAAGCCCCATCTGTGGATCTTCCCAATGGGGAATGGCAATCCAATAGTAGGAAGAACAGGATTTGGAGCCACACTCTGGATCATGGGAATGCTCTCAATAGCAAGGCAGAAGTTTTGGGATATTTCTAGGAAAACCCCATCTGTGGATCTTCCCAATGGGGAATGGCAATCCAAGCGTAGGGAGAACGGGATTGGGAGCCACACTCTGGTCATGGGAATGCTCTTAAGAGCAAGGTGGAAGTTCTGGGATATTTCTAGGAAAGCCCCATCTGTGGATCTTCCCAATGGGGAATAGCAATCCAATAGTAGGAAGAACAGGATTTGGAGCCACACTCTGGATCATGGGAATGCTCTCAAGAGCAAGGCAGAAGTTTTTGGGATATTTCTAGGAAAACCCCATCTGTGGATCTTCCCAATGGGGAATGGCAATCCAAGCATAGGGAGAACGGGATTGGGAGCCACACTCTGGATCATGGGAATGCTCTCCAGAGCAGGGAGGAAGTTTGGGGGGTATTTCTTGGAAAATCCCATCTCTGCCTGGATCTTCCTAATGGGGAATAGCAATCCAATAGTAGGAAGAACAGGATTTGGAGCCACACTCTGGATCATGGGAATGCTCTCAAGAGCAAGGTGGAAGTTTTGGGATATTTCTAACACCATCTGCGGATCTTCCCAATGGGGAATGGCAATCCAAGCGTAGGGAGAACGGGATTGGGAGCCACACTCTGGATCATGGGAATGCTCTCAGAGCAGGGAGCAGATTTTGTGTGCGATTCAACCCCAGCCCACGAACCCCCTCCGCCCATCCCCGTCTGTCCCCATCCCGCTCTCCATGAACGATTCCCGGTTTTCCGCGCCATTCCCGCTTTTCCAGAGGCACACGTTCCTGCACATCATCACGCAGTCGTGCCTGACGCTGGGCAGGCTGGAGGACGGCTCGCAGGGCCCCACGGTGGAGGCCTGCGACGGGAGCCCCCTGCAGACCTGGATTCTCAGGAATTACTCCCGCCTGGAAGTCTTTAGGAAGGTTTACTCCAGCCCCACGGATTACTTCCTGTAGGGGCATCGGGACTGGGAGCGGAGCTGGGATGGGGTAAGGAATTGCCAGGGAATCTTCCTGCCCCGGGCTCTGCCGAGTTTCTGTCTTGTTTTACTTTGGGGTGGAGTTTTTGTATTTTTGGAAATTTTTTTGGCGGTTTTGCGAATGTTCATTTTTTCATGGAATTCGTAGATCTTCGTGGAATGCTTCAGGGAATTTTACGAGAATTTTTGAAACACTTTTTCACACAGTTTTCATTATTCCCTGAAATTTTCCCTGACGTTTTCCATGAAATTTTCTATGAAATTTTCATGGATCTTTTGTAGATTTTTCATAGCATTTTCTAGCAATTTTTCAGAGAATTTTCTAGCAATTTTTCATAGATTTTTCATACAACTATTTCATAAAATTTTCATACAATTATTTCATAAAAGTTTCATACAATTATTTCATAAAAGTTTCATACAATTATTTCATAAAAGTTTCATACAATTATTTCATAAAATTTTCATACAAATATTTCATAAATTTTTCGTACAAATATTTCATAAATTTTTCGTACAATTATTTCATAAAATTTTCGTACAATTATTTCATAAAATTTTCGTACAATTATTTCATAAAATTTTCGTACAATTATTTCATAAAATTTTCGTACAATTATTTCATAAAATTTTCGTACAAATATTTCATAAAATTTTCGTACAATTATTTCATAAAATTTTCGTACAATTATTTCATAAAATTTTCGTACAATTATTTCATAAAATTTTCGTACAATTATTTCATAAAATTTTCGTACAATTATGTCATAAAATTTTCGTACAATTGTCATAAAATTTTCGTACAATTATTTCATAAAATTTTCGTACAAATATTTCATAAAATTTTCGTACAATTATTTCATAAAATTTTCGTACAATTATTTCATAAAATTTTCGTACAAATATTTCATAAATTTTTCGTACAATTGTCATAAAATTTTCGTACAATTATGTCATAAAATTTTCGTACAAATATGTCATAAATTTTTCGTACAATTATTTCATAAATTTTTCGTACAATTATTTCATAAACTTTTCGTACAAATATTTCATAAACTTTTCGTACAGTTATTTAATAGAATTTTTCATGGAATTTCCACAGAATGTTGATTTAATTTTTGGTAGAATTTTAATAGAATTTTGATCAAATTTTTATGAAATCTAATATTTTTCCCATAGAATTTTCATATAATTTAATAGATTTCTTCATATCAATTTTTTTCTATAAAACAAGACAGAAGTTTATTTTATAGCTGTAGGATAGAACAGATGTTTAGTGTTAGCTCTTAGTTTTTAATAATTATTAGTTACTAGTAATTATTAGTCTTACTAGTTGTTAGTTTTAATTAATTTTGGATGAATTAAACTCCCTTGATCTCTTGCTGTCACAATGATTGTTCCAATCTGCAGGAGCTGAAGATTTGGTTTCTATTCCCAGACATAAAAATTATTCCAGTTGCAAAATATTTTCTCAAAAAGGTTCCACTTTTCCTAGGATTTTCCATGGATTTTTCCTAGAATTTTCCTAGAATTTGTTATTTTTTATAGATTTTTTTTTTCCCTTGTACTTTTCATGGAATTCTTCCCATTTAGTGAAACAGCACAAGGAGATGGGTGGTAGGAAAACCAAATTCCTTGTTGGAATTTCCCACCAGTTTAGTTGGAACACTAGAAAAAAGTCTTTCTTTATATCTACATATATTTAATATTATATATATGGATGTGTATTTATTTTGTAATTTTTATTTCTATATAAAATTAAAAAATATAAAACTATAATAGTTATAAATTTACACTCATAAATACCCATATTTTTATTATGTAATATATAAGCATTATGCTATATTTTTCAGTAAATATAATATTACATAGAAATATTATAAATAATGAACATAAATGGTGTTTATGAGCCCTGAGAGCATCAGACTCTTGTGAAAATAATTCCTGATTTCCCTTCGGTTAGGAGTATTATTATATTATTTTATTTTAATTTATATTTTATATTCTCATCTGCTATTATTAGTATATTATTTTATATATCTCATATTTTATACTATTCTAGATTATATTATTTAATCTATTTTTAGTCCCTTAAATTTTGTATTCTGTATTATTTTTTATATTTGTTTATATTGCACATAACATATTATAGTAATCTATATTATTTAACGTATTATTTTTATATTATCTATAATCTCATCTTTTATATTAATTTTTTTCCTATAATTTATTTATTTTATAATTTTTTAATATTATATCAATATTTATCCTCCTGGGTGAGCCCAAGACCTCAAGCAGCTCCCACATTCCAGCCCCTCTATCCTGAGGAGATCCCAAGGTTTGACATCAGCCTGGGCTGTTTGGGATGAATTTTGGGATTAATTCCTCCTTTCCTGAGGGCTCCAGGATTTTCCTGCCCGTCCTGGTTTTCCCTGTTTATTCCCTTGCCATAAAACCGGGCTCTGCTGCAGTGGATGATCTGCAGACAGGATTTCCACCCTGAAATTCCCCATTCCCAGGGATCTTGGGAGAGCTGGGAATGTTCCCCTGGAGAAGGGAAGGAGCCAGGGAGAGCTTCCAGAACATTCCAGGGCCTGGAGGGGCACCAGGAGAGCTGAGAGGGGCTGGGGACAGGGATGGAGGGACAGGAGCCAGGGAATGGCTCCCAGTGCCAGAGGGCAGGGATGGGTGGGACACTGGGAATTGTTGGGAATTGGGAATTCCAGGCTGGGATGGGTGGGCAGGCCCTGGCACAGAGAAGCTCTGGAGCGAGTCCTGAGGAGGCCACGGAGAAGCTCCAAGCACTGGGGATTCTCTCTGGGGACAAAATGCAGCAAAATAATTGTTCCAAAATCTCCTTTTCTTACCCCTCCCTGCCTTCTCCCCATGGTGCCTCCCAAATCCTGATGCTGGGCCAGAGCAGCACATGGAATTGTGGATGATGGCTGGAGAAGGGAAGGCTCCAGGCAGAGCTCAGAGCCCCTGGCAGGGCCTGAAGGGGCTCCAGGAGAGCTGAGAGGGGCTGGGGACAGGGATGGAGGGACAGGAGCCAGGGAATGGCTCCCAGTGCCAGAGGGCAGGGATGGATGGGACATTGGGAATTGGGAATTCCTGCCTGGGAGGGTGGGCAGGCCCTGGCACAATCCCAGGGAATGGTGGTGGGAATGCTCCCGGCTCAGCTGGGACTGAACCTCTCTGGTGTTGTTTAAGGACAGAATTTCCTGTTGAACTTTCTGGGATTTCTGCGGGAATTTGTTCTCCCTGTGGAACAGGTGGTGTTTTGTTCCTTCCAATACATTTTGTGTCCTCCTAATTCTCCCATCCCTCAGAAATGTGGGATCACAGGAGGTGTCCCAAGGAGGAAACAGCAGCATATCCATGGAATACTGAGCAAATCCATTCCCATCAGCAACAAAAAATCCCCGCTCTGGTCCCAAACATTCCACATGTCCATGGCCGTGGAGACCAAACTCCTCCATCCAGCAGCTGTGCCTTGGAAATACAAGATTTCCTTGGAGTTCTCTTCCCTTTGCTGAGGGTTTGTTGGCTCAGCAGAGGGAGGAGCAGGGTGGTGGGGCTGTCCTGGAGCTCCAGCAGGTTTGCTCCAGTGACCAAACCAGGCTGAAATGCCAGAAAATTGCAATTTCCAGGGTGGAATTCTGTGGTGGTGCTCACAGGGGTCCCAGGATGAGGGGAGAGATGAGGATCTGACTCCATGTTTCAGAAGGATGATTGATTATTTTATGATATATATTACATTAAAACTATACTAAAAGAATAGAAGAAAGGATTTCATCAGAAGGTTTGCAAGGAATAGAAAGGAATGGAATGATTGTGACTGACCAGAGAGTCTGAGCCAGCTGACTGTGATTGGCCATTAATTAGAAACAACCAACACTGACCAATCCCAGATGCACCTGTTGCATCCCACAGCAGCAGATAATCATTGGTTGCATTTTGTTCCTGAGGCTTCTCAGGAGAAAAAAATCCTGGCAAAGGGATTTTTCAGAGAATATCGCGGCTACAGGATTCCAGCGGAACGCTGTGTTCTCAGCAGGAATTCTCTGTCCCCCCTTGCAGAAGCTCACCCTGAGGCACCTGAACAGCAACCAGTGCCTGGCGGAGCCGTCGGACGAGGACCGGCTGGTGCCCACCGTGCGCGACTGCGGCGGCGGCCGCGCCCAGCAGTGGCTGCTGCGCAACATGACCCTGCCGGCGTGATCCCGCCGAGCCCCGCTGCTCCCGGGGAGCCCGCGGAGCCCGGCCCGCTCCCGGCCCCGCAGAGCCACCCCCAGCTGGGGCTCCTGCTGCCGCCGGGCCCTTGGGCTCCTCCGGGGATCCAGGTGATCCAGGAGCGGCTGGTACTGACAGCAGCGGGCTCCAGGCTCCAGAGGCAGCGGCTGACCCTGGAGAAGGTGGGATAAGGAGGAGTTGCATTCACTCCTGAGATTCCAGAGGCACCTTGGAGAGGTTGGGATATGGAGGTGTCACTGTCGCCCCAGAGATTCCAGAGGCACCATCTGACCTTGGAGAAGCTGGGATAGGGAGATTTCATTGTCACCCCAGGGATTCCAGAGGCACCTTGGAGAAGTTGGGATATGGAGGTGTCACTGTCGCCCCAGAGATTCCAGAGGCACATCTGACCTTGGAGAAGTTGGGATATGGAGGTGTTGCTGTCACTCCAGAGGCACCAGTTCACCTTGGAGAAGTTTGGGATATGGGGGTGTCACTGTCACTCCTGAGATTCCAGAGGCACCTTGGAGAGGTTGGGATATGGGGGTGTCACTGTCACCCCAGAGATTCCAGAGACAGCAGCTGACCTTGGAGAAGTGGGGATAGGGAGGCATTGCTGTCACTCCAGAGATTCCAGAGGCACCTTGGAGAAGAAGTTGGGATATGGAGGTGTTGCTGTCACTTCAGAGGTATCATCATCTGACCTAGGAGAAGTTGGGATATGGAGGCATTGCTGTCACTCTGGAGATTCCAGAGGCACATCTGACCTTGGAGAAGGTGGGATAGGGAGATTTCATTGTCACCCCAGGGATTCCAGAGACACCTTGGAGAAGTTGGGATAGGGAGGTGTCACTGTCACCCCAGAGATTCCAGAGGCACCTTGGAGAAGTTGGGATATGGAGGTGTTGCTGTCACTTCAGAGGCATCATCGTCTGACCTAGGAGAAGTTGGGATATGGAGGCATTGCTGTCACTCTGGAGATTCCAGAGACAGCAGCTGACCTTGGAGAAGGTGGGATAGGGAGGCATTGCTGTCACTCCAGAGGCACCAGTTCACCTTGGAGAAGTTTGGGATAGGGAGGTGTCACTGTCACCCCAGAGATTCCAGAGGCACCTTGGAGAAGTTGGGATATGGAGGTGTCACTGTCGCCCCAGAGATTCCAGAGGCACATCTGACCTTGGAGAAGTTGGGATATGGAGGTGTTGCTGTCACTCCAGAGGCACCATCTGACCTTGGAGAAATTGGGATAGGGAGGTGTCACTGTCACTCCAGAGGCATCATCGTCTGACCTTGGAGAAGTTGGGATAGGGAGGCATTGCTGTCACTCCAGAGATTCCAGAGGCACCTTGGAGAGGTTGGGATATGGAGGTGTCACTGTCACTCCTGAGATTCCAGAGACAGCAGCTGACCTTGGAGAAGGTGGGATAGGGAGGCATTGCTGTCACTCCAGAGGCACCAGTTCACCTTGGAGAAGTTTGGGATAGGGAGATTTCATTGTCACCCCAGGGATTCCAGAGACACCTTGGAGAAGTTGGGATATGGAGGTGTCACTGTCACTCCTGAGATTCCAGAGACACCTTGGAGAAGGTGGGATAGGGAGGTGTCACTGTCACCCCAGAGATTCCAGAGGCACATCTGACCTTGGAGAAGGTAGGATAGGGACGCATTGCTGTCACTCCAGAGGCACCATCTGACCTTGGAGAAATTGGGATTTGGAGGTGTTGCTGTCACTTCAGAGGCATCATCTGACCTTGGAGAAGTTGGGATAGGGAGGTGTCACTGTCACCCCAGAGATTCCAGAGGCACCTTGGAGAAGTTGGGATATGGGGGTGTCACTGTCACCCCAGAGATTCCAGAGACAGCAGCTGACCTTGGAGAAGGTGGGATAGGGAGGCATTGCTGTCACTCCAGAGGCACCAGTTCACCTTGGAGAAGTTTGGGATAGGGAGGTGTCACTGTCACCCCAGAGATTCCAGAGGCACAGCTGACCTTGGAGAAGTTGGGATGTGGAGGTGTCACTGTCACACGTCACCACGGAGCGGTGGCCCAGTCTGAAGGCCCTGTGGCACCAGCTGGCACTGGGAGCCGTCCTGGGAGGTGTGGCCCGAGCTGGGGGGATGTGCTGGGCTCTCCTGGAGGAGATCCTGGAGAATATCCTGGGGAATCCTGGGTGTTCTCTGGTGCCCAGTGGGATTTGGCAGCACCAAAGCTTCTTGGGTTGTGCTGGGAAAAAAAACAGGATCCAGTGTTGGGAAAACCAGGCCAGGAGTGCACTTCACCAGGAATTCCAGCAGATGAGGCCACAGGAGACGCGGGAATGCCGAGGGGAAGGAGTGGCACTCGTGGGACCTCGGGGTGGCACGGAGGGAGCTGTCCCCTCCTTCCATGGACACGGAGCTGGAGCTGGGGCTCAGGGGACACCTGGAAGGACCAAAATTGAGACCTCTGGAGCTTGGAGGGTCTCCATCCCTCCATCCCAACGCATCCATGAGTCCCTGCATCCCAGCCCTGGCCCTGGATCCGCTCCCAGCTCTGCCTGCAGGTGTTCCTGGAATCACAGGGGCTCCTTTCTGGTTTCAGGAATTCGGGGGCTCCCTCCTGGTGTGGGTGTGGGTGTTCCCACAGCGCTGCTGGCCCTCAGGAGCTGCTCCTGCTGGCATGTGGGGACAGGGACATTCCCGTGGGAGCCACCCCAAATGCAGCTGTGGCCCTCTGGGCTGGGATTTTGGGAATTCTCACTGCCTGAAATCCCAGGGCAGCGGGATCCCAGCACGGGTAAGTGGGGAAATATTTCCCAGGATTTCCCTCACAATTCCCCAAAAATCTCTGTAAATGCACTGGGTCATTAAAAATGCTGGTATTTTCTGTACCTGCTGTGGTGGTCCTGGATTCATCCTGGGGTTTATGGATGGTGTAAATGACAATATTTGCTGGACACTGAGCATTAAAGGGGAAGCAGGAGGGGGTTCAGCTGGCAAAGGGATTGCTGGGCATCCATGGAGCTGGAATATCCTGGATTAACCTGGATTGGGGCTCATCTCCAGCCTCCCGCCCAAATATTCCTGCTCCTCATCCTCCAGAAATACAAAATGTGATTTAAAAATCCCACAGAAAAGGGGGAGGTTTTATTCTTTGTAAAAAGAACAGGAGAACACCAGGATCCACTTTAACCAGGGATTTCCATGCAGACAAAGAGGAACCAGTCATTTATTTCACCTCCTTCCCGAGGGTTTGGCTGCAGCACAGCGCTGGGTGGGTTCTGGGGTGGGAATTGGGGTGGGAAGGGGGAGGTGGGGAATGTCCTGGGGACAGTGGGACAGGGCGGTGTCACCTCCCTGGCTCCACATCCCCAGCCCTGTCCCACCCCAAGGCTCCTTGGCGTTGCAACCAGAGCTATTTACAAAATTAGGATTTTATAAATAGAGCTTCTATATTAATACATAATTCTGTAATTCATCCTACACTGCTGCAGTGCCCTTCAATCAACCAAATCACAAAAGGACTAATTAACAACTCGTTTAATGAGATTCCCCACACCCAGAGTTGCTTCCTTGTCCAAAACCCATGGAAAAACCCCAGCTAAAATCCCTTTTCTCAGTAATTCCTGTTCCAGGTTGTCCCTGCAGGTGTCTGGGGGGTTGGAGCTGCAGGTGACACCAAACCCTGGTGAGGCCCAGCTGGTAATTAGCGCCTTTGGAGGTAATTAACTGCTCCTGTTAATGATGGGCTGCGGAGCCTGGGAATGAATCACCCAGTAATCCCTTTGGGAGGGATGAATGCAGGCACCGAGGTATTTCCCCTTTTTTTTTTGGGATTTCTCAGAAATGGCAATAATTAGGATTGACAGAAAATTACAGAGAGGGAACCAACCTCCATCTCATTTCTCTGGAAATATGATTTATCCCTTTTTTTGGGATTTATTTAAGGGATTTAGGGATTCATCCAGAGGGATATTAGGATATTTTTGAGGAATATGCTGGTACTGGTGCCATGTCTGCCTGCTCCAACTACCATTTCAAACTGGAAATTATTTTTGTGAGGAAAACCAGCAGGATCTGCCCTCAAATCCACACCCAGGCAGTGGGATTGGCAGAGAGGGGTTTGGGAATGTCTCTGTTAATTCAGGGAACACATAATTAATTTCATCATTTCATTTGTCATCATCCCCACATCAGCTAAAGCCTGGGAAAGCCTCCAGGTACTGAAATCAGGGAATTGCTGTGTGGCTGCTGTGGGGATCTAAACATCTCAAAAACTTAAATTTAATGAAGGTAAAAACGGGATAAAAGGGAATGGAATGGAATGGAGAAATGGAATTGCAGGGAAAGGAGGCCCAGGGGGAACTCCTGCCCAGGTGGGTTTAAATGGATCTGGGATGGGAAGGCTGGGATGGCAGCAGGCAGGGAGGGCTGGGTTTGTGGGATAATCGGCACAGGGAGGATGAGGAGCTGCTGGGGAGTCCAGAGGAGCCTCGGAGCCAGGCTGGGAGCGCTGGGAATGTTCCCCTGGAGAGGGAAGGATCCAGGGGGAGCTTCCAGAACATTCCAGGGCCTGAAGGGGCTCCAGGAGAGCTGAGAGGGGCTGGGGACAGGGATGGAGGGACAGGAGCCAGGGAATGGCTCCCAGTGCCAGAGGGCAGGGATGGATGGGACACTGGGAATTGTTGGGAATTGGGAATTCCTGGCTGGGAGGGTGGGCAGGCCCTGGCACAGAGAAGCTCTGGAGCGAGTCCTGAGGAGGCCACGGAGATGCTCCAAGCACTGGAGATTCTCTCTGGGGACAAAATGCAGCAAAATAATTGTTCCAAAATCTCCTTTTCTTACCCCTCCCTGCCTTCTCCCCATGGTGCCTCCCAAATCCTGATGCTGGGCCAGAGCAGCACATGGAATTGTGGATGATGGCTGGAGAAGGGAAGGCCCCAGGCAGAGCTCAGAGCCCCTGGCAGGGCCTGAAGGGGCTCCAGGAGAGCTGAGAGGGGCTGGGGACAGGGATGGAGGGACAGGAGCCAGGGAATGGCTCCCAGTGCCAGAGGGCAGGGATGGATGGGACACTGGGAATTGGGAATTCCTGGCTGGGCTGGGATTGCCAGAGCAGCCCCTGGATCCCTGGAGCAGCCTGGGACAGTGGGATCAGCTGGGAATTCCATCATTCCAGGAGAACAGCTCTGCCAGGGCTGCCTGGAGCAGCCTGCTGTCCCCTTTGGGTGACACTGTTCCGTGTCCTCCACTCCTTTCCCACTCCCACTATTCCCTCATCCCACCCTGCCTGGCAGAACACGCTTGGAATCTGCTCATGCCCCTAAAAAGCAATGAGGATTTTAATTGCAGTAATTACAGGGAATGGCTCCCCTTGGATTGTCGCTGTCACATTGGGATGGATCACAGGGAATCTTTGCCCAGTTCCAGCCCGGGAGAGGCCTCTGGGAAAACGGGAGGGATGGAGGAAGGAGAAACAGGAGAGGGGAAGCTGGCAAGGCTGCTGGATCTCTGAGCCAGGAGGGTTCTGGCAGCGTGGCCCGAGTTTGGGATGAATTCCATACAAAATTTCCTTTAATTGGGTGGGAAAATTAGCAGGCATTGTGTCAATCACAGGAAAAAAGGTGGGGAACAGGAGAAATTTGGAATAGAAAACAGAAAATGGAGAAACTAAACTAATTTTATGGCAAAAAAAAAAAAAAAAGGAGTAAAAAGGCAGTGGCGAGAAAAATCCTTGAGAATCAGTTCTGAGGAAGGTGATGGTTAAAAAGTGAAGTGTGGCTGGGCTTTATCCCATGGTTAAAGCTGCCAATCCAAGTTTTTTCTGGAGCTGATGGCAGCAGTCCTGCAGCAGGAGTGAGTGAGGAGGACCCTTGGATACAGCCCGGCCCTTTGGAGCATCACCAGCCCCCTTCCCACCCAAACTGCTCCGTGATTCCCTGGGCATTTATCCACATTTTTGGGCTGCTTTCCTGCTTCCCACCCGTCCTGGATCAGGGCTGAGCTCTGTGGTTTCTCTCAGGGAAATTCTTCCCGGGTGGAAGGGGCTGTGTCCCCTGTGTGTGCTGGCAGTGCTGCCTGGCTGCCGTGGGGATCTAAACATCTCAAAAACTTAAAATCAAATGCAGTGAGGGTTAAAATGGATGAATGGATGGAATGGAATGATGGAATGATAGAATGGAATGAATGGATGAATAGAATAGAATAGAATAGATAGAAGAATAGAATAGATAGAATAGATGAATGAGAATAAAAGGAAGACTAAATCGAATAAAAAAATAAATGGAATAGAATAGAATAGAATAGAATATGAAAAAGGAAGACTAAAAATCAGAATGAAACAAAATAATGGAATAGAATAGAATAGAATGATGAATAAAAGGAAGACTAAAAATCAGAATTGAAAACAAAAATAAATGCAATAGAATAGAATAGAATAGAATAGAATAGAATAGAATAGAATAGAATAGAATAGAATGGAATGGAATGGAATGTAGGGGTACCCGACCTCCTCGGCCCCTCCTGGTTGGTTCTGTGGGAGCTGGAGCCGCTCCGAGAGAGGAGGAGGAGGAGGGATGGAGCCCCGGGGGAGGAAGATGAGGAGGAGGATGCCGGGGGGGAGGAGGATGACCGAAGGATGCGGAGGCATGAGGGTCGCTGAGACGCGCAGCCGGGGCGGTGCGGAGGGCGGTGGCGCGGGTCGCTGAGACGGCGGGACCCCGGGGCGGTGCGGGATCCAGGGGCGGTGCGGAGGGAGTGGTGTCGCTGCGCGGGGCGGTGCGTGGGGCCGCGGGCGGTGCGTGGAGGCCCGGGGCGGTGCGGACGCGGGGGGGCGGCGGCTGCGCGGGGGATGCCGCCTGCCGGGGCTGCGCGGACGGGCCCGGGTGGAGGCGGCGGCCCCGGGTGCGGGAGGCTCGCGGCTTGCGGCGCGCGCGGGGACTGTGCGGATCTTGCGCGGGGTTGCGGGCTGAGCGGGTTTGCCGACTGCGGTGTGGGCTGCGCAGGGTGTCGGTGACTGCGCGGCTTTTGCCGGCTGCGCGGTTGCCGGTGACTGGGGATTTCGGGCTGCGCGGTTCGTCGGCTGCGCGGTTGTCGGTGCTGCGCGGTTTTGCCGGCTGCGGGTGTTGGTGGCTCGCGGATTTTGCCGGCTGCGCGGATTTTGCCGGCTGCGCGGGTGTCGGTGGCTGCGCGGGTTTTGCCGGCTGACGGGGTGTTGGTGGCTCCGCGGATTTTGCCGGCTGCGCGGGTGTCGGTGGCTGCGCGGGTGCTGGGGACTGTGCGGATTTTGCCGGCTGCGCGGGTTTCGGTGGCTGCGCGGGTTTTGCCGGCTGTCGGGGGCTGCGCGGACCGTGCCGGCTGCGCGGCGCTGCGCGGCGCTGCGCGGAGCATGTCGGCGCTGCGGCGCAAGCTGGGCGATGAGTACCAGGTGGTGAGCACCTCGGCCAGCGGCGGAGGCCTCCCGCCCCCGCGCAGCGCCCCGCGCGGGAAGCGCCAGCGCTTCGTGGACAAGAACGGGCGCTGCAACGTGCAGCACGGCAACCTGGGCGGCGAGACCAGCCGCTACCTGTCCGACCTCTTCACCACGCTGGTGGACCTCAAGTGGCGCTGGAACCTGTTCATCTTCATCCTCACCTACACCGTGGCCTGGCTCTTCATGGCCTCCATGTGGTGGGTGATCGCCTACATGCGCGGGGACCTCAACAAGGCGCACGACGACAGCTACACCCCGTGCGTGGCCAACGTGTACAACTTCCCCTCCGCCTTCCTCTTCTTCATCGAGACCGAGGCCACCATCGGCTACGGCTACCGCTACATCACCGACAAGTGCCCCGAGGGCATCATCCTCTTCCTCTTCCAGTCCATCCTGGGCTCCATCGTGGACGCCTTCCTGATCGGCTGCATGTTCATCAAGATGTCCCAGCCCAAGAAGCGGGCGGAGACGCTGATGTTCAGCGAGCACGCCGCCATCTCCATGCGCGACGGGAAGCTCACGCTCATGTTCCGCGTGGGCAACCTCCGCAACAGCCACATGGTGTCCGCCCAGATCCGCTGCAAGCTGCTCAAGGTGGGCGCTCCGGGGGGAACGCGGGGAAACTCCCTCATGGAAAGGCGCCCGGGGCAGTGGGGGAGTCCCCATCCCGCGTGGAGGTGGCGCTTGGGGACGTGGGGGCCTTGGCAGTGCTGGGAATGGTTGGGGTGGTTGGACTGGATGGCCTTGGGGGGCTTTTCCAACCTCAGTAATTCCATGGGGGCCCTGGCAGTTCAGGGATAGTTGGACTGGATGGCCTTGGGGGGCTTTTCCAACCTCAGTAATTCCATGGGGGCCCTGGCAGTTCAGGGATAGTTGGACTGGATGGCCCTGGGGGGCTTTTCCAACCTCAGTAATTCCATGAGGGCCCTGTCAGTGCTGATTAATGGTTGAATTCCATGGTCCTGAAAGGCTTTTTCAACCTCAGTAATTCCATGGGGGCCTTGGCAGTGCTAGGAACGGTTGGATTCCATGGTCTTGGAGGGCTTTTCCAACCTCAGTAATTCCATGAAGACCCTGGCAGTGCTGGGAATGGTTGGGATGGTTGGACTCCATGGCCTTGGGTGGCTTTTCCAACGTAAATTCCATGGTTCTGTGGCAGAACCATGTCCCCACTGCCGCTCCCCTGGGGACATCCCACCCCCTCTCCGTGTCCCTTGGATGTCCCTCGCTCCTGCCCGTGGCTGTCCCCTCGTCCCTGGGGCTCGGAGCAGTCCATGGAAGGTGGCCTTGCCCGTGGCCAGGGTCGGACTGGATGATCCCAGATCGTGTTTTGTGTCCTGCTGCCATCCCAGCATCCCTGCCCTGCTTTCCTGGCGCAGGGAACATCTCCGGGAGCCTCGGGCTGCGGGCTCAGCCATCAGCAGCGCATTCCCTGCTCCTTGGAGATAATTCCTGCATTCAGCGCAGGATTGGGATGGATATTTATAGATTCCTATAAAACGCTCCATTTCCCTGACAAGGAAATCAAATCCTTTGTAGCTCCCAGCCTTCCTTCCGTGAGCCGGGAAGGAGAAATCTCTGGGCATAATCCAGAGCTTTTTGGGCAGGCTGAACTTTATTGACATGAGCTCTAAGGAAAACGGAGTGCCGGGGTTAGAGCTGGAGCATCCCTGTCCCTGGAGCATCCCTGGCCCTGGAGCATCCCCGGCCCTGGAGCATCCCTGGCCCCGGAGCATCCCCAGCCCTGGAGCATCCCTGTCCCTGGAGCATCCCCGGCCCTGGAGCATCCCCGGCCCCGGAGCATCCCTGGCCCCGGAGCATCCCTGGCCCCGGAGCATCCCTGGCCCCGGAGCATCCCTGGCCCCGGAGCATCCCTGTCCCCGGAGCATCCCCGGCCCTGGAGCATCCCTGGCCCTGGAGCATCCCTGTCCCTGGAGCATCCCTGTCCCTGGAGCATCCCTGTCCCTGGAGCATCCCTGTCCCTGGAGCATCCCCGTCCCTGGAGCATCCCCGGCCCCGGAGCATCCCCGGCCCCGGAGCATCCCCGGCCCCGGAGCATCCCTGCCCCCGGAGCATCCCTGTCCCCGGAGCATCCCTGTCCCTGGAGCATCCCTGCCCCCGGAGCATCCCTGTCCCTGGAGCATCCCCGGCCCTGGAGCATCCCTGCCCCCGGAGCATCCCCGGCCCCCGGAGCATCCCTGGCCCCGGAGCATCCCTGGCCCTGGAGCATCCCTGTCCCTGGAGCATCCCCGGCCCTGGAGCATCCCCGTCCCTGGAGCATCCCCGTCCCTGGAGCATCCCCGGCCCTGGAGCATCCCCGGCCCTGGAGCATCCCCGGCCCTGGAGCATCCCTGTCCCCGGAGCATCCCTGTCCCCGGAGCATCCCCGGCCCCGGAGCATCCCCGGCCCCGGAGCATCCCCGTCCCTGGAGCATCCCCGGCCCCGGAGCATCCCCAGCCCCGGAGCATCCCCGGCCCTGGAGCATCCCCGTCCCTGGAGCATCCCTGTCCCTGGAGCATCCCCAGCCCTGGAGCATCCCTGTCCCTGGAGCATCCCTGTCCCTGGAGCATCCCTGTCCCCGGAGCATCCCTGCCCCCGGAGCATCCCTGTCCCTGGAGCATCCCTGCCCCGGAGGGTTGGGGAGGGCCGGCACTGCTCTGGGGCTCACCCGGCGGCCACGGATCCAGAGGGGATCGGGAATGGGGATGGGGAATGTGGAATCGGGGATGGGGATGGAGCAGGTGGGAAGAAGGAGCCGGCTCGGGGGGCTTTTGATGCACACAGAGCTTCCCACAGGGACCCCCCGGGAATGGGGATACCTGCAGGGGGGTGTGGGCAGGGAACGGGGTGTGCTGTCCTTGGGATGGGTGTCCTGCAGGGAACGGGGTGTCCTGTCCTGGCAATTGGAGTGCCCTTGGGATGAGTGTCCTGTCCTTGGGATGGGGTGTCCTGCAGGGATTTTAGATATCCTGCAGGGAATGGGGGAGTCCTGCAGGGATTTAGGATATCCTGCAAGGATTGAGGGTGTCCTGGTGGGATTGGAGGTGTCCTGCAGGGATTTAGGATATCGGGTAGGGAATGGGGGTGCCCTGTCCTGGTGGGATTGGGGGTGTCCTGCAGGGAATGGGGCTGCTGATTCCATTGGAAGGGTGTCCTGCAGGGATTTGGGGTGTCCTGCAGGGACTGGGGGTGTCCTGCAGGTGCCCTTCCCTCGGGATGTGGGTGCTGTGCTGGGCAGGGCAGGTCCCCATTCCCAGGACAATCCCCTTGGGAATCTCCCCAGTTTTCCTCCCTGTTCCCCCACAGCCCCAGGGACAGAGCTCAGCCCATGGGAGGCTCCTGAGGTTGTCCCGTTCTCCCAAATCCCTGTGTCCTGTTCTCCTAAATCCCTGTTTCTTTTTGTCCCAAATCCCCATTTCCCACAGGATTTCAGGATCAGGACTGGCCCAGTGTTGGGGTCCCCTAAACCCTGAGGGAGTCTGTGCCTTAAAGAGGGAAAGAATTCCTAAAAATTTCCCAAAATAACCCTTTAATACCTTTAAAATGATGGAATATAATTTATAAATATTATAAATATTATTTATAAATATTATTTATAAGGATAAATATATAAAATAGCATTAAAACATAATACCATAGGTTTATATAATATGCAATTATAAATATTTATATTTACCAATATATAATTTATACAGTTTGTTTTAAAGTATTTAATAATGTGTAAATATGTATTTGCATACTATATCAATATATTTAAATAATTTCATATATTTCAAGCTATAAAAGATCAAAAATGAGTAATTTCCAGTGCAGCATTTGAAAATTACTCATTTTTTTTGGCTCTGGAAGTCCCAGAGGAGGAATTGTAAAAGATGGAGCTTCAAACTTTGTGTGGCTCCAAAAGAATTGCCTGGATCTGAATTATGGGAAAAGAAAGGTTTGTGCTTGGAAGGAAAGCAGTGCCAGGCCAGGCCACCTGGGGAAAAAAAAGGGAAGGGAAAAAAGGGAGAAAAAGGGATAATTAGAAGGAAAAAATGGGGGAAGAGCAAAATAAAAGGGAAAAGTAAAATGAAAAAAGCAGGGCAAAGGAAAATAAGAGGAAAAATAAAATTTAAAAGGGGAAAAAGGAAAATAAAAGGAAAAATCAAAGAAAAAAGGAAAATTGAAGGAAAGGGAAAATAAAAGGGGAAAAGGGTAAAAAAAACCAAAACAAAGGAATAAAAGAAAAAGAGAAGAAGGGGAGAAAGGGAAAATGAAAGAAGGAACAAAGAGAAAAGGAAGGAGGGAAAATAAAAGGGAGCCCCATTCCTGGGAGGATTGCAGAGCCTGGGATGGAGCCCCATTCCTGCAGGGATTGTGGAACCTGGGATGGAGCCCCATTCCTGCAGGGATTGCAGAGCCTGGGATGGAGCCCCATTCCTGCAGGGATTGTGGAACCTGGGATGGAGCCCCATTCCTGCAGGGATTGCAGAGCCTGGGATGGAGCCCCATTCCTGCAGGGATTGTGGAACCTGGGATGGAGCCCCATTCCTGCAGGGATTGTGGAACCTGGGATGGAGCCCCATTCCTGCAGGGATTGCAGAGCCTGGGATGGAGCCCCATTCCTGCAGGGATTGCAGGGCCTGGGATGGAGCCCCATTCCTGCAGGGATTGCAGAGCCTGGGATGGAGCCCCATTCCTGCAGGGATTGTGGAACCTGGGATGGAGCCCCATTCCTGCAGGGATTGCAGGGCCTGGGATGGAGCCCCATTCCTGCAGGGATTGTGGAGCCTGGGATGGAGCCCCATTCCTGCAGGGATTGCAGAACCTGGGATGGAGCCCCATTCCTGCAGGGATTGCAGAGCCTGGGATGGAGCCCCATTCCTGCAGGGATTGCAGGGCCTGGGATGGAGCCCCATTCCTGCAGGGATTGCAGAACCTGGGATGGAGCCCCATTCCTGCAGGGATTGCAGAACCTGGGATGGAGCCCCATTCCTGCAGGGATTGTGGAACCTGGGATGGAGCCCCATTCCTGCAGGGATTGCAGAGCCTGGGATGTGGCACTTGAGGACCTGAGTGCTGGGAATGGTTGGGAATCGATCTTGGAAGGCTTTTCCAACCCAAACTTTCTGGGATTCCATGATTTCCTTCCCTCCCCATGAAGCTCACCCTGTTTCCCTGGCTTGGCCGTGTCCCCAGACTCCCAGTTCCACCTGGTGAAATCCCAGAATCCTGGAATATTCAGGCAGGAAGGGCTCTCAGCCCCCTCCCTTGGGCAGGGATTCTGCTGTCCCAGGCTGCTCCAAGCTCCAAGGGCGCTCCCAGGGCCCAGGAGCTCCAATGTCCCCTCCTTGTGCCCCGCAGTCCCGGCAGACCCCGGAGGGAGAATTCCTGCCCCTGGACCAGCTGGAGCTGGACGTGGGCTTCAGCACGGGGGCTGACCAGCTCTTCCTGGTGTCCCCCCTGACCATCTGCCACGTCATCGACTCCAAGAGCCCCTTCTACGACCTGTCCCAGCGCAGCATGCACACGGAGCAGTTCGAGATCGTCGTCATCCTCGAGGGCATCGTGGAGACCACGGGTGAGTGGGGCCGGCCTGGTGGAGTTCCCTGCTGGAGCTGCACAGCTCGGGGCTCCCGTGGCTCTGGGCAAGGCTGGGGAGCTGGGGGGCAGCTGGAGCTGGGGCTTGCTGCAGAGGGGTTTTGGTGTTGGGGCTCTCTTCAGGGCATGGATTTTGGTGTTCTCTCCAAGGGGATAGATTTTGGTGCTGGGGTTCTCTCCAGGGGATGGATTTTGGGACTGGGGCTCCCTCCAAGGAGATGGATTTTGGTGCTCTCTCCAAGGGGATGGATTTTGGTGCTCTCTCCAGGGGGATAGATTTTGAGGCTCTCTCCAAGGGGATGGATTTTGGTGTTCTACAAGGGGATGGATTTTGGCACTGGTGCTCTCTGCAAGGAGATGGATTTTGGTGCTCTCTCCAAGGGGATGGATTTTAGTGCTGGGCCTCTCTCCAAGGGAATGGATTTTGGCCCTGGGACTCTCTTCAGGAGAATGGATTTTGGTGTTTTCCAAGGGGATGGATTTTGGGTCTTTTTCCAGGAGGATGGATTTTGGCACTGGTGCTCTCTCCAGGGAGATGAATTTTGGTGCTCTATCCAAGGGGATGGATTTTGGTGCTCTATCCAAGGGGATGGATTTTGGTGTTCTATCCAAGGGGATGGATTTTGGTGCTCTCTCCAGGGATGGATTTTGGTGTTCTATCCAAGGGGATGGATTTTGGTGCTCTGTCCAAGGGGATGGATTTTGGTGTTCTCCAGGGGATGGATTTTGGTGCTCTCTCCAAGGGGATGGATTTTGGTGCTCTCTCCAAGGAGATGGATTTTGGTGCTCTATCCAAGGGGATGGATTTTAGTGTTCTCCAGGGGATGGATTTGGCACTGCTGCTCTGTCCAGGGGGATGGATTTTGGTGCTCTCTCCAAGAGGGTGGATTTTGGTGCTGGGCCTCTCTCCAAGGGAATGGATTTTGGCCCTGGGACTCTCTTCAGGAGAATGGATTTTGGTGTTTTCCAAGGGGATGGATTTTAGTGTTCTCCAGGGGATGGATTTGGCACTGCTGCTCTGTCCAGGGGGATGGATTTTGGGACTGGGGCTCTCTCCAGGGGATGGATTTTTGTGCTCTCTTTGGGGGATGGATTTTAGCACTGGGGTTCTCTTTGGGGGATGGATTTTGGTGCTGAGGTCTCTGCAAGGGATGAATTTTGGGATGCTCCAAGGAGATGGATTTGGGCACTGGAGCTCTTTTCAGGAGGATGGATTTTGGTGCTGAGGTCTCTCCAAGGGATGGATTTTTGTGCTCTCTCCAGGGGATGGCTTTTGGCACTGGAGCTCTTTCCAAGGAGATGAATTTTGAGGCTCTCTCAGGGGGGTTGCATTTCGGTGCTGGGGCTCTCTCCAAGGAGATGGATTTTGGTGTTCTCCAAGGGGATGGATTTGGTGTCTCTCTCCAAGGGGAATGGATTTTGTTGTTCTCTCCAGGGGGATGATTTTGGGGCTCTATCCAAGGGGATGGATGTTCCCAGGATATGGGGTTGGGAATGTGGAGCTCCTGGCTGGGATGTGGGGCTCCTGCCCAGCACAGGGAATGGTCAGGGTACCTTTGATCTGTTTTGGGCCGTGTTGGGGGGTCCCAGTGCTCCCACCCTGCTTCCCCAGGCAGGAGAGCACAGCCCAGAGAGAGGGAGGTGAACCCTCTGTGTGCTTTCCTGAAAACTCCTTGATATTCCTCTAAAAAATTCTTGATATTCCTCTAAAAACTCCCTGATATTTCCATAAAACCCCCCAGATACTTCCCTAAAAACTCCTTGATATTCCTCTAAAAAATTCTTGATATTCCTCTAAAAACTCCCTGATATTTCCATAAAACCCCCCAGATACTTCCCTAAAAACTCCTTGATATTCCTCTAAAAACTCCCTGATGTTTCCCTAAAACCCCTCTGATACTTTCCTGAAAACTCCTATTGATATTGATATTCTTCTAAAAAATGCTTGATATTCCTCTAAAAACTCCCAGATATTTCCATAAAACCCCACAGATACTTCCCTAAAACCCCCTGATCTTTACCTACCAATCCCTTGATAGTTCCTTAAAATCTCCTTGATATTCCTCTAAAAACTCCTTGGTATTGTCATAAAGACTCCCTGATATTTCCCTAAAAATCTCCTGATATTTCCCTAAAAACCTCTCTGATGTTTCCCTAAAAAACTTCCTGATATTTCCCTAAAAATCTCCCTGATATTTCCCTAAAAATATCCTGGTATTCCTCTAAAAAATTCCTGATATTTCCATAAACCCCCCTGATACTTCCCTAAAAACTCCCTGATATTTCCCTAAAATTTTCCTGATGCTTCTTTAAAAACCTCCTGGTGTTTCCTTAAAAACTCCTTGATATTCCCTAAAAAAAAAAAAAAAACCCTGATATTTTCATAAAGGCTCCCTGATATTTCCCCAGAACTCCTGGATACTTCCCTGATATTTCCCTATAAACTCCCTGACATTTCCCTAAATATTTTGTGATATTGCCATAAAAATTCCCTGGAAAAGCTCATGGAAAACTTGCAGGCCTGACCTTGCAGGTTTCTTGTTTTTATTCCTCAAAAAATTAATTCCAAACAAAACGAGGGAAGAAAAGCTCTTTTGTAAATAACTCTTGGAATTTAAAACCCTGGCTTTGTTTTGGGAAATATTATTAACCTGGAAATTATACAGGGAATGGGCAAAAAAAAAAAAAAGGGAAAAAGGGAATTTCTGGGTCTTTAAAGCCTAACTGGGATAAGGTTCCAAATGTTGTGACCTACTTTTGGGAGCTGAGCTGAAAATTGGGCAAAACAGAGCAAAATGTGCTGGATCTGGATAACACAGGAGGGAGTGAAAGGGCTGGGAAAATGTTCCAGTGGGAGCAAAGGGAGGAGGAGGAGAGGGCAGGGCTGGATTTGAGGGAAGGGAGAGCTCATCCAGGGATGCTGAGGATTTTAGGGAAGAGGGGACACCTCTGTGGGTTCAAACCCTGCAGGAATTCCAGATTCTCCTCTCGGTTCCAGGCTTTTCCCAGCAAATGCTGCATTTCCCCTGCCATCCAAAGCTCTGGAAAAGCAGAGGTTTTCCTGGGGGAACGTGCAGTGATCCATCAGCAAACACTGCCAACATCCCTGGATATAAATGGGCATTAAATATTGGGAATAATGGGATGCATTTCCCGTGGAAAAATGGGATTCATTCAGGGGGTTTGGAGAGGA
The DNA here is from genome assembly GCF_028769735.1 of Zonotrichia leucophrys gambelii. Taxonomy (NCBI): domain Eukaryota; kingdom Metazoa; phylum Chordata; class Aves; order Passeriformes; family Passerellidae; genus Zonotrichia; species Zonotrichia leucophrys. The sequence continues at coordinate 922,299 of NC_088177.1, read as the reverse complement.
TGAGTGTGGTACTGGGAATGTCACCCTGGAGTTGGGATGAAGGCCTGGAAGGCCGTCCTGATCCTTCCTGGCATTTCTGATCCTTCCTGAATTCCCTGGGAGCTCCTGACCCTCCCTGGAATTCCTCCCGGCTTTAGGCAAGGGTCTCCTCTGGGAATTTTTAGGAGTCACAGGACAGGTCCCAGCCCAGGATGGTGGAGGTGATTCCTTGGGATGGTTTTAACTAAAAAAAAAAGGAATATTTAGATGGATGTTGGGAAGGAATTCCTGGCTGGGAAGGTGGGGAGGGCTGGGCTGGAATTCCCAGAGCAGCTGTGGGATCCAGGGAAAAGGAAAAAAGGGAAAAGGAAAGAAAAAAGGGGAAGGGGAAAGGAAAGGAAATTTCAGGAAAGGAAAGGAAATTTCAAGGAAAGGAAAGGAAATTCAAGGAAAGGAAAGGAAATTTCAAGGAAAGGAAATTTCAAGGAAATTTCAAGGAAAGGAAATTTCAGGAAAGGAAAGGAAAGGAAATTTAAGGAAAGGAAATTTCAGGAAAGGAAAGGAAAGGAAATTTCAGGAAAGGAAATTTCAGGAAAGGAAATTTCAGGAAAGGAAATTTCAGGAAATTTCAGGAAAGGAAATTTCAGGAAAGGAAATTTCAGGAAAGGAAATTTCAGGAAATTTCAGGAAAGGAAATTTCAGGAAATTTCAGGAAAGGAAATTTCAGGAAAGGAAATTTCAGGAAATTTCAGGAAAGGAAATTTCAGGAAATTTCAGGAAAGGAAAGGAAATTTCAGGAAAGGAAAGGAAATTTCAGGAAATTTCAGGAAAGGAAAGGAAATTTCAGGAAAGGAAATTTCAGGAAAGGAAAGGAAATTTCAGGAAAGGAAATTTCAGGAAAGGAAAGGAAATTTCAGGAAAGGAAAGGAAATTTCAGGAAAGGAAAGGAAAGGAAATTTCAGGAAAGGAAAGGAAAGGAAATTTCAGGAAAGGAAAGGAAATTTCAGGAAAGGAAAGGAAATTTCAGGAAAGGAAAGGAAAGGAAATTTCAGGAAAGGAAATTTCAGGAAATTTCAGGAAATTTCAGGAAATTTCAGGAAATTTCAGGAAAGGAAATTTCAGGAAAGGAAAGGAAATTTCAGGAAAGGAAAGGAAATTTCAGGAAAGGAAATTTCAGGAAAGGAAATTTCAGGAAAGGAAAGGAAATTTCAGGAAAGGAAAGGAAAGGAAATTCAGGAAAGGAAATTCAGGAAAGGAAAGGAAATTCAGGAAAGGAAATTCAGGAAAGGAAAGGAAATTTCAGGAAAGGAAATTTCAGGAAAGGAAATTTCAGGAAAGGAAAGGAAAGGAAATTTCAGGAAATTTCAGGAAAGGAAAGGAAAGGAAAGGAAATTTCAGGAAAGGAAAGGAAATTTCAGGAAAGGAAATTTCAGGAAAGGAAAGGAAATTTCAGGAAAGGAAAGGAAATTTCAGGAAAGGAAATTTCAGGAAAGGAAAGGAAAGGAAATTTCAGGAAAGGAAATTTCAGGAAAGGAAAGGAAATTTCAGGAAAGGAAAGGAAATTTCAGGAAAGGAATTCAGGAAAGGAAGAAAGGAAATTTCAGGAAAGGAAAGGAAAGGAATTTCAGGAAAGGAAGGAAATTTCAAGGAAATTTCAGGAAAGGAAATTCGGAAAGGAAAGGAAATGGAAAGGAAATTCAGGAAGGAAGGAGAGAAGGAAAGGAAAAGGAAAGGAAAGGAGAAAGAGGAAAAGGAAAAAGGGAAGAGGAACTCTCTGGGATCACCCACAGGAAAGGGAGAAGGGACCCCTGGATCCCTGGCAGTGCCCAGGGCCAGGCTGGAGCACTGGGATGGTGGAAGGTGTTGGGGATGGGATTTGAGGTCCCTTCCAACCCAAACCATTCCATGGTTCCATGAGCTGAAATTCCTGCCTGGGGAGTGCTCTGAGTCCTCCCAGCCCCCAGGAGCGGAGCAGCCCCAGTCTGGCACTGGATTGTTCCCAGTTTTTGGAGCCTTTCCCAGTGGAGATGCTCCAATGGAGCTGGTGGCGATTCCTGAGGGTCAGTGCTGATCATTCTGGGGTTTTTTGGATTTCTCTTCCCCCCCTACATTTTGGATATTTGGATATCTCTTCCCCTCCCCCATTATTAGGATAACCTGGAACTGGGAAGAACATTCCAAGGGTTTATTTCCCAAACCTTTTGTCCTCCTTTCCCATTGCTGGGATGCAGAATTGGAAGCTCCTTTGTCAGCAGAGCTTCCTGGTGCTGTTCCTGTGCAGAATTTCACTTTCATCCTGGATTGTCCTGCTGGGATTTGCCTCTGGGTGTGTTTGGGATTATGTAACCCTTTATTATTTTGTGTTATCCTGCAATTTATTGATAAGCTGCTAAAATTCCTGAAAAAAATGAGTCATTAATGGGAATCTGAGGCAGACAAAACCCTGCAGGAATGGTTTGTGCATCCGTTTTCCAAACTCATTAAATTTATTTTGGAAACCTCTTCCCGTGATTTGCTGATTAAAGAACTCCAGAGCCTGCCAGGCTTTTTAATTAAAGAAACAGGGATGGCATCAAAGGCCTTTTCCTCTGGTTTTGCTTTTAAAAACATGAAAAAAAGCTGAAATTCTGGAGCCACAGGAAGGGTTCTCTGAGATCTATGGGGGTGAGCTCAGAACCCAGAACCTTGAGGGAACAAAGAGCTGGGACAGATCTGAAAATTACCAGGATTCTGATAATTGCAGTTAAAATGGGATTGTTTTTGTATGTCTGTTCTGAGGACCAGTGAGAAACATCAATACAAATTCAGCAGCTTTAAAGGTGGAACATAAAATACGGGAATTGTGGAATGGTTTGGGTTGGAAGGGACCTTTAAAGGTCAATTTATTTGTGGGGGTTTTTTAATCTTTTCCATTCAGATTTTGGATTTTTTAATGTGTTGGATGAGAGGGCGACAGGAAAAGAGGACTCAGCACTTCACATATTGGCAGTAGCTTTGAAATTGCATTTTATTTTATTTTAAACACTTTTAAGCACAGCCTGAGCATGGTAAAATATTCCTTTAAAACTCTCAGGGCCGAACATCCCGCAGATCCTTTCCCTGTGCTGCCGTTATAGGAAATCTGTCAGTGGAAAATCCAATATTCTTTGGTCGTGTGGACAAACACGTTTGGCCCTGGCAGAGCTGGGATTTCCTGGGGTTGGGACCTTCAGTTCCAGCTTCCTTCTGGAGCTGCCGGGCTGGGAAAGGGGAAAAAGGGATTTTTGAAGCTGGGGAAAAGCTGGAATGTGCTGGGAAATGCAGGGAAGTGTCTGGGAGAGGAGAGTGTGGAACAACAAATCCCTGATGTCAGTATAGGACACGAAATAACACGCCATGGACATACTGCTCTTTTCAAGGTAAAAGGAACTTTTTAATTTCTGACTCCAACCTTTATAGATTTCCAAAAGTGCCCGTGGATTGGAGGGTGACAGTGCCACCTCTCCAATGACACTGGGCAAACCAACAGTTCATTAAATTTCTCCTCCTCCATAAAAGAATGCAAAACAATGTTGCTTACAGAAAGTGTGTGAGAAAGTTCCTTATAAAAATATAAACACCAGAAGGCTTAGAAAATCCTAAAAAATCAAAAGACACCCTGGAGGTGTCCCGGGCCAGGCTGGAGCCCTGGGACAGAGGGAGGTGTCCCTGCCATGGCAGGGCTGGACTGGGATGGGGTTTGGGGTCTGTCCCAAGCTGGAGCAGCCTGGGATTCTGGGATCCATCCCTTACATAACTTTTATCTTGGATAACGCTCCCTCCTCCTGCCTGAGGCAGCAATTCCCCACATCCCCCATTTCCCTGCATCAGGCCTTCCTGCCCCCTCCTCTTCTCCCTGAGATCTCTTTGGAGCCCCAGGGCAGAGAACTGGGAGTGATTTTCACCTGGAGCTGGGCAGGAGCTTCCCTTTTCCCTTATTCCCTTTTCTTTTCCCTTTTCCCCTTCCCCTTTCCTTTCCCTTTCCCATTTTTTTCTTTCATTTTCCCTTTTTTCCCTTTTCTTTCCCCTTTCCTTTCCCCTTCCCCCTTTTCCCCCTTTTCCTTTTCCCTTTCTTTTCCCCTTTTCCCCCTTTTCCCCTTTTTCCCCCTTTTCCCCCTTTTCCCCCTTTTCCCTCCCCTTTTCCCCCTTTTCCCCCTTTCCCCCTTTTCCCCTTTTTCCCCCTTTTTCCCCTTTTCCCCCTTTTTCCCCCTTTTCCCCCTTTTTTTTTTCCCCTTTTTCCCCCTTTTTCCCCTTTTCCCCTTTTCCCCTTTCCCTTTTCCCCTTTTCCCCTTTTTCCCCTTTTTCCCCTTTTCCTTTTTCCCCCTTTTTCCCCTTTACCCCCTTTTCCCCTTTTTCCCTCTTCCCCTTACCTTTCCCCTTCCCCTTTTTCCTTTCCCTTCCCCTTTTTCCTTTCCCTTCCCTTTTGCCTTTTTCCCTTTTGCCTTTTTCCCTTTTCTCCCTTTCCCCTTCCCTTCTCTTCCTCCCTTCCCTTTTTTCCCTTGCCTTTTTCCCCCTCTCCCTTTTTTCCCCTTTCCACTTTTCCCTCTCCCATAGCTGATCCCAGCGAGCAGGCACTGAGCAGAAATCGCTGAGATCTCTGCCAAAATTCCCTGCTCACGCCTGATCAGGCCGGATTCCTTCTGCTTGAGCAGCTCCCTGTGCTGAGCTGCTGCTCCCACGGCCTCTGGAGCAGCAGGAGCCCCGTGGAGCCCCGTTTTCCAGGGATTGCTGGGGGAGACTGAGCAGGAATGAGGATTTTGAGCCCCATTTTTCCAGGGATTGCTGGGGGAGACTGAGCAGGAATGAGGATTTTGAGCCCCGTTTTCCAGGGATTGCTGGAACGGTGATTTTGGGAGCACCAAAACCCCATCTCTGCTGTGGCTCTGCACCTGCTGCCAGGGGGTAGAGCAGGGAAAGGGGAATATTCCAGCTCCTGCTGCAGCTGGAGGGGAAATTGGGAATGGTGGGGTGGGAAAGGGGAAGGCAGAGGGCTGGAATGTGTCCTGGGGATGCTGCTGGCTAAGTACAGCCCCCGACTGCTCCTCCTGCAGAAATTGATGGGCAGATAAAACCCTCCCTGCTCGAGTGGTGCTGATTCACAGGATCCTGGAATGGTTTGGGATGGAAGGACTCAAATCCCATCCCATTCCATGGGCAGGGACAGCTCCCACCATCCCAGGTGATCCAGCCTGGCCTTGGGCACTGCCAGGGATCCAGGGGCAGCTCTGGGAATCCCAGCCCAGCCCCTCCCCAGCTCCCAGCCAGGAATTCCTTCCCAATATCCCACCTAAACCAACCTCAGTCCTTCCATTTGAAGCCATTCCCTCGTGTCCCTGTCCTTGAATCCCTCACTGCATTGCAATCCGAGCCATTTTTTCTCTGTAGCAGCTCCTTCCCACTCCTTATTTCCCTCCTGGATGCTCTGGCAGCCCAGCTTTCCCTGGATATTTGCCCTCAGTGAGTTATGGATGCTGCTGCCCGAGGTTTTTGTCAGCAGCCCCCGGATCCCTCCTCAGTGTTGTTTATTTATTTATTGTCTCAATAACCTGCAGCAGGTCCGTGCCTCGGGCAGGTGTGCTGCTCCAGGAATGCCCAGCTGCCTTTTCCATGGATACCCGTTCCTTGGCCTGGATACTCTGCTGTTTGTTATTCTTCATTTCCAGCTCTGCACAATGGGGAGGTGTTAAATATTAAATATTCCAGCTCCCTCCCAGCTGCTTCCTCACAGGCTCGCTCTCCTGAGGGATCCTGGCTTGGGAATGGCCTTAGGCTGCCCCAGGGGAGGTTTGGGTTGGATATTTGGGAACGTTTATCATGGGTAGGGCTGTCCAGGCCTGGCAGAGCCCCCATCCCTGGGTGTGGCACTGGGGACACTGGGCAGTGCTGGGGATGGTTGGACTCGATGCTCTGAGAGGCTTTTCCAGCCTAAACCCCTCTGGAATTCCATGATTCCAGCTGAACTGGCCTTCCCAGAGTAGTGGATGCAATCCCTGAGCAGCCATGCTCAATGTCTCCTTTTGGAAAGGCACAAACCCCTGAGCTCTCCTGGAATTCCAGGTTTGGAACCCCTGGAATTCTCTGGGAAATGGGATGTGCTGTGGGGTGAGGGACACAGGAAAATCCCTGCAGGGATGGGGGCTCCACCTGAGCACCTTTTCCTGAAGGAATTGCCCCAAAATCCCCCCTGGGCCGGCCTGAGGCCGCTCCCTCTGCTCCTGCCCCTGTTCCCTGGGAGCAGAGCCCGTTGTTTTCCCAGTCTGACCCTTTGCAGCCAGGTTTGTCCAGCTGGGCACTCCCAGTTTACGTGTTACATAAACCAGTTGTAGTTCAGGCCTTGCTTCGTGGCTGCTGTTGGTTCTTGGGGTGATTTGGAGGTGAGGCTGAGGAGGAAGGCGCTGGTTTAGCTCCTGCTGTGTTACACAATCCAGGCTGCACCGAGGCTGCTGTGAGCTCAGTGATGATAAAAGTGCTTGGCAGGAGAAGGGGGAGAGGCCTGGCGTGGGTAAAACGCTGGGACATTCCAGGAGAGTCATCAAAAACGTCAGGAGGGATTGGGAATTCATGGAGGGGAGAGCTGTGCTCGGGCTGGAGAGAGCCTGGAGGGCTGGGGGCTGCTCCTGCCTCCCTTCCCTGTGCTCTGGGCTGGCTTTGGGGGGTTTTGGGGTTTTTGTGGGGGTTTATGGGGTTTGGGGAGCAGGAGGAAGGAGTGAGGGGCTGCAGCCCTGCCCACTCCTGGCTGATCCTTCCTGGGGATGGAGACAGAGCCTGCTTGTCACAGACATCTTTTATGGAAAATCCTTTCCTTAGGGTTTTTTCTCCTGAGAAGCTGAAAGGCCTCAGGAACAAAATGCAAACAATGGTTATCTGCTGCTGTGGGATGCAACAGGTGCATCTGGGATTGGGCTCATGTGGCTGTTTCTAATTAATGGCCAATCACAGTCAGCTGGCTCCAACTCTCTGTCCAACACACAAGCTTTTGTTATCATTTTTTCTTATTCTATTCTTTGCCAGCCTTCTGATGAAATCCTTCCTTCTATTCTTTTAGTACAGTTTAATGTAATATAGATCATAAAATAATCAATCAGCCTTGTGAAACATGGAGTCAGATCCTCATCTCTCCCCTCATCCTGGGACCCCTGTGAGCACCCTCACAGCTGCCCCTTTTCATTGAGCACTGAGCTGCCCTCGGGGACAGCCAGGGGAGATCATCATGAGCAGGGCCCTGGGTGAATCTGGGAGCCCACACCAAGCCCATTAGTGACCTCAGGGACAGGGCTGCCAAGGTTTGGAGCTGTCTGTGCCATTCCAGCACCGGGAGAGGCTCTGGGGATGCTGGGAACAAACAGCTCCCCCCTCTAATTGCAATATTTATTACAGGCTCCTTGTCCTTGTTTTCCAGCCTTAGTGATTCTCTGCAGCTCCTGAGCAAATGCCAGAGCTCCCAGCAGAGCAGGCTCAGTGCTGGCAGTGCTGGGGATGGACCCCAAATCTGGATTTCACACCCAATCTGGGATGGGGCTCCAGGAGCAGGGCACTGGATCAGGGTGTCCAGGTGCCTCTGGAGTCTGGGACCTGCAGGAAAGGGGGGATTCTGCCCCTGTGCTCAGGTGAGACCCCACTGCAGAGCTGCCCCAGCCCTGGGCTCCCACATTCCAGGGCCCGAAGGGGCTCCAGGAGAGCTGAGAGGGGCTGGGGACAAGGGATGGAGGGACAGGAGCCAGGGAATGGCTCCCAGTGCCAGAGGGAGGGATGGATGGGACATTGGGAACTGGGAATTCCTGCCTGGGAGGGTGAGCAGGCCCTGGCACAGGGTGCCCAGGGAAGCTGTGGCTGCCCCTGCATTCAGCACTGGCAGGATAAAAAAAAAGAAAACAACAAAGAAACAAACAATTGGGCCCCCAGACAGGGAAATGCTCCATGGAGTCGATTTATCTGGAGATTTATTGGCTGTGGAGCAGAGCTGGGTCAGCCCTCACCTGTGTGGGTGCAGCCTGGGCTGGAATCCCCCTGTGCTTTCCCAGCTCCTGGATCTGCTCTGAGCCTCTGCCCTGCCCCTCCTGCTGGAATTCCTGCTGTTGTTATGCATTTATTCCATTTATTGCCTACAAGGATTCGTTCTGCTCAGGCTTTGTCAGGAGGGATAATGATTCAAGGAGCCACTGCTGACAAGAACAAGAGGGAATGGCTTTTAGCTGAAGGATTGGGGGGGATTTAGCTGGGATATTGGGAAGGAATTCCTGCCTGGGAGGGCGGGGAGGCCCTGGCGCACATTCCCAGAGCAGCTGGGGCTGCCTTGGAAGTGTCCAAGGCCGGGTTGGAGCAGCCTGGGACAGGGGGAGGTGTCCAGGGGTGGATGGAATAGGATTTAGGGTTCATTCCCAATCCATGCCATGTTCTGGGATTGGTGGCAGCGATGACTTTGGGATGCTCCGAGGTCCCACAGCTGCTCTGGGGTGAGTCAGGCACCCCAATCCCCTCAGGAATCCCCTCCTGCTCCACTGGGACAGGTTTAGATAAAATGATAATCCCGAGGTGCAGAGATGAATGGAGCCTGAGCCAGGAGCAGCAATTTTCCTGCTGAGCTTTGCTCTGCTCGTTCAGATATTGATCTGTGGCTGCAGGCCCTCCCCCAGGCCACAGCTCCGGGATAAATAACCCGGGACAGGCAGCACTGATTGTGATTTAGGAGCCGGGGTCTCTCCATCCTCCTGCTCTCTGTGCCCCGGGTTTGGCTCCTCAGCGGCTGGAATTGGGCACGTGTGGGGCTGGCTGTGGCTTCTGGATGGTTTTGGGATTGGTGTAACCAGGAATAAGAATGTTTAGATTGTTAGAAATAGAATGTCTGATTGTTAGAAACAGAGTGTTTAAATTGAAAATATGTTGTGAGTGCAAGGGCAGTAAAGATCAGGGAATCAGGATCATGGATTGGATTGGAAGGGACCTTAAATCCCACCCAGTGCCACCCCTGCCATGGCAGGGACACTCCCACTGTCCCACAAGCCCTGTTCCAGCCTGGCCTGGGATATTCCCAGGGATCCAGGGGCTGCCACAGCTGCTCTGAGAATTCCAGCCCAGCATCCCTATGGGTGATCCATCCCTATTCCCTTTTTATCCCACAGCATTACTCTTCCCATATTTTTTCCCGTGGTGCTGAGCACATTCCCAGTGTCCCTCTGGAGCCTCTCCTGCTCCTCTTTGTGCTGCAGACACTTTAAATTCCCGGGGCAGGGAGCTGGGGGTGGGATTTCCCCAGTGGAACATTGCTGACTCCGTGTTCAGAGCTCTGTGTGATGGAGGAGCTGGGATTTAGATTTAATATTGCCCACGATTTCCTTGCCCGTGGCTGCTGCTCAGCAGCCAGATGCAAGCAGGGCTGGGAAAATAGGAAAAATTCTTGGGAAACTCAGAAAAATTCATGGAAAACTCAGAAAAATTCATGGAGTGCTTTGTGCCAAGGACCTCTGCCAGGAAAAAAAAAAGGGAGATTTCCCCTTTTATTTTATTTTATTTTTTTTTTAGCTGGGAGAGGTTACAAGTTTAAAAGCTGCATGCCTGGAGTTGTGGCCTGGTCCATGATGCCTGTGGAAGCATCCCAGGTTTGCACCGTAGGTGGGATATTGGGAAAGGGTTTCTGGCTCTGAGGATGCTGAAGCCCTGGAATAGAATTCCCAGGGAAGCTGTGGCTGCCCCTGGATCCCTGGAATTGTCCAAGGCCGGGCTGGAGCAGCCTGGGATGGTGGGAGGTGTCCCTGCCATGGCAGGGGTGCAATGGGATGGGATTTGGGATCCATGGCAGGGGATGTGATTTGGGATCCTTCCCACCCAGCCCACGCTGGGGTCGATGTCCGTGTGTCTGTCCCCCCACAGGAAGGTTTCTGCAGGAGCAGCGCTTGGGCAATGCCATTCCCTGGCTGCCGAGCTCACCTGGTAATTAATTCATCAGCAGAACCGCCTGGAATTAGAGCCGTGCTCCGAGAGAGGCTCCTAATTGGGAGTTAATGGCTCATTAGAGCTGAGCAGATCAGCCTGAGCACCCCGACAACACAAACAAAGCAATTAATGATGTTCAGGGAGTGGCTCCGCCTTTCCAGCGCTGCTGCTGCCCTGCGAGCAGAGAGGTGCTGTGAGTCTGGGGGTGCTGCTGCCGAGGGAATTCCCTTTGGAATGTCCTTTGGGGTGTGGGAGGGCTGGGATGGTGCGGTGGCTGTGGCTTCCTGCTCTGGGGCTTGTTCATCCCAAGCTGGGCACCTGGGAACGATGGGGTTGGAAAATGATGGGGGAATGAGCAGCAGGGCTCCTCCTACTCAAGTAAATCACAGAATTTCGGGCTGGGTTGGGTGGGAAGGGACCTTAGAGCCCATCCCTGACCCTTTCCACTGTCCCAGGGTGCTCCAAGTGCTGTCCAGCCTGGCCTTGGACACTTCCAGAGAGGAAAAGGGGCTCCAGGAGAGCTGGAAATGACAGGGCACAGGGAATGGCTCCCACTGCCAGAGGGCAGGGATGGATGGGAGGTTGGGAATTCCTGGCTGGGAGGGCTGGATGCCCTGGCACAGGTTATTCCATGGATGGCTCTGGATCCCTGGCAGTGCCCAGTGCCAGCTGGAGCAGCCTGGGACAGTGGAAAGTGCCCCTGCCACGGCAATGGGATGGGATTTAAGGTCCCTTCCCACCCAAACCAGGACCCTGGGAAGGAGTGGCAGCACCTCTGCAGCCCACCAGGATTTTTCCTGGAAGCAAAGCAGTGCCCTGAGATCTGGGATGGGAAAAGGCAAAGAGCCCCAGCCAGAACTGCCGGTGTCATAAACACCAAACGCTTCTGAAACCTGCAGGAAATAAAAGGCATCGTTTTCCCTAAAATGGCAAAAATGCTCCAGACTTAGAGGCTTTAAAGCCAGCCTGGGGAGAGCTAAATCAGCACGATGGGCATGGCAGGCAAGGCTGGGATGTAAAATTAGAAACCCCTGGCAGGCATGTGGGTATTTGTGCAGCTCGGGCTGGGATGTGGCAGATTGATCCTCCTGGGAATAACTGACATCACATCCCCGGAATGGGGGCCCTAATTAACCTGCCTGATTGTGGGGTGGGATCGGGATCAGATTGATCCTCCCGGGAATAATGAGCCTGCTGGATGGTATCATATCCCCAGGAATGGGGGCCCTAATTAATGCAGGATGGGTTTGGGATCAGATTGATCCTCCTGGGAATAATGAGCTGCTGCATGACATCACATCCCCAGGGATAGGGGCCCTAATTAACCCCCCTGACTGGGGATCAGATTGATCCTCCCGGGCATAACGAGATTGATCCTCCTGGGAATAACAAGCCTGCTGGATGACATCACATCCCCAGGAATGGGGGCTCTATTTAACCCCCTGACTGCAGGATGGGGTCGGGATCATCTCCCTCCTGCAGGAAATGATCTCCCTGTGCCACCTTCAGATTTAAACCGTGGGGAGGGAGCAGCATCCACCCCCTCTGAGCCTCCTCTTCCTCTGCTGCAGCAAGTGTGGGGCCTGTGGGATTTGGGGATTTGGGGATCCTTGTCCCAGGTGTTCTGGGATGTGGGATGTTCCTCGGGAGAGGTGTGAGGATGCTGAGGATGGAGGAGCAGCTGGGAGATGCTGAGCACCTGGGTCACCTGGAGGGGCAGGAGAATGTGTCACCAAGGGGGAGAATCCAGCATGGAGTTGCTGAGGGTGTGGAGGTGCTGTTGGGGAATTTTTTCCTAGGGGAAAAGGATTTCTAGGTTTTCAATTTGGGGAGATCCCAGCGAGATGTCTGCTCACTGCAGGGGAATGGGGAACTGCCCCATCCCTGGGAGTGCTCCAGGCCAGGCTGGAGCAACCTGGGATAGAAAGAGGGATGGGATGGGATTTACTGTCCTTCTACCCTGGGAGTCTGTCATTCCGTGATATTTGCATATATTTGTATATCTATGGCCCAGCAAGGAGCGTGTGGATTCCTGAAGAGCCTCTTGCAGCCCCAAATCCCAGCTGGCAGGGCTGCCAGCGCTGATCCTCCCTTTCCAGGGAGTCTGTGTGCTCCTGCTGCCAGGCAGGGAGTGTGTGCCAGCCCCTCGTGCCAGCTGTGTGCCACAATCCGTGTTTAGCTCACAGATGTGGTGTTCCAGCTGTGCACACTCTGAGGTGCAGGACAGGAGCTGTTCCAGCTGTGCTGAGGTGCAGGACAGGAGCTGTTCCAGCTGTGCACACTCTGAGGTGCAGGACAGGAGCTGTTCCAGCTGTGCAGGGCTCTGAGGTGCAGGACAGGAGCTGTTCCAGCTGTGCAGGGCTCTGAGGTGCAGGACAGGAGCTGTTCCAGCTGTGCAGGGCTCTGAGGTGCAGGACAGGAGCTGTTCCAGCTGTGCACACTCTGAGGTGCAGGACAGGAGCTGTTCCAGCTGTGCTGAGGTGCAGGACAGGAGCTGTTCCAGCTGTGCACACTCTGAGGTGCAGGACAGGAGCTGTTCCAGCTGTGCTGAGGTGCAGGACAGGAGCTGTTCCAGCTGTGCAGGGCTCTGAGGTGCAGGACAGGAGCTGTTCCAGCTGTGCACACTTTGAGGTGCAGGACAGGAGCTGTTCCAGCTGTGCACGGGGCTGAGGTGCAGGACTGGGCACAGGAGTTTGGGATTGGCAAGGCTGCTGATCTCCTTTGGGGATCATCCCCTGCATCCAGCCCTGGGAACATGGGAGTGCAATCTGTGTTCTCCAGGAGTTTTGAGTATTGGGGGATATTGATTTATAAATATTGGTTTTAAGTAGGAGGGGATGCTGATGTTTGCATGGAATTGTGGAGTATCAGAGCTGGAGGGAGCCACAGGATCATGGATCCAACCCCTGGTCCTGCACAGACACCCCAAAATCCCACCTGGGCATCCCTGGAGTGCTGTCCAAACCCTCTGGGGGAAGAGCCTTGCTCTAAACCCATCCCAGCCCCTCTGGCACAGCTCTGGCTGTTTTCCCTCTCCCATGATGGGTCTGGGGGGGTCTCCCGTTGAATTCCTTGGCCAAGCTGAGGCTGCAGGAGAGGAGCAGGAATCACAGAGCAGCTGTGTTGGAAACAGTTCTGGGCGTGAATTGATGGCCTCAAAATGCTCAGTGTTTTAAGAGACTCAACAAATCAATCCCTGTGTTAAACCAGCAGCACTAAATCCTGAGAGGTTATTCCCAAACACAGCTCCTTCTGTAAACCATGGAATCCCAGACTGGTTTGGGTGGGAAGGGACCCTAAACTCACCCTGCAGGGGCACCTTCCCCTATCCCAGGGTGCTCCAAGCCCCATCAACCCTGGACACCTCCAGGGATGGGGATTCCACACCTTCTCTGGACGATCAGAGGCAGATGATCCCTCTCTGTACCAGCCCTGACGTGGATACAGATTATTTTCAGCTCAGAAAGTGGCTGCTGACTTTGTGTGCTATTTCAATCAGTCTCCCAGCCATCCCTTTTCCATGGGGTGGCTGCAGGCAGGGATGCTGGCATGGAGCAGGTCTCCCTCTGGGGATCATCCCCAGGCCCTGGAGCCCAGGAGTGCTCTGCCTGTGTGGCCCTGTGTCCACCCCAGTAAATTGTGCCTTTCCACGTGAGGAGAGCTGGATTTTCCATGCAGGAAGGCGTCTCTGGATCCCTCGGGGTGTTTTTGGGGCTGCAGAGGGAAGCTCTATTCTGGTGCTGAGCCCATATGGCCGGGTGGGTGTTTGAGGAGTGGCTGTGAGAGGGGAGGGAGGGCTGGGCTCAGCCTCACTATGCAAATGTTCTCGTCTGGAGAGCAGAAATTATTGTAAACATCTTTTTTATTTTTTTCCCTTTTCTCACTGATCCCCAGACTTGCCTCAGGTGTTGCTCTGACCTCCACCACTCTCCTGGGATTTAACAGAACATTCCTTTCTCCCCATGGCTCTTCCCCACCATTCCCAACATCGAGCTACAAATGAATCCCCTCATTTCCAGCTGCACCCAAATTCCATGAAAAGCAGAACCAGGTTTTTTTTTGTTTTTTTTTTAGGAAAATCCCTGTCAGACCATGGAGTCCAACCATTCCCAGTCTGCCCAGGCCACCACTGCCCCTGTCCCCACATCCACAGGGCTTTGGAATTCCTCCAGGGATGGGGGCTGCCAGGCTGGACTGCCCTTTCCATGAAGGTGTGTTTTCCTGGCACAGATTCCCAGAGCAGCTGTGGCTGTCCCTGGATCCCTGGAATTGTCCCAGCCAGGTTGGATGGGGCTTGGAGCTGCCTGGGACAGTGGAAGGCGTTCCCTGCCCCTGGCAGGGGTGGATTGGGATGATCCTTAATTTCTGTTCCAACCCAAACCAGTCTGGAATTCTCTGTTCAGCATAAGGAATGTTTCCATGCTGTCAGGAAAAATCTGGGAATACTTGGGGCTGGTGGGAGCTCTGGAGAGCATCCACTGCGTTTTTCCAGGGCGTGGATGGGCAATTCCAGCTTTTATCCAAACTCCACTTTGCCCATGTCCCCAGCTGCCTGGGACTATCCCCACCCCAGGAGAGGGGTGTGACGGGGTTCACAGGGGTTCTTGGATGAGGCAGGAGACGAGAATGTTGACTCTATGTTCAGAAGGCTTGATTTATTATTTTATGATATATATATATATTACATTATGGCTATACTAGAAAGAAATAGAAGGAAAGGTTTCTTCTTAAGGCTAGCTAAGAATAGAAAAGAATGAATAACAAAGGTCTGTGTCTCAGACAGAGAGTCCAAGCTATCTGGTCTGTGGTTGGCCATTAACTGTAAACATTCAAGATGGCCCAATCACAGATCCACCTGTTGCATTCCACAGCAGCAGATAACCATTGTTTACATTTTGTTTCTGAGGCCTCTCAGCTTCTCAGAAGGGAAAATCCTAAAGAAAAGGATTTTCACAAAAAGATGTCTGCGGCAGAGGGGATCCATTCCCATTCCCATCCCATCCCATCCCATCCCATCCCATCCCATCCCATTCCCTTCCCATCCCATCCCCATCCTATCCCATCCCATCCATCCCCATCCCATCCCATCCCATTCCCACCCCATCCCATTCCCATCCCCATCCCATCCCATCCCATCCCCATCCCATCCCATTCCCATCCCATCCATCCATCCCATCCCCATCCCATCCATCCCATCCCATCCATCCCATCCCATCCATCCCATCCCATCCCATCCATCCCATCCCATCCCATCCCATCCCATCCCATCCCATCCCATCCCATCCCATCCCTCTCCCTGCCCTTGCTCCCAGCAGGAGCTGCGTGGGGCAGGCAGGGAAGTGCTGCCCTGCTGGCGCTGCTGAGTCAGTGCCAGGCGGGTGGGAGGCAGTGATGCAGGCCTGGGAGGGTGGCAGATGGCTCTGGGAGCAGAGCCTGCTCCCCGGCAGGAGCTGCAGGGGCTGGGCTGGGCCCTGACGCATCCCGGCCGCGGGGAGCGGGAGCGCAGCCTGGGGTTGGGATTAAAAACAAAATCTAATCAGGAGAGGCTAAAAATAGCAGGGCAGATTTCTCAGCCAGGATTAATTATTGCGTGGAATGTGTGTTATTGCAGGGAATGTCTGATCCAGATAACTGCTCCTGCCTCTGCTTTTCCAAAGGGATGGACAGCCCTGCTCCAGGCCTGGAAGGGCAGCTCTGGAGGCTGCCAAACTTTTGTTTTCCCCTCTTTTTTTGGTACAAAAAAAAAGGTTCCCGACCTGCCAGCAGCATGTTGCATCCCTGGATATGGGGGCAGGAGCAGGACATGCTTTCCTGTGCTGCTTCCATGGGATTTTGGAAACCTGCCGTGATTTGGGCTAAGGATGGTGCTGGCAAACACCAGGATGAGCTGCTGAGGGTGCCAGGGAAATCTGGGGGTGTGAGGATCAAAAAGTGCCCCTGGAAGAGGCCTGGCTGATAAGGAGCATGCCTTTGGTGTCATGGCTCTGTTTAAATGTCAGGAATGCTCCGTGAGGACAGTGGGAATAACGCAGGAGGTATTTATGGAATGGAGATAAACAGCGTGGCTGAACTGAGGAGCAGGGCAGGAGCCTGGATTGCTCCCCAGGGTGAGGAGAAATAAAGTGTTAGGGATAAAAGCATGTCTGACAGACAGGAGTGTGGTCTGGAGCCACGGGAGCATGGAATGGTTTGGGTTGGAAGGGATCTTGGAGATCATCTTAACTCCCTTTTGCACACAGACTTCCTGTGTTAAATCTGTGTGTGTTGGAATTCCCAGGGATTCGAATTCCCAGAGCAGCTGGGGCTGCCCCTGGATCCCTGGAAGTGCCCAAGGCCAGGCTGGACGGGGCTTGGGATAATGGAAGGTGTCCCTACCCATGGGGTTGGAATTAATTGTCTTTAATCATCTTCCCAGCCAGATAATCCTGGGATTCCGTGGTATTTTCATGGATTCATAAAGGGTTTTTGTGGTTGGTACCTTTAGGACACATTTTGTGCCTTCCATTTCAGGAAATGCTGTATTTTTTTCTCTTTAACCAAAGTGGGTTTTTATGAAAAAATTGGCTCAGCATCCTTTCAGGGAGGATGCTGAGCAATTCCCAGTGTCCCATCCATCCCTGCCCTCTGGCACTGGGAGCCATTCCCTGGCTCCTGTCCCTCCATCCCTGTCCCCAGCCCCTCTGCAGCTCTCCTGGAGCCCCTTCAGGCCCTGCAGGGGCTCTGAGCTCTCCTTGAATCCTTCCCCTCTCCACAGGAACATTCCCAGCTCCCTGGCCAGGATTGCCAGAACATTCTGGAGCACTCCAAGCCATCACCACTGTAATCAGGGACCAGCCTTGTGCCGGTGCTGGGGAAATGTGAGTGCCAGAAATAGCTGCTGCTGCTGCTGTTCCCAGGGAGCTGGAGGTGCTGGGGCTGCAGCCCCACGCTGTCTGTGCTGCTCAGGAGCCCTCCCAAAGGGCTGTGCCCTTCCCAGTCTGCCAGCTGAACTTCCATGGACAATACAGGGGGACAGGGAGAGCCTGGGAGCTGAAACCCTCCTGGGTTTGGGGGCTGAGCCCCGTTGGCGTCCCCATTTTCTGGCTGATTGCAGATCTCAGCCATCTGTTGTGTTGTGAGGTCCCCAGGATCAGGTGAGAGATGAGAATTTAACTCCATGTTCTCAGAAGGCTGATTTATTATTCTATTCTATTCTATTCTATTCTATTCTATTCTATTCTATTCTATTCTATTCTATTCTATTCTATTCTATTCTATTCTATTCTATTCTATTCTATTCTATTCTATTCTATTCTATTCTATTCTATTCTATTCTATTCCTATACTAAAACTATAGTAGAGAAAGAGAAAGAACACATCAGAAAGCTAGAAAGGAATGAAAAATAAAAGCTCGTGACTGACCAGGGTCCTGACACAGCTGGACTGGGACTGGTCATTAATTAAGAACAATTCACATGGAACCAATCAAAGATGCACCTGTTGGTAAGCAACCTCCAGACCACGTTCCAAAGCAATCAGGTAATTATTGTTTATGTTTCTTCATTTCTTTTCTGTGGCTTCTCAGCTTCTCAGGAGAAAAATCCTGGGCAAGGAAGATGTTTCAGAAAATATCGTGGTAACAATCTGTCACCATTGCAGATGTGAACATCAGGATATCTTGTTTATCAGTTATCCCATTTATCAGTTTTCCTTAGCTAAATGGGATGAACCAGCTGCTGTCCCTGTGTTTGGGGTGAAGCTGTGGCTGCCCCTGCATCCCTGGGATCATCCCAGGCCAGGCTGGAGAGGGCTTGGAGCAGCCTGGGATGGTGTCCCTGCCCATGGCAGGGGTGGGATGAGCCCTGATTTCTGATCCTTGATTTCCCCCATGACCCAGACCATCCCAAGATTCCCTAATTTCCCCTGCTCTCCTGGAAGAGCAGAGGTTGCTGTGGGAATCCTTTTCCCTGCTGCAGCAAATCCTCCCTCAGTCCTGCAAGAGCAAAGGGCAAGTGTTGTATGTCTCTATATCAAGTCCCAATCAGGCTTTACTCTTCCCTTCATGGGCCTTACATTGCAGTTCTGAATTAGCTCAGTTATCAGAAATTCATCAAACTTTGCTGTGTGATTAATTTTTCACTGGTATTTTGGAGGTTTTACAGGTAAGCTGCAGGTTTAAGGCAGATCATCCCCCCAGAGTGCACATGGAAGAGCCCCTGACTCAGCTCTGGGGATTTTAACCTGCAGGGCAGCAGCTCTTCCTAAGGAAAAAGGTAAAAACCTGACAAAAAGAAGGGTATTTGTGCTTTTTGGCCAGGAATTCCTGCTGGAGGTTCCTCTTCCTCCCAATGCTAGGACACAGAGATGCCCTTTTTGTGGCTGTTGGGACTCCATGCCGTGAGATGCTGTAATTCCCAATTAATTCCCTCTTTCCACTGATGAGAATGAACTTTTCCCCATTGGGAAGGACACCCGTGTGTCCCTGTGTCCAGCTAACTGCATTCCAACGGCTGAAGGTGACATTTCTGGCATTCCTTTGGAG
Source organism: Zonotrichia leucophrys gambelii (assembly GCF_028769735.1). NCBI lineage: Eukaryota > Metazoa > Chordata > Aves > Passeriformes > Passerellidae > Zonotrichia > Zonotrichia leucophrys. Next base: position 903,851 of record NC_088177.1, on the reverse strand, counting down.
AGAGAAAGAGCCAGGGAACCTCTGGGTGCCAGAACTGCTTCTGAGGCCTCTCCCAGGCCAGGGGGAAGCTGTTAAAAGCTGATTAATGATCCGTGATTTCCCAGGCAGCGGCCAAGCTCGGGGATCAAATGGGATAAATAACAGGGCTGGGATTCTTTTCAAGGCAATTTATGATGAGTTCTAGAAAACAGCCAGCTCCATCTGGGCCCTTTGGAAATTTGGAAGTAATTGGAGGATTATTAGAGGGTGGAATTAGTCGAAGCATTTATTTACGGCTTTTTTTTTTTTGGCCTCCATCTGCCCCCTCATTAATCTGGGAAAGCAGCAATGAGCTGGGCTGACAGCGAGTCACAGAGTTGTGGAATGGCTTGGATTGGAAGGGAAATTAAGGATGATCCTTAATTGGATGGGTGGGACACCTTCCACCATCCCAGGTTGTCCAAGTGGCCTTGGACACTTTTAGGGATGGGGCAGCCACAGCTCCTCAGGGTTCCCCACATGCACAAAAAGCACTCCCTGGTTTTGAAGCAATGGAGAAGGGGTTTATTGGATATTTTGGGGTATTTCTGCTGGAATTGTTACACTTGCTCAGGTGGGATTTGTGTGCAGGCAGAGCTTTGCTGGTTCCCAGAGCCCTCGGTGAGGGGGGCTGAGCTGGGAGCAGGGAACAAAATGCTCCAAAGGCTTTTCCTTTGACAAACACTGCTTAATTCCATAATAAATAATTCCACTGCAGGCAGCTCCCAAGCTGGAGCTGGAAATTTATCCTGCAAATGGATATTAATTGTGGGGAGAACTTGGGGAGATGGGAGCAGGCCTGTGGTTGGGGTGGAGGCCTCAGAGCAGTGCAGGCCACAGGCCCTGCTGAGGGGAAACTCCTGAGGGGAAAAAGCTCAAAAAATGAAAACCCTTCCATGCCAATCGCAGGAATGGAACACTGGGAACCAGGAGGGAGGGATATCCATGAGAAAAATTCATGGAAAATAATTCTGGAGTGGTTATCAGAATGGCTGGCAGAGGTGGGGAGCATGCAACTGATCCTGCTCTGTCTGTGGGAAAACGTGGAAATGTTCATGGATTTGGGGTTGGATGGAGCCCCTCTGCTCTGGGAGAGCTGGGAATGTTCTCCTGGAGAAGGGAAGGCTCCAGGCAGAGCTCAGAGCCCCTGGCAGGGCCTGAAGGGGCTCCAGGAGAGCTGGAGAGGGACTGGGGACAGGGATGGAGGGACAGGAGCCAGGGAATGGCTCCCAGTGCCAGAGGGCAGGGATGGATGGGACATTGGGAACTGGGAATTCCCAGAGCAGCTGGGGCTGCCCCTGGATCCCTGGCAGTGCCCAAGGCCAGGCTGGATGGGGCTTGGAGCACCCTGGGATAGTAGAGGTGTCTCTGCCATGGCAGGGATGGGATGGTTTTGTTTTTAAAATCCCTTCCCACCCAAACCATTGTGGGGTTCTGTTGTTGCTGGAATACAAGTGTGGAACAGCAGAACAACAGTGAGAGCTCAGGGCTGGGGCTGAGGCGTTGCTGAGAGAACAGAACACAAAGGAAAAGCTGGAAAATGCAGCAGAGCTGGAAGAAAAGCTGGGAATTGATTTCTCGTCCTGGCCATGGTAGCGCCTCTCAGCACTGTCTGCTGGCTGACACGTATTCCCAAGGACGTTGGGAATATTGGCTGCTGCTCTTCACCCTGAGAGGCTCTTAAATAATTTGTGCCCTTGGGTTTGTTGGGAAGGAGATAAATGGATCTGAAAGACAAATTATATTCCTGCAGATATTTTCCCCTCCAGTGAGCTGATGTGGGAATGAGACAGAATCTGTGGCTGATTTTTCCAAGATTTTGCTGATGAAGTTTTCCATGGTAATAGTGGGTACAGAATTCCTCCTTGGAAAGCCTGCTGGCAGAGGCAGGACCATGGGGCAGGAGGTGGAAATAGCCCTTGGGACATTGCCATGGGATTGCCTGGGGTGGGAATGGGGATGCACAAGGGACAGGGCATGGGAATGCTGGTGCAGATGAGAATGGGGATTGGGATTGGAATTTGAATGGGAATTTGGGTGGGAATGGGAATGCAGGTGGATGTGCGTCTGGAGATATGGGTGCAGAAGGGGATGGGGATGAGAATGATGATGACAGGGGTGTAGATGCAGACTGGGATGGGAATTTGGGTGGGAATGTGAGTGTGGATGGATCTGTGTCTGGAGATGTTGATACAGAAGGGGATGAGGATGGGGATGGGATGGGAATGCTGGCAGGGATGGGAATGCAGATGTGGATATGGAAATAGGTGTGAATGGGAATTGGGATAAGAATGGGAATACAGATGGGTCTGGAGATGCAGAAAGGGATGTGGATTCAGATGTGGATGGGGACACAGATGTGGAATGCCACATTCAGTCCCTGAGGAGGTCCCAGTCAGGGTCAGCGCTGAGGCTCAGGAGGGGAAGCTCTGGGATGTGCTGATGAAGCTGCTGCTGAGCAGCTGCAGAGCGAGGGGCGCAGCTGGAAGAGGAACTCACTCAAATTGCCATTTGTCTCAGAACTGCAGGTTTTTCCTAAGCCCTTTAGGAACAGGATTGCTTCCACTCCACTTCATAAACAGGAGCACCTGGGCTCTGGGTGAAAATTCACTGGGAAGTACAAAATGTGTCCTGGGTGAGGCTGTGGGGTGGCTCTGGCTGTGCTCCTGCAGATGTGAGGCCTCCCTGGCAATGGGAGCAGCATCCAATGCTAAAACCCCTGGATTCATATTTTCCTCCCAAGAGATAAAGTGGGCAACGGTTTTGTCTTGTGATCAGCAGCAAGACCAGCACTGATTCCATCAGCAGCAGCATGAGGTGGGATAAACTGGAATTTTCCTGGCTGTGTGTCACATTCCATCCCACTCCCCCCCGCTGCAGCCCCGCTGTTGTTTTTCCTGTGCCTTCCCAAGTTCCCTTCCTTTCCTCCTGGCTCCTGGTGAGCCAGGCAGGGGATGTGTTTGCAGAGGTGGATGGAGCTTCCTGAAATCCAAATGTCACATTTCCACTTGGCTGCGTGAGGAGCAAATGGCAGCGTAAATCTATTTGCAGATTTCTACAGAGAGTGGTTAAAAATAATAATAATAATAATAATAATAATAATAATAATAATAATGATGATGATGATGAAAAAAAGCAGGATTTCTTCTGGAAGCCTCCAGCAATCCATGAGCATCATCTCCCTCTGATTCCCAGGGGTCACCAGGGTGGCCATTTCTGATGCTTGAGGGGACTTTTCTCCACAGTGGGAGGAAGAGGAAGGGCAGTATTTTTTGTGCCTCTTAGTCATGGATTTTATTCCCTGTTAATCTTTTGGAGCTGGATCCCAGCCTGGCAGTGATGGGTGTGGGAGCAGATTGCTGGTGAGGCCTTTGAGGAGGAATAAATGTATTTTGTAGGACTTGCTGATGTGTTGGAGTGTGCTGATGAGGGGCTGGTTTTGTGTGCGTTCATGGATATGAGGAAAATGTGGAATGACTTAGGAAGACTTTAGGATCTGACAAGTCCCATTTGCCCTTACAGCTCCTGCTGCTGCAGTCCCAGGGTTCTCAGGTAGCCCTGATGTCCCTTTAGCAGCAGGACCTTCAGAAAGGGTCTGTAAATGTAGGTGGGAATTCCTCAGTTCTGCCCCTTGGGAATGATGAATTAATGCCTGTAGAATCCTAAAATCATGGAATCCTTAGGGTTGGAAAAGACCTTTAAGGACATCAAGTGGCCCACCTCCTGAGGTGCCACATCCACAGAGCTTTGAAATCCCTCCAGGGATGGGGACTCCACCACTGCCTTGGACAACCCTTTCCATGAAGGAATTTTCCCTAATATCCAACTAAACAAGGGCAGGCCAATGCTTTTTTTTTTTTTTTTTTTTTATTAATACATTTAGACTCACAAAATCCATTTCATGGAATTGCTGAAGGATTTCTGTGCATCCCCAATTTCCTGGGACTGCTGGAAGCTTTTCCTCCTTTCTCCTTGCAGGGATGACGTGCCAAGCCAGGACATCCTACACGGAGGACGAGGTGCTCTGGGGCCATCGCTTCTTCCCGGTGATCTCCTTGGAGGAGGGGTTCTTCAAGGTGGATTATTCCCAGTTCCACGCCACCTTCGAGGTGCCCACCCCGCCCTACAGCGTGAAGGAGCAGGAGGAGATGCTCCTCATGTCCTCGCCCCTGATCCCGCCCGCCGTCAGCAACAGCAAGGAGAGGAACAACTCCGTGGAGTGCCTGGATGGGCTCGACGAGGTGGGCACAAAGCTGCCCTCAAAACTGCAGAAAATCACCGGGAGGGACGACTTCCCAAAAAAACTGCTCAGGATGAGCTCCACCACCTCGGAGAAGGCCTACAGCATGGGCGACCTGCCCATGAAACTCCAGCGCATCAGCTCGGTGCCCGGCAACTCCGAGGAGAAACTGGGCTCTAAGACCACGAAGATGATGTCGGATCCCATGAGCCAGTCGGTGGCAGAGCTGCCCCCCAAGCTGCAGAAGCTCTCGGGGGGCGGCGGCAGGATGGAGGGGAACCTCCCGCCCAAACTGCGCAAAATGAATTCCGACCGCTTCACATAACACGGCCGGGACTGCCAGGAGGGCAGCGGGGGCTGCCGGGGGCTCGGGGCCGCCCAGGGGCCGGGGTGGGCTCGGGGGAGCCGGGGGGAGCCGGGGTGGGCTCGGTGCTCCAGGAGCTGGGGGCGTCCCGCGGGGTTCCGAGCGAGGGCCGCGTCCTCGGCGCGTCCGGTCCCAGCGCATGCAATAACCGTGTGCAATCTCTGCATCTCGTCCGTGGCATGACCTCTCCTGTATTTATACTCTGTACCCCCAAAAACACCCAGAGGGGCCTCCCTGCCCCTGCATTCCCCAGGGAATGGGGACAACACGGAGTGGGGAACGTGCAGGGGAAGCTGAACTGGAGTTGAAAGCGTTTGGGGTTTGTTTTTTCCCTGCCGTGGGTCGTGGTTTGCTCACCCAAGTTGTTTGCTGCATGTGGGTTTTTTCCTCCAAGGAGGTGTTTTAGTTCACCTTTCACATCAAATCTGCTCGCCTTAAATCCACTGCTGGTTTCTAGTTTGCTTTCAAGTTTGTTTTTTTTTTTTTTTGTGGGGGGGGATTGTTCCTTGTGTCAAAGCCACCAGGAAAAATACCGGGGGAAAAATAAAAATCTGTATTTCATCAGGCTTTGTTTAGAAAATAAACTTGTGTTCTTAAGCCTGGGGCAAAGTGATAAATAAATGACTTGAGTTCACACTTTAGGTATAATTAGTAACATTTTTATAAAATCTTTGTGATTTATATGTGGATGAAAATCAGTAGGATGTGTTTGATTTCTCTGGTTGCTGAAACAACCAACCATGAAAAAAGCTGAATGTACCCGTGGTGCCAAGCAGGCTCCTCTGTTGGAAGAACTGCACCCCAAAAGCAGAGCCGCGATTCCCCCAGTCCCTCTGGGCCTGGATTTCCCTGCCAGGCAGGGCAGGGTGCTCCCAAGCCTCGTTCCTCGCTGCTTTTTGTGCTGTTTGACCTTGTTCTGAGCTGCAGAATGAGGACCCCAAAGAGTGACCCAAACCTTGGATGAATGTTGACGTGCTGGGGTTGATTTCTCTGGGTTTGGGTTTCCTTTGCCCACTGGATCAAGGCAGGGTGGGCTCTGTGATGAGGAGGAGGACACACCTGGAGGACCTCCAGGAGCACCTCCACCTCCAGGTGGAGCACCTCCCCAAAATCCAGAGGGCTGAGGTGCCCATGGACCCCTGGGCTGTGTTTGGGGCCTTCCTCCCCAGAGGCTGCTTGGGGGAGGTTTGGGATAGAAGGAGGGATGGGTGGGACAGGCACCCCACCAGGAACAGGGCTCCGAGTGCCATCCTGTGGGTGAAACCCTTGGGATCACATCCAGGTGCTCCCAGGTGTGGGCAGAGGAACATCCCTGGATGGGCACCTCTGGCTCTCCCTGCAGCCATGCCAGCATTGCTGGGTAATAAATGACAGAGCTGATGGGTTCTGAGGGAAAAACTGGGATTTTGTAGATGCTGGCATGGAACGAGGACTTGGAAGTGCAGCCCTGCTGGAGCTGGCTCAGCCACCAGTGTCCCTGGAAGTGTCAGTGTGTGACTGCCACTGTATTCCTGAGCATGCTGCACAATTCCCAGAGTTCCTTCCCATGGTTTATCCTGATCTTACTCTCATTCTTTTCTTATTCTATTCTAATTCTATTGGTTTTCCATATTCTAGTTTGTTTCTTAACTTATTCATATTCGTGTTCGTATTCATATTCGTACTTGTATTCTTCCTTCTATTCTATTCTATTCTATTCTATTCTATTCTATTCTATTCTATTCTATTCTATTCTATTCTATTCTATTCTATTCTATTCTATTCATTATATTTATTCAATTCTGATTCTATTCATATTCCTTTTTATTTCATTCTATTCTATTCTATTCTATTCTATTCTATTCTATTCTATTCTATTCTATTCTATTCTATTCTATTCTATTCTATTCTATTCTATTCCATTTATTTTTTTTTTCAATTCTGATTTTTAGTCTTCCTTTTATTCATCATTCTATTCTATTCTATTCTATTCTATTCTATTCTATTCTATTCTATTCTATTCTATTCTATTCTATTCTATTCTATTTATTCCATTTATTTTTTTTTTCAAATTCTGATTTTTAGTCTTCCTTTTATTCATCATTCTATTCTATTCTATTCTATTCTATTCTATTCTATTCTATTCTATTCTATTCTATTCTATTCTATTCTATTCTATTCTATTCTATTCCATTTATTTTTTTTTCAATTCTGATTTTTAGTCTTCCTTTTATTCATCATTCTATTCTATTCTATTCTATTCTATTCTATTCTATTCTATTCTATTCTATTCTATTCTATTCTATTCTATTATTTTTGTTTTCAGTTCTAATATTTAGGCTTCCTCTTATTCTCTATTCTATTCTATTCTATCTTCTATTCTATTCTATTCTATTCTATTCTATTCTATTCTATTCTATTCCATCTTTATTTTTTTTTTCAATTCTGATTTTTAGTCTTCCTTTATTCATCATTCTATTCTATTCTATTCTATTCTATTCTATTCTATTCTATTCTATTCTATTCTATTCTATCTATTCTATTCTATTCTATTCTATTCTATTCCATTTATTTTTTTTTTAATTCTGATTTTTAGTCTTCCTTTTATTCATCATTCTATTCTATTCTATTCTATTCTATTCTATTCTTTTCTATTCTATTTATTCTATTCTATTCTATTCTATTCTATTCTATTCTATTCCATTTTTTTTTTTTAATTCTGATTTTTAGTCTTCCTTTTATTCATCATTCTATTCTATTCTATTCTATATTTATCTATTCTATTCTATTCTATTCTATTCTATTTCTATTCTTATTATTCTATTCCATTTATTTTTTTTTCAATTCTGATTTTTAGTCTTCCTTTTATTCATCATTCTATTCTATTCTATTCTATTCTATTCTATTCTATTCTATTCTATTCTTTCATTCTATTCTATTCTATTCTATTCCATTTATTTTTGTTTTCAATTCTGATTTTTAGTCTTCCTTTTATTCATCATTCTATTCTATTCTATTCTATTCTATTCTATTCTATTCTATTCTATTCTATTCTATTCTATTCTATTCTATTCTATTCTATTCTATTCCACTTTTTTTTTTTCAATTCTGATTTTTAGTCTTCCTTTTATTCATCATTCTATTCTATTCTATTCTATTCTATTCTATTCTATTCTATTCTATTCTATTCTATTCTATTCTATTCTATTCTATTCTATTCATTTTCTCTTTTCCATATCCTATCCCATCCTATCCCATTTTATTCCATTGTATTTCCTGACTCTGGACAGCAGCCCAGGTGCAATTTGGGGTTCCCCAGGGGTTTCTCCACAAATGGAAAACATTCCAGGGAGAAGAGCTGGAGGTGGCAAAAACCCTCCAAAAACCCTGGAAGTGGGGCAAAAACTGGAAAGGGAGCCTCGCTTAATGCAATAAAATCATCAAGTTGGGATCAACTGGAAAATTCCGATTTTTAAATGAAAATGTGCCAAAAAAAGCTAATATTAAGGGAATTATTGCAGTGGTAATATGCAGTCTGGGTACTGGGGGGTGCTGAGGTTGTTGGATTTTCAATCCATCCTTGCTGGATGCAGAATTCCCGAGGTTTGTGGCCAGGATTGAGGTACAAGCACAGCCACCTGTCCATATTTATTTATTTTAGAGACTTCCTTGTGTTCATATTTCATTTTTATGGTGTGTTCACTTTATTTTAATTTATTTATGAACATCTGAACCCAGCCCTTGCTTCTGCTCAGCAAAAAGAACTGTAATTAACAGTGATTGATTGATTGATTGATTGATTGATTGCACAGCCGGTCTGTGTTCTCTCCTGCTGAATTCCCGCTTGGATTCTCCTGGAAATTGTAAATATTTCAATTAAAATTAAAGAAATAAAAGAAATCAAAGCGTTTTTGGGCATGCAGTGTCTCCCTGGATAAATGTTCAAGTCTGGTTTGAGTTCTACAGTAAACCCAAGTCTTGGATGGAGGCTGCAAAGCTCGGCTTTATCTCCAGCTGTGTTAAACTGGCCCAGACTGGGGTGGTTTAAGGCATTTGTCACTTATCCCCCCCTTTTGTCACTTTAATAAAATTCCCAATAATAAACTCCTCAATTTCCTCCTCTCACCTTTGGGGCGGGGTAAAAATCAAAGTCTCTTTGCTCTAAAAAGCAGCAAAAAATAAAAATTGGGTTGGGCTGAGCTGTGTTTCGAGGTCTTTTAATTCCTTAGGGAAAGGCCTTTCCCTGTCCATGGAAAAGTGGGAATTTTCCTTGGGAGCTTCCATATCCAGCCCCAGGAGTCACCCAGAGCTGGCAGATCCCAGCCAGAAATTCCTCTGGGCTTTTCAGGGAAATTCAGGGTCAAAGTTGGGGTTCGAGGGGAAATTTTAGTGCTGGGCACCAGCATTTGGGGAGCAAAACAATAACAATAATAAAAATAAATGAAACAAACTATTATATACATCAGTATAAACAATAATATAAATATAACTTTTTATTAAAAAATAAATAAGATAGCATATAATATCATTATATATAGTGGTAATAATAATACAATAATATAAAAATTAATAACAACAAAACAACAATAATAATGATGATAATATATAATTAGGTATATTAGTAAATATAAATATATAATAAAACATATACAAATATTAAAGAAAGAAATAAATATACAAATATAAAGAAGAGATATAAAATAATATATAATAATATATAATACACATATATTATTTAATAAATATATAATAAAACATATTAGGAAAGTATTATTAATATAAAATATATTCATATTAAATATTAAATTATATATTTATTATATTAGTAAATTATTATTATTAAAATATATTAGTAAATATATAATGAAATAAAATAATACATACGCAATAAAATAGAAATAAGAAAATATATTCAAGAATATATAAAGTAAAATATATTACAATGTATTACAATATATTAGAAACTGATATCCAACTGTGACGGACAAAACTCTCTAACAGTTTAAAGTTAGAAAGTGGATGTTTATTGTGGGATAATTCCCAAATACACACTGTGATTTACAGGTGATTGATTACAGAGTCCTTTTATCTGTACAAGTATTGAGTACCCAAAATACAAACCATATTCATAACTTTGGTACCTCTCATTCCCAACATAGATATTGATCTAGTACCAATATCCAAAAACCCTCTAACAGTTTAGAGTTAGAAAGTGGATGTTTCTTGTGGGATAATTCCCAAATACACACCTCAATTTACAGGTGATTGATTACAGAGTCCTTTTATCTACACAAGTATTGATTACTCAAAATACAAACCCATATTGATAACTTTGGTACATCCCATTCCCTGCTTCCTATGGTAATTGGTTCAAAAGCCATTAAACATGTGTAGTTTGTCCCTTGAAATGGGTCGGTGGTCCCTTCCATGGGGAGGGGTCCTAAAATGAGGAAGTAAATGAAGTCTTCCTCGTTCTGACCTTTCTACATTTTCAATGCAAATCTGACAAATGGACCCTTGGTAGAACTCCCATTCCTGTCTTCAATTGGTTTCAGAACAGAGGAATTTGTCTTATGTTCCTACAATTGTCTTACATTCCTAAAAGCTATTTACCATTTCCTATATTCTTCATTAGAAACCCAGCTAACCAAACATTGTGCTGACAAGCAATCAATTATTAGTTAACTACAAACTCTAACTTCATCAAGGCCCACCCATTTACTTTAATTAACTCCAATAAAGCTTATCTCTAACTAAAATCTTAGCTCCTCTAAAATCTCAAAAATTCCTTAAAGTTTATGTCTCATCCTTGCCCTCCCCAATGGACAATAAAATCCTCCTGCTCCATCCCAGAGCTCAGCTGCGTCACCCACCAGGAATGCTGGGCTGAGCTGCAGATGGAAACATCTTTTCCCACCTTTCCCCACCTTTCCCCACCTTTCCCCAGCTTTCCCCTCGGTGCTCTCACAGGAGCTGTTCCAAAGCACCGCTGAGATCTGCTCGGTATCCATGGCCGTGTGTGGATCTCTGTTTCCATGGCGATGGAGCACAGGAGCTGCTCAGGTCTCCCTCATCCACACTGAAAATCCAACACCCAATTCCCCACGTGCGAACAACACGATGTGGACTCGCTGCTCTTCCTAAAGTAAAAAGGGAAATTTATATTTGGACTCGAACATTTATAGATTTCCAAAAGTGGCAGTGGGTTGGAGGGTGACAGTGCCACCTCTCCAATGACACTGGACAAACCAACAGTCCATTAAATTTCTCTTCCTCCATAAAAGAATATAAAACAATAAGTTATTTACACAAAGTGTGTGAAAAAATTGGTTACAAGAATGGAAACATCAGAAGGCTTAGAAAATCCTAAAAAATCAAGACAACACCCACAGATCACCTGTGGTGATCCATGGAGGAAACCATGGGATGCATCCATGAAAAATCCCTCTGGCAGCACCTCATGAGGAATTCTGGGCTGTGCCAGCACAGAGAACAATTCCCCAGCCCTGGTGGCAGGAATTCCTGTGAGGAATAGGGAACAAAGGAAATCCAAGGTGTTTTCCAGTGTTAGTCCTGTGGAACCAGAATGATCCCACTGCCATGGACAGACCAGGAGCTGGAAAATCCAGAGGTGCCCTACACAGCCAGGAAAGGAGGCCAGGGAGGCAGGAGGCTCCAGAGCTGGAATATTATTTGGGAGAGAATTTAATTTTAAAAAGAATATTAGTTGGGAGAGAATGTTTCCAAAATATTCCCCTTTTGTCCTTAGCTCCAGAATCCCCCAGTTCTGGTTTGGCTCCCACATCCATGGGAGAGCCCAGTGGGAGCTCTGCACCCACCAGGAGAGCTCTGGAGTCAGGAGATGGTGAAATGGGAATATTATCAAACCCTTCCACTGGAAACACTGCCGGGAGCTGAAGTCATTCCCAACTTCCAAAATCCTGCAATAGAAATTTTTCCACAATAAAATCTGAATTGTCATCCTCTTACCCTGCCATGATTCCCATCCCAGCTGACAGGGCCTCATCACCCCTCTCCTAAAACTTTACCATCCCAAACTCCTGTTTGGGTGCCTCTTTTCCGTGGGGATTTTGGGATTCCAGGGGCTGGGAATTGTGAGGGATGAGGGGATCCCAGCCCAGGGCTGCCCACGGTCCCTCCCAGCTCCGTTTGCTTTTAAAGCCCTCAAACAGCAGCACCTGATCCCCACGGATCTGGGAGGGCCCCAGCTGAGGAAAAACTGCCTTATCCCAGGAATTCTGAAATGTTCCTGCTCCCATGGGGTATTCTGGATGGGACCTGCCCCGTCCTGAAGATTCCAGAGCATCATTCCAAATAAAAGAGACCACAAGGAATGACTTCAGGTTGTCATTCCTCCCCAGAGTGATCTTTAGCTGAATATCTGAAATATTTACGCTGCTTTACCTGAGACATTCCTGCCAAATCCTGAAAATCTGATGGAAGATCCTGCTTCCAGCAGGAGACAATGCTTGGGAAAGGTGTTTTGGGATTATTTTTTTTTAAATTAGTCATTTCCAGCAGCACAAACCTCCTGGGTTTTATTCCCCTTCCCCACTCCATTCAGGAGTGGCTGTGTTTCTGCACAACACTTCCCACACAGCCCTGCTCCTGGCAGAGCTGGGATGCTGCACTGCATTCCAGGCTTTTTCCAGGATATTTTGGAAGTGGAGGCTGCATGAGCACGGAGGAGAATTTCCAGCACTTGCTAAATCATGCACTAAAAAAAGATTAATCCAGCCCAAAGTCACCTTTTGGAATTATATCCTTGGAATTTCAACCAGAGGAATGGACATTCACATAGAATCTGCTCCCAAAGGAGGAAGAAATGAGGGAACAGTCCTGTGTTACCCTGGGAGCTCCAATTCCCATGGAATTGTGATCCAATTCCCATTGGAATGCAGCCCTTGCTGGGAATGGGGCAGGAATTCTGTCAAGGATGGTTCTCCAAATAACCCATGGGATAATAAACCTTAAATAATGACAAATATATAAAAAATTTAAGATTTCACCAAAGAAGCGCCTGGGTTCTGTCTTCAGAGAGAGGAAAACTCCAACAGGAGGGAGGTCAATCTGCATGGGGCTGATGCTCCTAGATAAATACATTTGTGTTTATTTTCCACCCAGCTCTGGTTATTTGACCCATTTTTGGGTCAAAAGCAATTTGAATATTCCCATTCTTCCACGTAAATTAAACATCAGTTCAATCTACAAAACTCAAAATATTTTTCCTCCTTTCCCCTCCCTCTTAGGGCAAAACAGCGCCCAATTTGTGCATTTGAGCCGTTCCCAAGTGCTCCTTCCCTATCCCTCACTTTCTCCCCCTCCTGCCGTTAATTTTCCGAGCGTTTGTGCAATGGAGCCCTGGAGAAGCGGCTGCAGCAGAGCCCGGGTCCCGTTTCTATAGAGACGGAGCTGCTGCATCCCGGAGAGCCTCGGGAAAGCGGGGACAGGAGCAGGACAGCGGCAGCGCCACCGAAAGGTCCTGCGGGCGCCACGGCTCCATTGTTCCGCCATTAAACCCGCTGGGGAATTGCAATCCACGGCGATCTGGGGCTTGGAGCCGCTCTAATGAGGGAATGAGGGTTTGGAAAGGGGAATTGCTGCTGGACCCCCACTTCTCCCAGCACCGTGTCCCAGCTTCCCCCTCCTCCTGCTTCCCTGGCCCCTGTCCCAGGTTTTCTGTCCTGCTGTTCCCTCCATCCCCTATCCCAGGTTTTCCCTTCTGCTGTTCCCTCCATCCCCTATCCCAGGTTCTCCTTTCTGCTGTTCCCTCTATCCCAAATCCCCCTTCAGGCCCTGCCAGGGGCTCTGAGCTCTGCCTGGAGCCTTCCCTTCTCCAGGGGAACATTCCCAGCTCTCCCAGGCTATTCCACAGCAATCCCATGGCAAGCTGCAGCAGACACTCCAAGCCCGGGATGGGGCCGCAGCTTTTCCACCCAAAATCCCTGCAATTCTCTCCCAGGGCATGCGGGAGGAAAGTTCTGGAGCTGCAGGGTTATTCCCAGCCCTGCCGTTCCTGGGGAAAGGAGCGGAGCCGGTCCCGGAGCTCCCGTCCGGTTGCCATGGAAACAACCTTGCCTGGAAAGGGCATCCCTGCATCCCGGAGCGGCTGCGGCTCCCGGAGCATTGCGGAGGCTTGGAGAGCCCTGCTCCCACCGCCCGGCCCGGCACAGCAGCATTGCCAACCCCTGCCCGAAAACCTCCCTCTAAATCCTCTGCTGGCACCCCTCGTGCCTCTGTCCCTTCCCATGTTCCCAAATCCCCCAAATCCCTCCCAGAGCAGGGCTGGCAGTGCCTCTGTCCCTTCCCATGTTCCCAAATCCCACCAGAGCAGGGCTGGCAGTGCCTCTGTCCCTTCCCATGTTCCCAAATCCCCACCAGAGCAGGGCTGGCAGTGCCTCTGTCCCTTCCCATGTTCCCAAATCCCTCCCAGCCGGCTCCATCTGGCACAGGTGGGAATGTTTAATTAAGGAGCTGTTTTTAGCCCGTCCTCACACCTTGGAGCAGGTGGGCAGGGATGGGCACCTGCCCCAGGACCCTGCAGGACAGGCTGGATTCCATGGATTCCTGCTGGAAAAGGGCAGGAAATGGTTGCACTCAGCATCCCCAGGCTCCTCATGGTCCACACGTAAATCCCACCAGCAGCAAAGTGGGAATTTGCTGGGATGGGCAGGAAATGTTCCCAAAATCCAATCTCCAATACTCCAAAATCCACCCTGGGCCAGCCTGAGGCCGTTCCCTCTCCTCCTGTCCCTGTTCCCTGGAGCAGATCCCAAATCCCCCTGGCTGAGCCCTCCTGGCAAAGAATTCCAGATTTTTGGAGGACATAACCTCCTTTTTATCCCAATTTCCCTCTCTTTCCCCATTTCTGAGGTACTTGAGAGGTTCAGACTTCAGAACACCTGATCCCAGAGATTCCCCTCTAACGTAGAACCCTCCCTTTTAATTTTTAATTCATATGGAATTTAGGGGTTTTCCCCCATGGTTTCTTTCATATTTCAATATTCAATTCCATTTATCAGCAAACCTACAGTTTATTTGTAAAAGCCAATCTCTTTTTCCATTCATCAATCAGTGGAATCCTTCCCATTGTTTCTTTTCTCTCCCAGTGCTGGTTTTACCCACCAGCAGCCCCACAGCTGGTTTGGAAAGACAAATCCACCATTCCTCTCCATATTACCTCATGCCATTGCTCCCTGGGTGTTTATGCAGAGATGTATAAAAATGTCACCTTAAAGTTCTGTCTATTTCTGAGGCCAGTGTATTTTTAAACCAAGGTTTTAAAGGGAGTGACATTAAATAAGGTGGGAAGGGCTGTCAGAAACAGAGGCAAAGCTCCAGCCTTGCCCTGCTCCCATTGCTCAGCCCTGGATGGATCCATTTGTTCTGCTCTGCCCTTTCCAGGCTGTTGTGAGGAACAGGGAGCTGCCCTTGGAACTGGGATTCACTGGAATCCCCTGCCTGGATCACAGGACATCCCCTGAGAACCTCACTGCTGAGAGCAATGGGGCATTTGTCTTTCCAAACCAGCTGTGGGGCTGCTGGCGGGTAAAAGCAGCACTGGGAGAGAAAAGAAACAATGGGAAGGATTCCACTGATTGACGAATGGAAAAAGAGTTTTGCTTTTACAAATAAACTTTAGGTTGGCTGATAAATGAAATTGGACATTGAAAGATGAAAAAAACAATGGGGAAAAACCTCTAAATTCCATAAGAATTAAAAATGAAAAGGGAGGGTTGTACATTAGAGAGAAATATTTGCCAACAGGTGTACTGGGGAGTCTGAGCTTCTCAAATACTTCACCCAATGGGAAAAGAGAGAAGGGCAATGCAGCTGGGAAATTGGGACAAAAAGGAGGCTGTGTCCTCCAAAAATTGGAGAGACCAATGGCCTATGGCCTCTGCCTTTATTGGAACAGAGTTCCAGGACTCCTCTGTGTCCCTTTTGGACACAAACCTCTGGTGTTTGTCATTAATTTTCCCAGCACTGGGGACATCTGGAAGTCATTACTGGAAGAGCCCTGGGTGCCACCACTGCTGCTCCCCAGAGAGCCCCTGATTTGTCCAGCAAAGTTCCTCCTCCCAGGGATCATCCCTCAATCTCTGGGATCACTGGGGCAAGGTGTTAAAAAACAAACCAGGATGCAGAAAAACACTCAGCAGCCCTGAAATGAAAGTGCCTTCATTCAGCAAAGAAAGGGATTATTATTAGAAGCTCATTTCTTATTTATAAGCAGCAGCAAATGTTAATAAGGGGAAAGTCAGCAGTTGCCTAATGAAACCCAGAGCAGCTGGGTCAAAGCACAGAGTGCAAGGGAAAATAAAACTCCAGCAGCTCCTGAGCAGCAGGGATTTCAGATTGGGCTTGGAACGAGGAGGAGGCAAAGCTGCAGAGCTCAGAAGGGTGAGATGGCCACCCCAGGGAGGGCTGGGATCAGCCCTGACACCACCAAATTCCAGAATCCCTCAGGCTGGAAAAGCCCTCCAGGATCACCAAACCCATCCTGTGCCTCATCCAGAGTCATCAAACCCATCCTGTGCCCTCTCCAGGGTCTCCAAATCCTTCCAGTACCCACTCCAGGGTCACCCAACCCATCCTGTGCCCCCTCCAGGACCATCAAACCCATCCTGTGCCCCCTCCCCAGCCCAGAGCACTGAGTGACTCCATTCCCAAACTCCACTCTCAGTTTTTTCCTGGTTTTCTATTTCCAGTTGTCAAAACTTTTAGGGAAATGTGTTTTTAGGAATTACCAAATCTAAAGGTTATTTTTTCCCCCCCTCAAACCACGAATACCTGGATCAGCTGAGGAGGCTGGGCAGGGGCTGCAGAATCCCTGAGGATTCTCCATCTGGAAAGGGCTCAGCCTGGAGAAAAAGAGGATCCAGAAGGGAAAAGCTCTGCATCAAAGCCTTCCCCAAACTCCCCTCACTTCTTTTTTCCCTCACATTTTCTCCCACTTTTTGATTTTCCCCTCATGGCAGGAGACACCCTGAAGGGAACCCAGCTGGGGAAGAGGCTGGAGAATTCCTGAGGGAGCTGGGAAGGGCTTGGCCTAGAGAAAAAGAGGATCCAGGAGGGAAAAGCTCTGCATCAAAGCCTTCCTCAGACTCCCCTCATTTCTTCCCCCCTTCATGTTTTCTCCCACTTTTTGATTTTTCCCTCACAGCAAGGGAGACCCTGAGGGGCTGGAGCAGAACAGGGAAGGAAACGGAGGTGGAAAGGGCCTGGAGAATCCCTGAGGGAGCCGGGCAGGGGCTCAGGCTGGGGCAGGGGCTCAGCCCAGCACTGAGGTCACCCCCAGAGTGTCCCCAGAGCCCCCCAGGGCAGGAGCAGGGATGGGGAGAGGCCTCTGCCCTCAGAGCTGATTTCTACCAAGGCAGATTTTCCCTGTTTTTGCAGGGCTGGCAATTATCTGCTTGACCACGAAATTACAGGCTGTTAGGAATCATTTCATTCATCTGATAATTACAAGATTAACCAAAGCTCTCTATCTAGCAAGAGTTCATCTCGCACATGGGGTGGGCTGGAGCTCATTAGCTGGAACTGGCTGGTGTTAATTTAAAGGATAATAGCCCTGTGCACCCTGAAAAACCCCCAATTTCCTCTCCAGCACCCATTACCTGTGTTTTTCCATGGCAAAGTGGCTCTGCCTGGGGTAAATAGCAGTTCAGGGTTTGAGCTGAGCTCTGTGCAGCCCCTGCAGGCTGTTGGGAGCCTCAAAACACAAACCCTACAGGGGGAAAGGACAGAAATCCTATAATGGGGAAGGAAACAGAAACCCTAAATGGGGAAGGGCACACACAAACTCTAAAGGGGGAAGGCACAGAGTGGAACGCTGTGGATTCCCATGGTGATGGAGGAGGAGGAGGAGGAGGGCTGTGCTCTGTGTTTTCCAAGCCTGCAGAGTGTCCAGAGCACTCCTGTCCCCACTGGCAGGGCCCTGCAGCCCCATCAGCCCCTGCTCCCTCCCATTCCTTCCAGGTGAACCCAAAGCAAGCAGGATGGGGCTCAGCAGGGCAGGGAACACCTGGGGACACCAGCAGAGCCTCAGGAGCTCTGGGAGGCTGCCCTGGAGCATCCCTGCAGGCCAGGATGGGATTGTGATGGGCAGGAGGATCCAAACCCAGTCCCAGAGCCAGCACCCAGCTGGGGATGCAGCTGCAGCAGCTCTGAGCATCCCACGGGATCAGAATTATTTGGGTTCTCAGCCCAGCCTGCTCACTGGAGCTCCCACTTGCACCTGGGACTGGCAGCAGATATTCCAGAGAATCTGTTTTGGCTTGGAATGGTTCCATGTACTACAAAATAATGAGGTTGGGCACTTTTTAGGGGCTGTGCATGTGCAGAGTTGTGACGGTGTTCACAGGGGTCCCAGGATGAGGGAAGAGATGAGGATCTGACTCCATGTTTCAGAAGGCTGATTGATTATTTTATGATATATATAACATTAAAACAATACTAAAAGAATAGAAGAAAGGATTCCATCAGAAGGCTGGCTAAGAATAGAAAAGGAATGATAACAAAGGCTTGTAACTGACCGAGACAGTCTGGACAGTTGGGCTGTGACTGACCATTAATTAGAAACAACCACATGAGACCAATCCCAGATGCACCTGTTGCATCCCACAGCAGCAGATAACCATTGTTTACGTTTTGTTCCTGAGGCCTTTCAGCTTCTCAGGAGGAAAAAAATCCTAAAGAAAGGATTTTTCATAAAAGATGTCTGACACAGAGTGAGCCATTTCTCACCACAGGTTGGGGGATTAGCAGGGCCAGGCACATTTATCTGGTCCCAGAGGCTGGGAATGCTCAAGGGTTTGATTTATTCCCCCTTTGCCTGGCTGTCCCTGTCTCTCCAGAGGTGCTGAAGCCCTGTCCCCAGGCAGGGTGGCTGCTCCAGGAGCACATTGCATCCCGAGGGGTGGGAAGGGACAGAGCTGAGCTCAGGTTCCCAAACCCTCCCCGGCAGCCCTGCCCGGCTCTCCCCAGGCTGCGGGGCCGGCAGGGACAGCCCGGGGCAGGGGGACAGCCCCCAGGAGCTGCGGCTGCACTGGGACCACCCTGAGCCACCACAGCCCAGCTCCAGCCGCACCCCGGGCTCACAAAGCGCTGCCCAAAACAGCAGTGACACATACCTGCACCCCACAGGGACCCCACAGATATCCACACATCCTTGCACCCCATGGGCACCCCACAAATACCCCACACACCCACCTGCACCCCACAGATACCCCACACACCCACCTGCATCCCAGGCCAGCAGCAGGGACAATTCCCAGAGGGCGTCGGGACCATCCCAAACTCCCCTTCCACGGCAGCTCCAGCTGGATCTCCTAATGAGGAGCAGGGTGCCCCTAATTAGCACTGCAGCTAATTAGCACATGAGCTGTAACCCTTTCCTGGCCTTGCAGGAGGAGCTTGGGTATTGGGGTACACAAAGCAGAGAGTGCTTGGAGATCATAAGAGATTTGATAAACAAAGTGCCTTGGCAAGAGCAAGCAGAACTTGGAGGATTAAATCAGGATTGCAAGAAGATTCAATCACACAGATTTACCTGAAAAAGAAAATTGCATCAAACTCTGCAAGCAAGAGATGTTGTAAAATGCATAAGTTTGTTTATGTGATTTTTAACCCAATCATTACTGGCCTTCCTAGAATGCTGCATAAGCATTTGTATCCCACAATAAATTGGGATTCTTTGACCATTTCAGTGAGTTCTGGTCTCTCTCTCCATCACCAACCCTTGGGGTGGTTCCCTCACTGCAGCTCTGCCCCCTCTTCCCCCAGGCAGGTTTTGCACTGAAATCCCAAATGATTTCCCTGGCCCTGCTCTCCCTGTGTCCCCAGAGCAGCTGGGTGTGCCAGCCCAGGGAAGGTGCCAGGAGCCTGGCACACACACAGCCCACATCCCACATCCCACCCCGGGGATGGAAACAGATCAGAATGGGGCTGGGAGGAGGGAGAGATGGGAGGAGATGGAGGGAGGAAGGAAGGAGGTTGAAGGAGGAAGGAAATGGAAGGAGATGAAAGGAGGAGAGAGGAGGAGATGCAAGGAGGAGAGAGATGGAAGGAGGAAAGAAGTGGAAGGAAGAAGGAGATGAAAGGAAGGAGATGGAAGGAGAAAGGAAGTGGAAGGAGGAGGAAGGAGATGGAGGGAGATGGAAGGAGAAGGGAGACAAAAGGAGGAGGGAGATGCTCAGTGGAAGGAGATGGAAGAAGGAAGGAGATGCTCGATGCTCTCTGGCAGATGGTGGGCAGGGCCTGACCCCTACCTCGTGCCAGGGACTGTCCCCACCCTGCAGGGCATCCTGAGCCACACATGTGGCATTTGGGGCCATGGAGAGCAGGGATTCATGGAGAGCTGGGCACCTCTCTGCCCTCAGAGTGTTCTGGAACATTCCAGCCCCGCTGGATCCATCACTGCTGGGAGCCAGGGCATGGCTGGGGCTGGGGACAGCCTGAAGGATGCCACCCCTGCCTTGTTCCCTGCACTCCTGCTGTGGGAGGCTGAGTTATGAATGGCACCTGGGAGCTCAGCCAGGGGAGGGGTGTGCAGTGTTCCTGACATCCTTTATGGAAAATCTTTTCTTTAGGATTTTTCCTCCTGAGAAGCTGAAATGCCTCAGGAACAAAATGCAAACAATGGTTATCTGCTGCTGTGGGATGCAACAGGTGCATCTGGGATTGGTCTCATGTGGTTGTTTCTAATTAATGGCCAATCACAGCCAGCTGGCTCGGACACAGAGCTGAGCCACAAACCTTTGTTATCATTCCTTCCTATTCTATTCTTAGCCAGCCTTCTGATGAAATCCTTCCTTCTAGTCTTCTAGTATAGTTTTAATGTAATAAATATAATAAAATAATCAATCAGCCTTCTGAAACATGGAGTCAGATCCTCATCTCTCCCCTCACCCTGGGACCCCTGTGAGCACTGTCACAGAGGGGTTTGCAGTTTTCCATCCTTTTCCTGTGGGCCACAGCTCCATCCTGCTCCATGAACCATCCCTGAGTGACTCAGCTGTTCAGGCTCTGCTGCAGCCCCTGTGTGTGCACACACCAATTAAACAGCCCTCTGAGCACTCCTTTGGAGCTGACAAGTTATTAATGAAACACTTTCCTGTCTCCAAGTGTTCCCTCCAGGGAGAACAGGCTGGGGTAGGGCTGGCAGGGGAAAATTCGAGCCCTGAGAAGAGCTAAACCACCAACTTGTGAAAGATCTAAACACCATCAGGTATTTATAACCCTGTCCCTCATTACCTATGGATGAGCATAAAAGGTTTTTACCTCCAGAGAGGGGCTTTGCATATGGATGAAGCACGGAGAGAGGAGCCAAGCCCTGTTCCCTCAGGAGAGCAGCACTGCGAGTGCCTTTCCGTGTTAGGGCTGCTGTGACGTGTGCCCTCATCCATAATGCACAATATTCCCACCCTAAATATAGCTCTGCTCCTCGGGAGCTGCCACGGCACTGGGATCCAGGGGTGCCAGGGTGGGGATCCTGGAGCTGCAGCCCCCTGGGCTGGGCTGGGGGTCCTGGGGCCATTGGGATGTGGAGCTGCAGCCCCTCTGGAGCAGCCCTGTGTGGGGTGGAGATCCCAGAGCTGCAGGGGCTGGGACACCGAGGGTCCCACTGGACCCCCTTCACTGGAGGCACAGGGTGGGAAGGAGCTGAGGGACAACCTGGGGGTCCCATCCCATCCCATCCCATCCCATCCCATCCCATCCCATCCCATGGATGCAGTTGTGGGGTTTAAGGACCCGTTTTGCCCTCTATTCCAGACTGGATTGGGTTGGAAGGGGCGTTAAACACATCTCCTTCCACTCCCTCCATGGGCAGGGAAGGGAACCTTCCAGCCATGCTTGAAGGCACCTTTAATTGGGCTTTTTGCGCCCCTTAAATTGGGCTTTCTGTGCCCCTTAAATTGGGCTTTCTCTGCCCCTTTAACTGGGCTTTCTCTGCCCCTTAAATTGGGCTTTTTCTGCCCCTTAAATTGGGCTTTCTCTGTCCCTTAAATTGGGCTTTCTCTGTCCCTTAAATTGGCTTTTTGTGCCCCAAAATGGGATCCCAGGACCCAGAGCAAAGCGTGCCTGCTGAGAGCTGCCAGCCCAGGGAGTTGTTCCCTCCTGGAGCACCCTGGGCTCTGCCCTGGCTGAAGCCCAAGGCCCTGGCACAGCTTCCAGGTGCTCTTTGCCAGGAGCAGCAGCCGTGCTGGGCCCCATTTCCCTCTCCAGCAGCTGCCCCAAGGAGTGCCAGCCCAGGTGCTGGAGATTCACCAGCCTGGGGGAGCCTCCAGCCCTGAGCCCTGCACAGGAGGGACACAGAGCCCAGGGAAATGCTGCATTTCCATCTGTGCCATGGAAGGGTTTGCTCTTCCTCTCTGCACAGGGAAGAGATTATTTAATTATTTCAATATTTAAGTATTTAAATAAAATCAAATTAATTATCCAATTAATTAAATTTGATTAATAATTCTTTAATATGTTAAAATCTTCCTGCTCTGAAACACCTCTTGGGGTTGTTTTGGGAGAAGATCCCAATCCCATTTCACCCTGCCAACTCCTTGTTGCTGTTTATCACCAGCCCTGGCATTAAGCAGGTGATGGATGAGCACACTCTGCTTTTCCCTGGGAATATGTGCAGGGAATGCTTGGATAATTACCTGTGAGAAGAGAAGAGCCTCCTGAGCTGGGCTTTAAACGAGCTGAGGGGCTGGAATGGTTCTGTCTTTAATTAAACTCCTGACAGATCCCATATTTCACCTCTCTGTTAGCCTTGGCCCTCTCCAAGGCTTGTCAGGAACCCCTGATTCCAAGGGCTGAGGAAGAGGAACATCCTGGGTGGAGCTGTGGCCTTGTGACTCTCTGTGATTCCATTTCCCTCCCAAAATCTGGGAATTGCAGAGCCCAGCTTCCCCTGGGAGCTGTGGGAGTGATCCCTCCCAACCTGACCAAGGATCCATCCCAGTAGGGTAATGATTCCCCACTTTCAAGGAAATGATTCCCCAGTTTCCAGGCCCAGGGAACACTGGTTTTCCCAGGGAATGGATCCCCAGTGCATTGGGATTTCCTTCACTCTGTTTTCTCCAGCCTCACCCATTCCTCTCCTCCTCATCCTCTTCTGATGGTTCACTCCTCCTCTTCTTAAAAGGTTTCCTGAAGTTCCCGGATATTTGGGAGACAACATGACTGAAAATAGAAGTGAGATTGTTCCAGGTGTTGTTCTCAGTCTCACCAAAATCTTAAATAAGCAGAGGAAAATTTATCCATACACATTCCATAGAATCCTAAAACCTCGGGATGTTTGGGTTGGAAAGGACCTTAAATCCCAGTTCCACTCTGCCATGGCAGGGACATCTTTCACTCTCCAAGCCCTGTCCAGCCTGGCCTTGGGCACTGCCAGGGAATGGGGAACCCTCCCAAAGCTCCCCCAAATCCTATCAAAAGTGATTTTCCATAATTTAAATATTAAAGTGATTTGCCATAATTTAAATATTAAAGGGATTTCCCATAATTTAATAATTAAGTGTCCTCTTCAGCCTCGTGGTGGCTGCACCAGTAGAACACCAGCAGGTCTGGCCCTGGCTCCCTTTGCAGAGCAGCAGGGTGATGGACAGCACAGCAAACATGTTTTCTTTGGCTGGGAGAATTCCTGCTTTCCCTGCATTCCCTGCAATCAGTGGAATCTGTTTAAGGAGCAGGACCATCCCTGATGATCTCCTTACCTTGTTTGGGGTGTCATCAACGTCAGAGCCACAGAGCCAAGGCCAGACCTAAACCATCCCTGGCCTGTGCTAAACCCAGCTCAGCCATTACAGCAATCAGAGCTCATTTTCCTAGGGAAAAACCAGCTCCAGGTTTTCCTGCTTCCCTTTAACCAAAACAGCCTGGAATGGGGCCAGGCAGAGGGACCTGGTGCCAGCAGTGACAGTGGGGCTGTGCCTCCCAATCTGGAGAGGGCCAATTAGCACTCCAAACACGCTAATGAGGCAATTCATGGGGGAAAAGCAATAATCAATCAAATCCCAATCACAGAGAGATTGCTCTGCTGCATAACAGCAAAGTTTCATATCCAGGTGGAAAAACTGAGGGGGAAGACTGAGGGGGTTGGAGCCAGGCTGGGAGAGCTGGGAATGTTCCCCTGGAGAAGGGAAGGATCCCAGGAAACCTCAGAGCCCTTCCAGACCCAAAGGGGCTCCAGGAGAGCCTGAGAGGGACTAGGGCAAGGGATGGAGGGACAGGAGCCAGGGAATGGCTCCTGCACAGGAGGAGCAGAATCCAAGCCTGAGATGTTCCTGGGATTTGCTCTCACCCTCTGCTCTACCCCATCCCCAGGTTTGGAATTTCTTCTCCCTGAGAAGTAGTTTTTCTGTAGCGAGGAATATCGATGGATCTCATCTGACTGTGCCCAAAATAGCCTCCCCAATGTGCTGAGTGTGGATTTTCTGTCAGCAGCTACCACACAGAGCAGGGACAAGCAAATTAAACCTTTAATGGTTTCATTGTGTTCGTTGTGAATGGTGAATAGTCTCAGAAAAATAGTTACATCCATTCTCTAATTGAAGATGGTGCCAAGTTTCATATGTTAAGTGGACTATTAGATTGTACAAACAAGTTAGTTCATGGGATTTTTTAATGTCCAAGTATTTGAACTTGCAGCCTTTTAAAAGGCACGTGTATGTTCATGACTAAATGCAAAATATGCAGTTATAATTTAGTGAGGGAGCAGGGATTTCACTGATCCCCACTTTGGGCACAGGGAAATCAAAGCTCACCCCAACCCCATGGGCAGGACCAATTCCCAGGATCCCAGATGGCTCCAGACCACCCAAGCCTGCATGGAACCCCCAGGGCAGGCACAGGCACAGCCTGGGGCCAGGAGTGCTCCAGAAACCCCTTTGAATCCCGGGTGAAATCCACATTTCCCCATGGCTGGGAGTGTGGGGAAGCTCTCAGTTAGGATTCCCCTCAAAGCCAGGCTCCAGGCTGCAGCTTTCACTGCCAAAGCCAAGCTTTGGGTGCTGCATCCATTGGAATGAGGCCTCACAGGCCCAGGGAAGAAGGGGGACATCCCGTTTTTTATGGGGTGGAGGCAGTGCAGGGAGGTGTTTGATGGCTGAGTTTACATCCAGCTGCTCTCCTTTTCCACAGGGATTGTGTTCAGGCAAGGCCCAGGGATGCACAGGCCCTGAGGCCTCACAGGCCCAGGGAAGAAGGGGCAGATCCCATTTCTATGGGGTGGAGGCAGTGCAGGGAGGTGTTTGATGGCTGAGTTTACATCCAGCTGCTCTCTTTTTCCACAGGGATTGTTTTCAGGGAGGGCCAGGGATGCTCAGCCCTGAGGCTCACAGGCCCAGGAAGAAGGGCAGATCCCATTTCTATGGGGTGGAGGCAGTGCAGGGAGGTGTTTGATGGCTGAGTTTACATCCAGCTGCTCTCTTTTTCCACAGGGATTGTTTTCAGGCAAGGCCCAGGGATGCCCAGGCCCAGCCATTGTCTCCCCAAACCAGAATCCTGCAGTGGTTGGGGTGGAAGGGACCTAAAATCCCATCCTGTGGGCAAGACAGCTCCTCAAGTGTCCCAGGCTGCTCCAAGCCATGGCCTTGGACACTGCCAGGCAGGGATGGGACAGAAAATCTGGAATTTTTCTGTGTAATAAACACTCCCAAGAGGGAACAGCCCTTCCAGCACCACTGAATCCCTCAGGTGGCTGGAGAAAACCAGGGTAAAACACAAACCTGACAGAACTCACCCCTTGAAAGGCTCTGCCACCATTCCTGGGGATTTCCTGCAGGGAAGGGGAGAAAACCAGGATAAAACACAAACCTGACAGATCTCCAGATCCCCCCTCGCTGAAAGGCCTCTGCCACCATTGATGGGGTTTTTCCTCCAGGGAAGGGGAGACAACTCAGGATAAAACACAAACCTGACAGATCCCCTCTCTAAAAGGCTCTGCCACCATTCCTGTTTTTTTTCCGGGACAAAACCAGGATAAAACACAAACCTGACAGAACCCAATCTCTGAAAGGCTCTGGCACCATTCCGGGGGTTTTTTCCTGGAGAAAACCAGGATAAAACACAAACCTGACAGAACCCAATCTCTGAAAGGCTCTGGCTCCATTCCGGGGGTTTTTCCCTGCAGGGAAGGGGGGAAAACCAGGATAAAACACAAACCTGACAGAACCCAACTCTCTAAAAGGCTCTGCCACCAGTGCTGTTTTTTTTTTCTGGGACAAAACCAGAGTAAAACACAAACCTGACAGAACCCAATTTCTGAAAGGCTCTGCCACCATTCCTAGGGTTTTTTCCTGGAGAAAACCAGGGTAAAACACAAACCTGACAGAATCCCCTCTCTGAAAGGCTCTGCCATCATTCCTGGGGTTTTTCCTGTAGGGAAGGGGGACAAAAATGTGGTTTTGTTCTCCCTGGCTGTCCCACGTGCTGGAGGAGCAGCTGACCCTAAGCCATGGAGGCAGCTATTTCTGGGCTGTAATTAAACATTGGCAGAGGGGGAGGCACAAAAGCAGCGCCATCTGCCACCCTCGTGGCACGGAAATAGAGCTGGAGCTGCCGCCCCTTTTGTCCTTCCCACAGCATTTTGTCCTTCCCCAGCATCCAAAGGGTTTCTGGAGCACTCCTGTGTTGCTGTTCTATTTTTTGGAAAAATCTCTCTGTTAAGATTTCTTCTTTTGGGAAGCTGAGAAACTTCAGAAAATGAAAATTATATTATCTCATGTATTTCTCTTGTGTTTTACTGCTTTAAAATGTGGTTTAGAGGTTGTTTATTCAATAAGTAATTTTTAAAATTTGTTTTATGCGAATTGTTTTCATTTATTGGCCAATAATGGCCCAGCTGTGTCAGTGTTTAAAACAAAAGTCAGGAGTTTTTCATTAGTATCTTTCTAACCTTCTGTCTGTATCCTTTCTGTATTCTTTAGTATGGTTTAGTTTAGTATTCTTAAATATAATATAAATAATATTTAAAAATATTTAAAATAATTATTAAAATAATTAATAAAATAATATTTTATAAATATTTATGATTTAATTAATTAAATTTATAATAATTTAAATATATAAATAATTTAGTTATAAATTTATAAATAATTGAATTTATAATAATTTAAATAATTAACTAATTACATAATATATTATTAATTCTTCATAAATGAATAATATGTAATGAATAAAATATATTTAGAGATAATAATAAATGTAATAATAAATATTAAATAATATTAAAATATTTAAAATATTTAAAATATTAAAATTTAATATAATAATATATTATTGTTTACATATAATATAAATAATATTTATCCTATAGAATATAATAATATTTATTATTATATAATTAGGCATATTAGAAATATATAAATAATAGATATAATTATATCATTATATATATTATTTATATATAAGAATTCAAATAATATATAATTCTATATATAATTGAAATAATTATATAGTAATATTTATTTAAATAATTAAATTAGCCTTCTAAGAACATAAAGTCAAATTCACCACTTCCTTCTTAGCATGAGGCACCTCACAAATACCACACTCCTGGCCCACCCCGTGCCTGTGCCTGCCCTGGGGGGTTCCACCCTGGCTTGGGGGGTCTGGAGCCATCTGGGATCCTGGGATTTGGCCCTGCCCATGGTATTGGGGTGAGCTGTGCGTTCCCTGTGCCCAAAGTGGGGCTCAGTGAAATCCCTGCTCCAGTTGCTGACAGAAAATCCACGCTCAGCACATTGGAGAGGTTATTTTGGGCACAGTCAGATGAGATCCATCGATACTCCTCACTACAGGAAAGCTATATTTGGCCAACTCCAACCCTGCAGAACAGACTCAAATCCCAGCACTTTGGGGTATTTTGGGGGGTTTGAGGTTCTGGCTCTGCTCCCCTCCCATCCCAGGCAGAGGGAGGGCTGTGGGTCCTTGTTCCAGGGGGAACAGGAGTGACCAGCCCCATCCCTGGGCCTGTCCCAGCTCCCTCAGCCCTGCTGGGTGCCTCTGGCATGATCCTTTCCATTTCCCCATCCTGGATTGCTCTGAATTCCAGCAGGATGGGGCAGTGTCCTGGGACAAGGCAGCTGGGATGGGAGTGTGCCAGGAACTGGGCACTGCTCTCCAAGATTCCTGTTCTCCTGGTGGAAATAAAATAAAACCACATTAAAGTGGTTTCCAGCACAGGATCCACATTAAAGTGTCCTCTGGGGCCAGAGCAGCTTCCAAGGGGAAACTCCTGATTTTGGGACAAAGGGGCTGGAGAGGGGAGGGCCCTGTGCCACCTCCAGCACCTGCAGAGTGCCCAGGGAAGGGTTTGGATTGCCCAGGGAAGGGTCTGGATTCAGGGAAGGGGCTGGATTGGTCAGGAAAGGGGTCTGGATTGCCCAGGGAACAGTTTGGATTCAGGAAAAGGTCTGGATTGCTCAGGGAATGGTCCGGGTTGCCCAGGGATGGGTCTGGGAGCTGGAACGGCTTTCCATGGATGCTAGGCCTGAGGGCAGAGGAGGCAGAGCCTCCACTCCCCATAAATTCCTTTGGGGAGTCACTGGAAGCTCCTGCAGGAGCTGGGAAAGCAGAGCTGGGGCTGAGGCTCATCAGCCGATGGATGAGGTCCCTCCCATGGATATCCCCACAGCAGGACACAGATCCCCATGGAAGAAATGTCCCCAAATCCACGTCCCCAATCTATGAAATGCCCTGCTGGAGCCCCTGCCAGGCCCTGGGAGTGTTCCTGGCTGCCCTGGCACCTCTGCTGTGCCCGTCCCTGGTACCCATCCGCTGCCACCCCGGAGCTGGGAGTGCTGGCCATGGATAAGGATCCAGAAATAGCCCAGCCCCAAGCATGTGATGGGCACAAATCATTGCAGAGCTGCTCTTGAGCATCTCAGATAAGGGAGCTGCCAGGAGACACAGGGCACACAGAGCCTGCTGCAATTCCTTCCAATGATGGAGGGAAAATCAACCTTGAATGTGGGGTAAGGCCAATGCCCCACAGCCAAGGCATGCCTTAGGTGCTTCCAGGGGCAGATTTGTCCTGGGTGACATTTTTGCCACCCTGGGCTGTCAGCAGGAGCTCTGGAAATGGGGTGACATTCCCTAGGTTTGTTTTCCTGCTCTGGAGGAGCACAGCTACTTTCAAATTTCAAAGAAAACCTGAAAAGATTTTGTAGAGCTGAATGGCAGCCATAGAAGAAAGGAGTTACCTGGGGTTAGATGTGGTTTCCATCCTTCAGACAGGTCCTGGTGAGGCCAGAGGGCCTTGGTGGGGCCAAATCCACGTGTAGTCAACAGGAACTGTGTGGTTTGCAGAGAACAAGAGCTCTTCTTGCTTTTTAGAAAGTCTGGAATCACAGATGGGTTTTGTTTGAGTGACCTTCAAAATCTCCCCAATCCCCCCCTGCCATGGCAGGGACACCTTCCCCATCCCAGGGTGCTCCAGCCTGGCCTTGGGCACTGCCAGGGATCCAGGGCAGCCACAGCTGCTCTGGCAATCCCAGCCCAGGCAGGAATTCCCAATTCCCAGTGTCCCATCCATCCCTGCCCTCTGGCACTGGGAGCCATTCCCTGGCTCCTGTCCCTCCATCCCCTGTCCCCAGTCCCTCTCAGCTCTCCTGGAGCCCCTTCAGGCCCTGCCAGGGGCTCTGAGCTCTGCCTGGAGAGGCCCTGCAGAACAAAAATCCCATTTTTAGGACACCTAAGGGGAGGAATGTGCCATTTTAAAGATTTTTCAGCAGAACAAACGTGACTTTCAGCTACAACCGCTAAAACTATTTATTGTGCCAAGAGTTCCCCACCAGGACCAGGCTCCCAAGGGGCCGGCACAGAATTCCCAGCTCTGGTTCCCCCTGGAGCTCAGGGTACCAGGAGCGTCCCAGCCCCACAGCCAGGCTGCACAGACCCTCAGGAAGGGCTGGACAAATCCCAGCCCCTGCACACCAAGGGCTGCTGGAGTTTGTTCTGTGGCTGCTGGAACTGAGGACATCCAGCATTGTGTGCCAGGTTCCTCCAGCCACGAATTCCACTATCACTGTCACCATGCACTCGTGGCACTGAGGGGACACCAAGGGGACAGTGTCCCTGTGAAGGCAGAGTGCATTGTTCTCGGAATTACTTATATAAATATAAACAGAAATATAATCATACACCATAAATATAAATATAAATATAAATATAAATATAAATATAAATATAAATATAAATATAAATATAAAGTTACTAACATATAATATATAACATAAATATATAACATATAACATATAATATATAATATATAATATATAATATATAATATATAATATATAATACAATATATATTATGTAACATATAAAATATTTATATATATTACATTATATATTATATAATATAAAATTATATATAATATATAAATTAATATAAATATGCATCATATATATTTATATGTATACTTCTGTAAATATGCCGTTGTATTTATAATAGTATTTATTAATATATTAGTTTTTAATTATCAATGTCATCATTAATGTTATTAATGATAGATAATAATATTAATGTTATAACAATATATTCATATTTATATTTATATGCATATGTATATTTATATTTACACTTATATTTACATTTATATTTACACTTATATTTATATTTATATTTATATTTATATTTATATTTATATTTATATTTATATTTATATTTATATTTATATTTATATTTTATAAATCCTGGATGTAAAAACCCCACAAACAATTCAGTTTCTGCTATCAGGCAACCCAAGAGGCTTCCAAGGACTGACAGAACAAACCCAAGCACCAGATATAAAAAATGGTAAATAATGATAAAAATGATAAATAATGATAAAAGCGGTGAATACCGAGCGTGGGCATGCTGAGGGCTCATTGCTGGGATTAGAGCTCCCCTCAGTGGGATGCAGGGAGGGGACAGCCCCGAGTCACCGTCCAGCCGGGCCTCGACACCTCCGGGGATGGCACAGCTTCTCCAGGGTGTATTCCATGAAAATTCCTGTTGGGAATCTCCTAGGGAATTCATCCCGAGCATGTCCGCGCAGATTCCTGCTGGGAGACACAAGATTATGGAGGAGAAAAATGGTCTAACACCAATATTGCAAAGAAGCACCAAAGGGATCTGTCAGGGAGGCAGCAGCAGTGCCAGGAGCTGCTCCCAGCCTGGAACCCCAGGAGTGGAGCCTGGAATCCTGGAGCAGCTCAGAGCCACACAAAACAGCGCCCAAGGAAATCTGGGAAAAGCCTGATCGGGGGATCTGAGTGCTCTGAGTGCAGTTCTCCAGCTCTGGGGGGATGTCACCCTGATTTTTTGAGATTTTCCGAGCCTTCTGATGTTTACATTCTTGTAATAAACTTTGTCACGCACTTTCTGTAAATAACTTATTGTTTTGTATTCTTTTATGAAATAAAAAAAATTGTAAACGGTTGGTTTGTCCAGTGTCATTGGAGAGGTGGCACTGTCACCCTCCAATCCACTGGTGCTTTTAGAAATCTGTAAATGGTAAAGTCAAAAAATAAACTTCCCTTTTTACTTGAGGTTGGTTTTTCCAATGTCATTGGAGAGGTGGCACTTTAACCCCCCAACCCACTGTCACTTTTAGAAATCTATAAATGTTGGAGTCAAAAATTAAACTTCCCTTTTTACCTTAGAAACAGCAGCATGTTCACATCATGTTATTTCATGTCCTATAGTGAGAGGTGGATGTTGGCCTCCAGCTCTGTCCAGGGGGTTCAGGTGGATGTGAGGAAAGGAGTTTTCATGGGAAGGGCTGGAAAGCACTGGAAGGCAGTGGGGGAGCCCCTGTGCCTGGGAATATTCAAGGAATGTGTGGATGTGGCACCTGGGGACATGGCTCCGTGGTGAATGCTGTGGGTGATGGTTGCTCTTGATGACCTCAAAGGTTTTCTCCAACCTGAGCAATTCCCTGATTTTATAATGCAGCATTTTCCAAGGAAGCCTCAAACAAAGAACCTGTCCCAGCTGTGCTCATGTTTCCTCCTCTCTTCTGAGCAGATCCAGCCCTTCCCAGGCAGGAATATCCCCAGGCAGGAGCTTTTCCATAAACCAGGTGCAAGCAAGGAGCAGAACCAAGCCCAGAGCTGCCAGCAGGGCCCAGTCTGGGTGTCCTGGTGCCCTGTCCCAGCCACATTCCCATCAGGGACATTCCTGGGCAAAGGCAGCAGGACAGAGCCAGTCCTGAGCTGGACAAAGCAAATCCTGAGCTGGACAAAGCCAGAGCTGGACAAAGGCAATGCCAGAGCTGGACAAAGCAAATCCTGAGCTGGACAGAGCTGGATGAGGCAATGCCAATGCCAGGGCTGGACAAAGGCAAAGCCAGGGCTGGACAAAGGCAATCCCTGAGCTGGACAAAGCCAATCCTGAGCTGGACAAAGCTGGACAAGGCAATGCCAATGCCAAGGCTGGACAAATCCAATCCTGAGCTGGACAGAGCCAAAGCCAAAGCCAGAGCTGGACAAAGGCAATCCCAGAGCTAGATAAAACCAGTGCCAGAGCTGGACAAAGCCAATTCCAGGGCTGGAAAAAGCCAATCCCAGAGTTCTTCCACATTTTTGGCCAAGGGCAGGCGATTCCCAGGCTGGGGTGCTGGGTGGGCTCAGCCCCCAGGGCCTCTCTGTGCTGTTCCCCTGCCCTGCATTCATCACTGCTGGTTCTTGGTTATTAATTACACAAAAACACCCAAACCCATGGGGAAGAAGGTGAAGAAGAAAGAGAAGAAGAAGGTGAAGAAGGAAAATAAGAAGGTGAAGAAAAGGAGAAGGTGAAGAAGAAGGACCAGCCTCCACCCCAAACCCTCCACCTTGCTCTATATACATTACCATATTCTAAACCCTTAAACTCTGAGTTTCCCACCCTGTGATATCACACACTTCTATCCAACTCCACACCCACAATCCCAGTTCCACCATTCCGTTCTGGAAGCTTCTCCACAGCCTCAGGTCAATGCAGTGTTCTCCTGGGGGTCAGTACCTGCCAGCACAGAAATCTGAAATTCCCAGCACAGAAAGCCTGAAATTCTCAGCAACCAGAACTCCAGCACATCACCTTCCATGGATCAGGAACTCTTTGTGGTCTCTGGCAGGGGGCTCCTGCAAGTCTCATCCCAGGTTTTTGTTATCCTGGCAATCCCTGGGCACACATTCATTGTGATTTCCACCTGGGCCACCCCAGCCCCCATTCCAGAGGCAATGCTGAGTTTCCTCACCTGCTCATCCCAGCACTCACCTGAGCTCTGGGGCTGTGTCACTGCAGCTGCAGCTCAGGGCTTGCCTTCACATTCCAGCAGGGAGCTCAGCATCCCCAGCCGTGCAGTCCCAGGCTGTCTTGGTGACAATGTCTTGGGCACCCATTTAATTCTGTTTCTTCTAAGTGAGCAGAAGATGCCTGAGAGTGAGGACAGCAGGAGGAGGAGAAATGAGGAGTTAATTCAGGAATATCTGAAGAATAATCACAAATGGAAAACGAGGAATATCTGAGGAATAATCACAAACATAGGGATGTCCCTGCCCCGTGTTGGAGTGGGATCACTTTAATGTCCCTCACAGGTCACTCCATGGCTGCTTTCCCAGGGGTTTCTCCCTCCTGTGCCGCTCCCTGGGGTCTCCAAGGGTTCTTACTGGGATTAAACAAATCCAAGGGTTTGTTTCTTTTCCCCAGGGAAAGGAAATTGCTGCCCAGGGGAGAGGAGAGGGCAGGGCTGGATGGGACATTGGGAATTGGGAATTCCTGGCTGGAAATTCCCAGAGCAGCTGTGGCTGCCCCTGGATCGCTGGAAATGTCCCAGACCAGGTTGGATATTGGGGCTGGGAGCAGCCTGGGACAGTGGGAGGTGTCCCTGCCATGGCAGGGCTGGGCTGGGATGGGATTTAAAATCCTTCCAACCCAAAACAATCTGAGAACCCGTGACTTTCTCCTATAATTGATTTTTTTCTCTAAGGAAAACCCAACAAGCAGCTTAGGAAGAATCCCTGAGTGGCTGGACACAGCTGGAGCCATTCCCCCCTTTAAAGCAATTTCCTGTTATCACATCCCCATCAAAACTCCCCAGCAAGCTGCTGAATGAGACCAAAAACTTTTCCAGACAATGCCTGGGAGATGATCAAATTAGAGCAGGAGAAAATATTTTCTCTGGCGAACAAATATTGAAATTTGTTTGAAATACACCATTTCCACAACGATGCCATTTGAGTTAATTACTTTACTGTAAATGTACCTCTTAAATAATTGCTAAACCTCAAGAAATGCTTTCAATAATTGACGGAGTTTTCTGAGGGAAAAATGGTGTTATTAAATCCAAATTAAATGCACATTTGAGACACTTCAGTAGAGTGCTGCCAGAGCAGAGCTTTTCATGCTGTATGAGGAATAACTTTGGGAATTAATGGCAGGAAACCTTCACTCTGCAGCCATCCATGAGCATCTCCTTTGCTGTTTTTCCCAATTCCCACATGAATTTCAGCATTTTGGGGAGGTTTGGGAGCAGTCCCAGGTGGGGATGTTCAGCACCACCTCAAGGGGGTCAAGCCCAGCCCTGGGCTGAGTTTTTAGGGGTTGTTTCCATCCAGAACTGGGTGGAAATTCGGGAGAGCTCAGTTTCCCTCCAAGAGCAGCCCTGGGTGGGCTCCACTCCCAGGGGCAGCAGGAGCCCCCAGCCCCAGGGCCAGCCCTGTGTCCCCAGGGAGAAGCTCATCAATGGTTGGGGGCTCTGTACAAATCACAAATGGGACGGGACTGCTGGGAACGTGCCTTGATCTGTTTGATTCTCAGCATCAGTCTCATTCCATGGTGATGACAATGGGAAGGTGCCACCAGCTCACATCCCAGGCAGCAGACCAAGAACTTAATGCTACAACTCACTTTATAAGTTTTTTTGACCAATCACACAAAGCAAAAGCACATTGACAGCAGTTCCATCCAACCACTATAAGCACAGGTGCCTTTGGTTAAACAATGCTTGATTATTTCCAATACAATACCTGCTTGTGAGCCTTCAAACACAATGCACAGAGCTCCAGTATTAAGCTTTAACGTTCCTAATATCTTGCTAGATAAACTTTTCTGCAGCTTAGAGAGTTATTCTAGACAAGCGTTAATACACAGACCATTGTTCTATTTGCCCTTGCTTTTCTACATTCTACATAATTTTTCTGCTGACCGATCTCATGGCTGCTGCTTGGCTCTGCTCACAGTTCTGCTGTCTCTGAGGCCTGCCTTTTGCAGCTTTCCCAAACCCTCTGATTTTGTGGATTCCCACAAAGCTCATCTGGAGCAGAACAGCGATTCCCACAGCCCAGGTTTCCCCTGCCTGTTAATTTTGGGGCAGTTAATTTTGGGGAGTCTCCCCCGAGCCTCCCTCACTGCCCATCCCTGCAGGGCGAGGGGTTCGCTCCAAGGAGCCCCAGCCCGACCAGGGAATCCGCAGCCCCACCCTGCACCCTCCAAATCACCCCAAAACGCCCCAAATCGAGCCCTGCGCCTTGGCAAAGATGGAATGTTCAATTCCAGACACAGCCCGGCCTGCAGCACTAGAGGGAAGCATTTCCCCACAGTGCCGGCGCTCGCTGGAACCAGCGAGCCCCAGCAGCAGCAGAAAGGTGCCCGTGCTATCAAACTCTGCTAATCAACGTCAATTAACGAGCGAGCTGCAATCAGCTGCCCCCGACAAAGGCACCGAGCGGATAACGAGTGGGTATTTGGCTGAAATTCGGTGTACAGAGGGTGGCAGTGCCTCCCCGAGCCGGCCTTATTCCAAAGGGGACAAGGAGTGCCGAGCTCGGCCGGGTCAGGCTGTCCTTCAGCCCCCCAGAAATTCAGGGCTTTGTTATCCCCCTTGGTCCGCTGGGGATCCGCTCCTGCCCCTAATTAGGGGCGTTAATTACATCACTAGAGACAGCCAACACTTGACACTTGTGATGGGCAGGAAAAGGGCTTTGAGCGCCTCTTCCCACAGGCGGGAGGAAAATCCTTCCGAAATTCCTTAGCAAAGGTCCAGGGCTCGGTCCTGCCCAGCACAGCCTGGTGCGCCAGAGAACGGGGATGGAGCTGGAAAAGGGCTAAAGGAAGGAGATCTCGATTAATTCGAGGTGTTTGTGGTCCCAGAGAGGTGGGTGATGAGCTCTGCAGGGAGGAGGATGGAGGTGGAGGCGCGCTGGGGTGGCCAGGCTGTATCCCATATCCTGCATCCCATATCCCACATGCGACATCCCATATCCCATATCCTACATGCATTCTGCATGCCATATCCCATATCCTGCATCCCATATCCCACATGCGACATCCCATATCCCATATCCTACATGCATTCTGCATGCCATATCCCATATCCTGCATCCCACATGCCCTATCCATATTTCACATCCCATATCCTGTATCCTATATCCCGCATCCCATATCCCACATCCTGCATTCCACATCCCATATCCTGCATCTCATATCCTGTATCCTATATCCTGCATCCCATATCCCCCATCCCATATCCTATCACTCATCCCACCTCTCCTATCCCACATCCCATATTCCACATCCCATAACCCATATCCTACATCTCTCATCCCACATCTCATATTCCTTATCCCATATCTCATATCTCCTATCCCGCACCCCATATCCCACATCCTGCATCCCATATCCCACATCTCATATCCCGCATCTCATATCCTGCATTCCACATCCCTCATCCCATATCACTCATCCCACATCCCCTAT